>NC_057808.1:60800465-61160728 GCF_018294505.1 Triticum aestivum | reverse complement strand
CATGGAGGGCTGGATGAACAAGACCACCCCGTGGAGGGCTGGATGAACAGTAGACGGTGGAGGGCTGGATGAACAGTAGCCGGTGGAGGGGTGGTTGAACAGGAGCCCGTGGAGAGGGCTGGTTGAACAGTAGCCGGTGGAGTAGCGCGTGGTGGAGGCTGGATGAACAGGAGCCCGTGGATGAACAGTCGCAGGTGGAGGCTGGAGGAGGTCGACGGTGGATGAACAGTAGCCTGTGGAGGCTGGACAGGGTCGATGGTGGAGATGAACAGTATCCCGTGGAGTCCCGTTTTGCGGTATGCCACACCCCTCCCGATGAATAGGACCCCCGTTTCGACCGTAGCGCTCCAACACAAGTCCGTTTCCTCCGTTTTGTGGTACGCCACACCCCTCCCGATCAACAGGACCCCCGTTTCGACCGTAGGAGGTCCGTTTCCTCCGTTTTGCGGTACGCCAGACCCCTCCCGATGAACAAGATCCCGTTTCGACCGTGGCCGGTTGAACACAAGGCCGTTTCCTCCGTTCTGCGGTACGCCAGGCCTCGTTTCCATCGGCTGTTCCGTCCAAGCCGGTTGGCTCCCACGCGTTCCGTTGCCTCCCGATGAACACGACGCATTCCGTTGCCTCCCCATGAACACGACGACGACGCAGTTTCTCCGTTCCGACCTAGCCATGTACACGAGCCCCGGCCGTACGTATGCGCGAGTAGGCGTTCGAGACCCTGCCCGTATGTACGTACGTGGCCGTATTTTATTTCTTGCACACTGGCCGCTGTACGTACGTGTACATGCTACGTGCGCGCCTCTACTACGACACGTGCGCGCCTCTACATCGACCAGTATGTACGTACACATTCACGACCAGAATGACAACGCTACGTACACTTCGACCAGGTGGGTCCCGACTGTCAGGCACTTCCTTGCCTGTGAAGATGTAGCTGGTGGGTCCTAGCAGTCAGGGGGGCGAATCGTTTTTTTTGCCCGGACGCACTTCCTTGCGTGCGAAGATGTAGCTGGTGGGTCCCAGCAGTCAGGGGGAAAGTTTTTTTCACGAAATACGGTGGCCCGTCTGGTGGGTCCCCGCTCTCAGGTGGAGGAATAATTATTTTGCGCGTAATAAGGAGGCACTTCCTTGCTGCGGCCGTGGACCCAGATGTCAGCCTCTCCACGTACAGTCCACGTCCGATGGAAGCCGTTCATTGACCACGTTGACCACGCCGCGCCGAGAGCACCAGGGCGGTGGACGACGGCGAGGCCTAGGAAGGGGATGACTCGGAGCCAGGGAAGACGCGGCAGTGGATGCCCACGCGTAGAGGAGTATGAGGGTTCACTGGTTCGCTGCGGTGTGAGGCTGCCATCGCCGCAGAATAACAGGGGGTGTGGGTGAGTAGAGGGATGGCCTGGCCAGCGGTGGGAGTAGTAGGGGATGGTGAGGCCTCCGCCGCATCGCAGCCGGCCACGGGAGGCAGGAGCATGAGGCACGACCGGTGCTGGTTTGGGCGGCTGGAGCAAGAAGACCAGAGGTTGAAGAAGCACTACGGCAGTTGGATGGACATCGTACGGTCACTGGAGCTAGAATCGTGCATATTGACTAAGTTGACAAAGCCCTCCGTCCTCGTCAACTTAGTAGGCCCACAAGTCAGCCTGCCACTATACTGGGTCCCAGCTAGCAGGGGGAGTATTCATTTTTTGTGCGTAATAAGGAGGCACTTCCTTGCGTGCGAAGATATAGCTGGTGGGTCCGAGCTGTCAACGGCGGTAACGTTTTTTTCGCGAAATACAGAGGCCCTTTCGGTGGGTCCCAGATGTCAGGTGGAGGAATCATTATTTTGCGCGTAATAAGGAGGCATTTCCTTGCGTGCGGCCGTGGACCCAGCTGTCAGCCTCTCCACGTGCAGTCCACTTCAGATGCATGTCGGTCGTTGACCACGTTGACCAGGCTGCGCCGAGAGCACCAGGGCGGTGGACGATGGCGAGGCCTAGGAAGGGAACGACACGGAGCCAGGGAAGACTCGGCAGTTGTTTCCCACGCGGAGGGGAGTACGACTGTACGAGGGTTTACTGGTTCGTCTGCCGACACCGGAGAATAACAGCAGCTGTGGGTGAGTAGAGGGATGGCTAGGCCAGCGATGGGAGTACGGTGGGGCGATGAGGCCTGCGCGGCAGCACAGCCGGCCGCGGGGAGGAGGGAGCAGGCAGTCCCGCCGGCGCTTGTTTGAGCGGCTGGAGCAGGAAGAGCAGAGATTGAAGATGCACGACGGCCGTTGGATGGACATCCAACAGTCACTGCTTGTGCGTCAACCTTTTTTTAGGAAAGCCTCAAATCTATGGAAAAGAACATACAACCCATCTGCCATTATTTCTAATAATTTACAGCCCATTTGCTAATTCTTAAGGTTTTTTTGGAGCCCATATTCTTTTTGTTAGCATTACAGCCCATATTGTGGCCACGGTTAAAAAATTATACGAAATTTTGCATATTTCGGTGCGGTCCGAACTGTTTTTAATCCTGAAATTTCGAGTCAAGTTCAAACTGATTTGAAAAATAAATATATATCAATATAAAATCGAACAAATTGTCCACGCATAAAAATCAATGCAATTTAAAATCTCGAAAAAAAAGAAATTTGAAACTAATTGCCGGTTTGATGTGTTTTAAAAATGTACAGCCCATTTCTCATTACTGATAGGCCATTTTCTCGGCCAGCCGAATGAAGGCCAGTTCTTTTGGTGGCTTCTAGAATAAGCTGCAATAAACTGCACCCTACCTAGTTTATTCTAAAAGCCCAACCAAATTTATTTTTTTAGAAGCCTAGTAGTTAATTCTTAATTACTAGGCTTCTAAAAGGAAAATTTTAGTTGGGCTTCTAGAATAAGCTGGGTAGGGGGCAGCTTATTCTGGAAGCTCGAAAAAGCTAGCAAAAAGAACTGGCCCTGAAGCTCTCCTCGTCTTGAAAGATTTGCAGCCCAACATGCCTGACAAAGCGACTTACTTGACAAATCACAAAAAAATTAGGCTGTGGCCGTGGACCCAGCTGTCAGCCTCTCCACGTACAGTACTCTTCCGATGGAAGTCGGTCATTGATCACATTGACCATGCCGCGCCAAGAGCACCAAGGCGGTGGACGACGGCGAGGCCTAGGAAGGGGACGACGCGGAGCCGGGGAAGACGCGGCAGTGGATGCCCACGAGGAGAGGAGTACGAGGGTTCACTGGTTCGGCTGCGGTGTGAGGCTGCCATCGCCGCAAGGCCTGGCTAGCGGTGGGAGTAGTAGGGTGCGGTGAGGCCTCAACCGCAGCACAGCCGGCCACTGGAGGCAGGAGCAGGCGGTCTCGCCGGCGCTGGTTTGGGCGGCTGGTGCAAGAAGAGCAGCAATTGAAGAAGCAGCAGGACCGCTCGATTCAAATCCAATGGTTACTGCTGCTAGAATCGTTTGTTGACTAAGTTGACAAGCCCTGCGTACACGTCAACTTAGTAGGCCCACGGGTCAGCCTCCCAACCGGTGCGCCCCAGGTGTCAGTGGCAGGAATCATTTTTTTCGCGTAATAAGGAGGCAGTTGATTGCGTGCGGCCAGGCCAGCGGAGGGAGTAGGGTGGGCCGGGGAAGCCTACGCGGCATCATAGCGGGCCACAAGAAGAGGGAGCAGGCAGTCCCGCCGGCGCTAGATTAGGCGGCTCGAGCAGGAAGATCAGAGATTGAAGAAGCACGTCGGCCGTTGGATGGACATCCAACAGTCACTGCTGCTAGAATCGTGTGTTGGCTGATAAAGCCTTGCGTAAATAAGTCAGCCTCGAAATCTATGGCGTGTACATCCCATTTACTATTATTTTCATAAATTTTACTCATTTTCTAATTCATATGGAATTTATTGCAGCCCGTTTCCATTTTTAGAATTGCTGCCCATTTTCTGGTCAGTACCAGGGTTTAAAAAATTAACTAAATATGTGGGAAATTTTGAAAATTCGCAATTTTTTGCTGGGGAACAAAATATTCTTAATCCAAAAATTAGTAGCCATACTAAAACAAATTTAAAAATAAATTAGTACTATGTCATGTTAAATCCAATGAAATACTCCCTCCGTCCCAAAATTCTTGTCTTAGATTTGTCTAAATACGGATGTATCAAGTCACGTTTTGGTATTAGATACATCCGTATCTAGACTAATCTAAGACAAGAATTTTGGGACGGAGGGAGTATAAGATATCAGTGAAGAACAAAAACAAAAAAAGAAACTAATATCTCATTTGCTATATTTTTTTTTGGAATTTTCAACCCCTTTTGATATTACTTTTAACAGACACTAACCATACTCTTTGGCCAGGCCCGAATGCATCCCTCCTCGTCTTGAAAGATTTGCAGCCCAGTAAGTCGGAGAAAACAAACAGGCCTAGCTTGGGTATTCTTCAAAAAGAAATACTGGGCTACCTATTTTCCCAAAGAAAAAACTGTTGGGCTGGTCATGTTGTTAGACGGGCCACGGAGACCGCACAACCCAGTTTATAGCCCGCTCCTCCGAATTAGTACTAAAAAAATTGTGCAATTCTGTCGTTAATTGACTATACGTTGAAAATGATGTGGGTCCCAGATATCAGCAGGGTGGATTAGAGTAAAAAAACGAGGGGTTCATCTGAGTAGTAAAAGAGGCGCTTGCTTGTGTTCGGGAGTGGACCTGGTGGGTCCGTACTGTCATACTCACAACTACAGTCCTCTCCCGATTCACTATGTTGACAGGGGCCGTTTCGAAAAAAACTATGTTGACAGGGCCGGACGGCGGCGCCGCGGCGAGCGCACCAAGGCGGAGGATAAAGTGCTGTCGCCAATGTGCTGGGCTGGGTTGGACATTCTTATTGAAAAATAAAAATGGACCGGATCTATTTACGACGTTGACTACGATTTGCATGGGTCCGCTGGTTGCAGGAAGAAAATGCTGGGAGAAAGAAGACTGGTCGCTATCTTTGCCGAAGAATAATATCGACTGAATGTAACGACACTATCATAGGAAATAATATCCTCCTGTTAAATCGTGAATTTAAAGAACTGGTGCATGAGCATTTAGCTTTATTTATTTATTTACTTATTTATGTTTAGGGGACCATGAGCATGTACCTGGGCCGGATTCATGTGAGAGCCTCCCTTCCAGTTAATTATGGGCTTCTCTATTGGGCCTTCATCAGTGGGCTGCATGTTATCAAGAAGTGGAAAATGTGTTCCGTACAAAAAATAGTATGCGCTACGTACGGTACGGGGCACTAAAGGATCGAACCGTGCAACGACTTCCAAAACATTGTGTTTGTCGTTCTAACAACACATTTATTCAACCAACAAACGAAATATACTACTGATTGTACATTGAAAACAGCAGCAGCAGCAACCAGGGCTGGGGGTGCAACAGAAGCAGTAAGCAGGCCAGAAGAGTGAAGACGCAACTCTCTCTTCCAAACCAAACATCAGCCATCATTACAAAAGGGCTACCAAAAAAGAACAAGTGTATGCATCAAACTAAATAAAGATCCTACTACACCAAGTGTACGCATCTAACTAACTGGCTCAGTTAGACGCTACTATTTATTAAGCTGTGGAGATTGGCTGACGGCTTGAACCAGATGGGTGCCTGGCGGGGGAAACTCCAGCCAGCAGGTCGAAGTCTGATACTTGCGACCCTCTCTCCTACTTTGGGCTGCAGAGCGTGGCGGCACATATCAGGGTATGGTGCATGCAGAGACGCATGGTATGCTGTGTACACACAGTTTTGCCTGATGAACGAAACCGCGCTGCCATCATGATCCTTGTCGTCGGTTATCTCCTGGTTAATCGGATAATTCATTCCGACAAACAGAGAGCGTGTACCAAGGTTACTTACCAACCTCCAGTCAAAAATTCCTGAAGGCCTAGAGAAGCTGGGATCCTGCTCAAATACCTTGCAGTGACTGTGATTGTATTCCGCGAAACAACACGTCCGGTACGTGCGAACGATCATCAATCGTTCGCCGTCGTCTGATCGAGCCAGGAACCACCTGCAACTACCATGCTCCTTTTCTTTGAAAGGTTCTGGGATTAGGAAGGGTAGGGACACCAGGCGGCCTACAACATCATATCAAGTTGGAGTCAAATAAAAAAGGGCTCTTGATGTAGTCAATCTTAAGAACAGCATGTTATGAGCATGAATATTTTTTCAGTAAATGTTGACAGTAATATAAGCAAGCCATCATGATATCATAGGAAAGTAACATACTGCTGTAACAGCCATTTGTAGCGATGACTGGAGTAGGCCAGCAATACGTCCACCCATAGAAGGAGTCGACAACGTAAATGAAGCCCTTGTGTTCAATGGCATTAGAGAACCATGGAGGATGTATGATCCTGCGATGGACGTGCAGATTTATCCACTTACCGCAGTGACCTGTCAGATAGGCGAGACCGCGGTTGAAGAACGCAATTAGCCTGAAGTCTTTATAATTCGCAGATCTTGTGGGCACTTGGCAGATTACAACCTTGAGCAAATCAAACTTGGTATCATGTTGGCTACTGTAAGATTCCAAGTATTCTGGGCCGCGGTGCCACAGCAGTGCAGTGTTAATCGAAGGAAGGGGGATCAATCGTCGGGTGTAGACCTCCACGAGCATCCAGCTGCCGCGACCGTCGACGAGCACCATCCAAGACGAGTTCATGCCGACCCAGTACATACCGTTAAAGTAGTTGAGGGTGACGGGGATCGAATCGCAGTCAAGGGGGTGGATGCTTGCCACCCTACGATCATTATGCTGCGTGACACGCCGTTTCTGAAGATCAGGCGGCATCAGCAAGCAAGGAGCTGGCTTAAAAATCTCCGGCCTAAGGGCTTTGAGTAAACGGTGCAGCCCCGACGAGCACGCGGCGAGCGGCATGGTACTGGGATTGTCCACACGCGAAACAATGAGCTTGATTGCCTCTGTGGGGAGCGAATTCCAGCCACTCTTTCGGCAGACGCTGGTCGGTTCTGCCATTGTTAGTGCTTGGGTTTTGGACGAGGGGGGAGGCGCCTTAGCGGGGATGGAAGATTGGATGAGGGGGGATGCGCCTTAGCGGGGATGGAAGAGCGGACAAAGATGGAGAAGCGAATATGTGCTGCGGGAAGTGGACAAGTGATGATGACTACAACACGCCGCTTGACTTACGAGACACATACCAGCAGCGTAGGGTCATATCGAAGTCAGACAACTTGCTTGAGTGATCACAGTACTGGTACTCCCTACAGTACCTACTACTATGCCCTAACTTGCTTGAGTAGAGTAGTAGTGGAGTAGGACTCTGCTCTACTACTAGCACCGGAGGAGTAGTATGTTCTAATCTAAAATAGTTACAAACTTCAATGCCCGAGCGTGGAACGACTATGAACCGCCATCGGTGCTAACTCCAATCCCTAGCAAAAGTTCGCTGGGAGACATGGCAGTTGCAAACGCCCGCGACGCAGTTACAATACGTGTGTAAGGGTGGCGGTTTTGTCAAATACTATGGCTTAAAAACAGTCCACCGTCGGATGGAAATCTGATGGTTACGTGGGATTCGCCAGGATTGAGCTCGTGCCAACAATCGCCAGATATCATTACTAAAAAAAGGTTAAAACACCCGGGGCCATAACTTGCACCGGCTGACCACTAACAATGATACTAACATAGTTGTAAAATGGTCAAAGACCGTGTCTACGTGGTGTTTGGAATTATATGCAAAAAAATAGCAAGATGCCCGTGCATTGCACGGAACATCAAGATGCATTTTTTTACAAAACACCTGTTGTGATTGACCCATGCAGGAGTAATCCCATGTGTAAAAACTAATGATATCTTGATAATTTTATTGGAAAATGGTATGTCGACCATTTCATCGAAAAAATGATATGTCGAGAAAGATGATAGAGGTGAGGAGGAGTGGGGCGTGGTGGTGACTGGTGGTCGGACTGGGCGGAGGCATGGGGATGGAC
The DNA here is from genome assembly GCF_018294505.1 of Triticum aestivum. Lineage (NCBI taxonomy): Eukaryota > Viridiplantae > Streptophyta > Magnoliopsida > Poales > Poaceae > Triticum > Triticum aestivum. The sequence continues at coordinate 61,152,769 of NC_057808.1, read as the reverse complement.
GGCGCCGGCAGCGGCCACCATGCCAGATTGTTCCAGAGACTTCCTTTTGTAATTGCTCAGCAATGAGGTTGTGGGAGATAATGATGAACAAGGGAAGGCCTTATCTGTAAATGTGGAGAGAGGTGCGGCTATCTTTTGTAAATTTGTCATAGTTTGCTTTCTATCCATCAGATATAGATCGGACAGTCTATATTATAAGATGGCAGGCACACCATCATCACCAACTCGGTTTTTTCACTACTCCTACTCCTATAAAAGACTCAGTTGGTGATGATGGTGTGTCTGCCATCCGCCATTTCTGACCATTAGATCTGCATCTAACGGTTGTGATGTAAGTTGTGGCCTTTTGCAACAATTCCCACTTCTCTGCTCCAGTTTACACAAAACCCCTTAGTATCTTGAAACCAACCACATTCCTCCCTTACTTCATCAAAACAGCCCAAAGAATATATTTGGAGTGAAACATAAGATTTTTTTAGTGATATGTATATCAAAAGTAAACTGTTTTCTTTCAAATTTGTGAATATGTATTATTCTACTTTGAATCCGTTGCAACGGACGGGCTCATTGTTATAAAGCTTTATCTCTTGCATTCTCCGCAACCAACACCTAGTGTACTGGTCCAGGCTGGATGCTCGCAGCGCGATGACCTGAGTTCGAATTCTGTCCTAAACTTTAGCTTTTTATATATTTTTAATATATACTACTTCTTTCGCTACTGTACTGGCAGTGGAACCCACACAGTACTTAGAATACAGGATTAAGGATGGATTTGTTTCTTTTTAACTTTCTGTACGAATCTGTAGCCAGCCTGCAAGTCATGTACACTGTACTGACAGTGGAACCCACAGAGTACTTAGAATACAAGATTAAGGATGAATTAACTTTTTATAGAGGGAGAATCATACAAGCAATTAACTCAAATGGATTGGACGTGACTCTATTATTCTCCAACAGCAACCGGCAAATTTCCTCCCGCGGGCCGGAGTAGGTTTCTCGGTTTGCATGCGGGTTTAATGGAGGGGTTTGATGGAGGCGAGGAGGCGTGTTCAGCCGGGCGTGCAGTGGACGGCGCAGTACTATTCGATTTGACAACTACAACTAGTATATTATAAAAAACAAAGAAGAGTAGTAGAGATAGAGATAAGAATAGAGACTAGGGAGGAGCACCATCTACTGCTTCGTGGGCTACTCTTGCGCTCCATTCGGCGGCCGCAACGTCCCCTACAGCCACTCCCTACTGCGCTCCATTCGGCGGGCGCTGTTGAAATTTGGGGAGCGCACTCTCGCGACTGCTAGCAGCGACGACTTCACCGACGACGACTTCTTCCCCGACCTCGGCAACCTCTTCTTCAATGACATGGGCGACAACCTCAACGCCAATGGTGCTGCTCCCGTTGCACCGTATGTATTTATGTCCTTCCTGTTTGAAATCATGGTAGAATTCATGTTTCTAGTCTGTGTCCTAGATTCGATCTGTTCATCTACTATGCTAGTCTGCATGATTAGTTTAATCTCTGTTATAGCCGTCATGATTTGTTTTGTGCTTATTCGGACTAAATCTCGTAGTAACTTGCTCATATATTCAACTGGCGGAACGTCCCCTACAGCCACTCCCGTTTCATGGACGGCCTGGTCGATGCCTCCAAGGAGCCCTTCGTCTACTGCTATGAGTGCCCGGTGCCGTTTTGGGGCTCGCCGGCGGACATCATGCATCACCTGATGCAGGCGTGCGGCGATCACTACTGGACCTTGGCGAAGAACATCAAGTACGAGACGTGCTACCCATTCACCGTGCCGGAGTCGCTGGAGGATCACCGCCGCCTGCTAGTCTCGGAGGAGGACGGCATTCTCTTCCTCTTGATCGTGGGCACCAGCGAGGCCCGCGCAGGCCGCCGTCCCGTCTCTGTAGTGTGCATCAGGGGCGACGCCGCTGACGCTGACACTGACACGAGGCCGATGTATGGGTGCGTGCTCACTATTATTACCTCTCGGAGGTACGTGGGCGGCGACACTAGCTACGTCAAGCAGACTTGGACTCTGCCGAGCTGGGACCTTCCCGCCGATGTGGACATGGAAGATGCACGGTATTATTTGACCCCCAACAATGTGCACGGGGACTCCAAGGAGGTTCACCTGTACATCTGCATTATCAAGTTAAATGTTGATCATTAGTCTTCGCTCAATGTAATCCGCTGTCTAAGCATGTGGAGACTTCCATGCATGATCTTGCTCTATTGGAGTATCGCGCATGAATAAAAGTGTATCCATTTATGGTTTAGTCTAGAATCTTCCATGTATGAATTTTTACTACAGTACTGGTGAAAGACTTATGATGAACCATTTCTTACATATCCTCTGCCCCCTTCCAAGTCATCCTGATTTAATCCCTCCGTCTAGGTGTATAAGGGCATGGTTAATACTTAAATAGTATGGCCAACTGTTGACTATAAGAAAGTGCCATGTCATCTGTAGCAACATGTATAACAATGGATACTCAAAAACTAATTCTTGAAGATCATTTCTCGCAAAGCATAATAAGAGTTATTTCTTCACAAGTTTTGGATGAAGGTTGAACAGTTGAACCTTTTTGTTTGTAAAAGATACTTTTTTATCTATTTCACCCGGATGTTTGTGAGCTCTAGAGATGAAATAATATCCGAACAAACCTATCGATACCCGTTACACACGAGATGACCCCCACATCCATTGTCAAAATAAACAACTCCCCGATCAATGCATTTCACTCTTCCGCGCAACGCACGGGCACCTTACTATAGATTAGTACGACCAAAAATTGAACTAACATTATATATAGTATGATAAATGATGATGCATGTCACCTAAAATTATATCGTTGAAAACTATGTTCAAAGACGAATCCAACGATATTGTTTTTGTTGACATGCACTAAGATTTTGTCAGTTAAATCTTCAGTCAAATTCACTGGGGGATTAACCACGACCGATGTAGTACTAGTGTAGAGGGCGGCTCTGCACGGGAGTCTCACCCTGCTCGTGGCGCGGCAGTAAAGCCGTCATATCACAAAACCCAACCACTCACAGTAATAAGTGGCCTGGTAAAATAAACGGACAAGCAACCATCACATCCCTCCGTCTTTTTTGCATTTCATCTCTCTGCATTTACTTTCTCCGGTTCATCTCGCACACTCGATCCCTAGATACTACTCCTAGTATCCCTAGCTACTACTCCTAGGGCCAGTTCTTTTGGCGGCTTCCCCAGCTTTTCCCATAAGACTAGTCACAGTGGAGAGTAGCATTAAGGCGCCTCACTCATTTATTTGGGCTTCTAAACTACTACTAGTAGTACCTCCGTCCTGGTTTATTCCTCACCATTCTAATTTGTGCTAAATTTTGACCAAAGATTTAACTGATAAAATGTTAGTGCATGTGACATGCACTAACATTTCATTAGTTAAATTTATGATCAAAATTTGACACAGGTTACAATGGGGACCAATAAACCAGGACGGATGTAGTAGTTATGGGATTACTAATCTAGAAGCCTAAAAGAACTGTCCCCTGGTACTCCTACTAGTAGTAGTACTCAAGTTGGAATTCCAATTGCACGACACAACTTTTTAGGCAAAAAATTTGATACGGGGTGTAGGAAGCGGTTTGGGAATTTGCATGCCTTTCCGACCAGTGAGATGCTCCATACAAAGTACCACAGAGAAATAACCACAGAGAAGGAAGCTAAAAGTAAACAATCAAACGAGCATTTTTGCATTTGTTTTGCATTGAATCGTTTCACAAGCTTGACTAGTGCTGTTTTTCTACTTTTACAAAAACCGCATCGTAATGTTAAAACGTGCATTTGCACGTACATAAGTAATAGTAGTACTCCCTCCGTCTAGGTGTATAAGTCTGCCCTCCTTCTTGGTCACGGTGCACAACCAAAGATGACTTGGACGGAGGGAGTAGCATAGTCTGCAAGCATATATAGAGAGAGACGTGTAGTGCGATAGTATATAGTAAAGTTTGTGCTATATGCACGTACTTACAAAATGCGTACGAATACACAAAGTTTCCAAACTTTCCCTTTTACATACTTAATTAAGGACGCTAATAATTCCTGAACATTCGGGATTTATCATTTGCGTCCCAAAACTAATGAGATCGCCTTACGAAACAAAAATTATACTCCTACTAAAAGCCACGGCGCTTGCAGGAGCGCTTGCGGCGCGCCACGAGTGCCCTGGTGCGCGGCCGTTTCCCAGCGCGCCGACACAATGCCTCTTCCTCAGCCTCGCAACTCGCGAGGTGCTGATTGGCGGCTTGCCGGCGGGCGAGCGCGATCTCACCGGTGTGGTGATCCGGCGCCAACAGGTACTCCTCCTCGCTGGAAGCGTGCACCCGGTCCACGTACCGCCAAGTGTAGATGACGCGCTTGGGCCCGACTGCACTCAGGGCTTTGGCACGGACGTCCTCCGCCACCCTCACGGCCCTCGCACGAGCCTTCTGCTAAAGAGCCAATTGCCCGACTCTCTCGGACGCGACATAGGCCTGCCAGGCAGCTTGTCTCGCGGTGCGCTTATCTTCCTCGGCCTTCTTCTCCGCCTCTATTTTGGCGCGCTCTGCTGGAGGCAAAGCCCCCCAAAAGGCGACATCCATTTCTTTCCAAAGCTCCTCAAGGCTAGGGGGCTCGGCGGGCGGCGCGGCGTTCTCGTTGTAGCCAGGAGCCGACACGTCCTCCGACGCACGTGCTGGCGAGAGTGGGAACGCCGATGCGTCCACCTCGACGCGTCGCGGCGACGAGCGGAACGCCGATGCGTCATCCTCGACTAGTGGCGGCGAGGAACGGAACGGCGACGCGTCCACCTCGACGCGTCGCGGCGAGGAGCGAAACGCCGATGCGTCCTCCTCGACTAGTGGCGGCGAGGAATGGAACGACGATGCGTGACCGTCTGCGTGGTGCAGCGAGGGGCTCCTAGGGCTTGGGAGGGGCGATGCCATGGTGGTCAACGTGAGAGGGAGGGGGAGGAGATAGCGATGAACGTGAGCGTTCTTCCGAATGTCGTGGGAGGCATAGTATTTATAGCGAGCAATGGCACACCTACATAAGATATGGACAGAGCTGCACTGACTTAACTGCAGGTCCATTTGCGTCACTGACATGTGGGCCAGACCCCTGTTGGGCCCATATGTCAGTGACCCAATGCATCTGCAGTTAAGTAACTGAAGCAGCGTCCCGGAAGATATGTTGCATGATTAACGTAGTAACAGCTACGTGGGCATATTTTTTGGAGTAAATTACGGGGGAGGGAAGGGGTGGAAATATTCCTGGTCACAACGGATTGGACGAGCGCGGGGGGAGGAGAGTCATGCATGCAGATTTTTTCCACACGAGGTGGAGTGGTGGGACCGCCGGAGGGAGAAGGAGAGTCTGGCAGGCATATTGTTTCCACACATGGAGAGGAAAAGATTTGGAGACGAACGGGCTTCCTGCAGGTATGGGGAACGGTGCATAATAAGTCTCATCTTGCATGCCGCGCTAGGTATAGTCTCAAGTCATTATAAACATACACGCCCCACACATGTTCATATTTCAAGGTGCACTAAATTATTGCATGCGATGGTTAAGGCTGGCCATAATGGTGGTATCTTAGCTGGTATCATGCACACGAGAATAGCAAACATGCTAATGTGGCAAAGAATTAAAGAAGAGAGTGGGGTTAGAGTAACTAGTGTTCATGCATGCATTGGTAAACACATTTTTTTGTGAAGAACGACAACATTAGTTGAGTACTTTTGCAGACTACAAAAACTATTTCACCACCTCTATCTTGCTAAGAGTAGGTGAAATTTTTGAATCGAGCCCTTTAAACTAGAAGGGAGGTAGTAGTACTCTAATAGCTAACCTTGGCCCTGTTTCGATCCATGTGTTAGAGTTAGTTTGGGTTAGTTTGAACTCAACTAAACCAAAAAAATCTAACCCACCCAAGAGGTGCTTATTTGGGTTAGTTCTTCTCGGGACACTAAAAAACACATTTTTCTCTCGCTCTCCCCGCAGCAGATCCCTCCCCACTTCCTCGAAGCTTCTCGTCCTCTCCCTCCCTCCCTCCCTCTCGCACCTCCCATGAAGGCACCTCGCCGTATCCGCGCTCCATCTAACCCTGTCATCCAAACACCTCTTTCGCTAGAGTTACTTCAGGGTTAGTTTAGGATTAGAATCTTTAACTCATCTAACTCATCTAATAGTAGTTCTTATACTCATTATAATCAATATTGTAGATATTAATATTTTTAGTATAAATTTCGTCAAACACTTTGCAAACGGTTGGCAGAAGTAAAAAGGACCAGAGGGAGTATCATGCATGCGGAGTAGGCAAAACAAATTGCTCATTTCGGTCGAAGTCTCAAAGGGCGCGACCGCGCGAGGGAGGCGAAGGTCATGGGAGGCGTGACGGTTGACGGAATTAAGTGAAGTTACCCACGCGCCGGCATGGCGTGCGAACAGGCAGAAGCTATACCGTCAGGCCTACGATATGGGTCTAGTAGACATGACATCTAGTGGGTCCCGCATAGTTCTCGAGAACTCTTTGGGGGCTTACAGCCGTTTATCCACCGGGCAAGCCAATAACCCCACGCCATTCACACGCCCTACTCGTCCCCGTCTTCTACTAGTACAGTACCTTACAACAGTTTGCTCCCAGTCGTCCCGTCCTTTCACATTACACCAGTTCAACTTCTCCTAATCCTCCTCCAAAATCCATGGCCTCCCAAATCTCCATGGTCGCCGCTGAGTACCAGGTTAGAGCCATCACCGGCGATGATTTCTTCGTCATCTACACACGTGGATCCACGACGGTGAAAGCATGCCTTGCTCGCTTCCTACGCATGTTCAATAGTTCAACGGATGAGTGGGTCGCTGGGCTAGATGTTGAGTACACCACAGTCCTGCAAAGAGAGAAGAAACTAAAGGAGGCAGAGAAGAAGAAGCCCGTCGTGACCCAGGTTTGCGTACATAACGTGTGCTTGGTCTACCACATATGCCATGCCGACGTTGAGTGCCAGGATTTTAAGAACTTCCTCAAGGATGAAAGAGTGAAATTCGTTACTGTAGACTTTAGGAATGACAGGGATGTCCTGGGTCGGATAGGCCTCGTTGTAGGCCAGCCCTTCGATCTCCAGAAGGCAAGCCTGGTGTCCTCCTCTCAGCCTTCAATGCTGACCCTGGCAGCAGCCTTGATTGATCCTTCGTACGCTAAACTGAAGAAACCTCACCACAAGTTTCATCATGCATGGGAGTCGAAGACATTAGATGAAGATCACACCCTGTACGCAGCAATGGATGCCTACCTTTGTTTAAATATCTACAATGGTTGGATGAAGAAGCAGAGCCCAGTGTCCGGTTCAAGCAAAGAAGCGTCGGCGAAGAGGAAGAGGAAGAGGGATGAGGACGAAGTCGAGGATGTGGACTCGGACTCCGAGTAGGTGGCAGTGCCGTCGCTCATGCTGGTTCTACTGCAGTGTCAAGCGGACTAGTTGCTTAGTTTATTTTCAAGGGTGTGTTGTGCTGAGGCCCCAGCAGAACTATGATTATGTTCTTTCTCGTTATTTGAACTCTTTAGTACGTACAATAGTACTAGTACTATGTATTACTACTGTTCTTCTTGCAGTTGGTACTACTCTCGTATCTTCGTGTTCCTACCGTACTTAATACGTTCGTACTAGTAGTATAATTTGGGTCAGTCGATTTGTGAAAGAAGTTCGACGGAGTGAAGGAAGAAAACGGCAGGGTGCCCATGATCTATCTTATGAGTGTTGGGTGTGGAATGCAGTTCGCCGGAAAAAAAAGGATCATGACCAGGGTTTAACGGATGGCGGGGGTGGGGGGAGCATGGCGGTGGCAGGCGGTTCAGGGGAGGGCGCGGCGGCAGGCGGTTAGGCGTGTGGCGGGCTGAGAAGATGAACCATGCATCTATTTTGGAGGTTGAAGAAGCCCTTCTAGTCATCCATGTTGCATCAAATGGCTCACAAGAGTCGACTGGCCCAAATTGCTCCTTCAGATTGCAGGATCCACGTGGCATTCAAGGTCTTGAAGGTAGATTCTGCATCCGCACCCGGTTTGCAGGCTCGACGCGCGCGCGACCGGCTTCCGCCGCAACAGCCACCATTCGCGCCTCCTCCGCGCGGGCGGAGACGACAATGACACGCTAGTTCCTCCTCGCCGGCATGCTGGAGCACGCGCTCGTCCTCCTCTTCGTACGCTGCGTGCATAGACGCGGCTCCACCAGCTGTTCGCGTGCTTGGCAGCGCGGCAGCATCGCGAGGAGGGACTGCAGATGACGTGAGCGGGCGAGCCTTCGGCTTGGCGGCGACACGACAGTGATGGGCGAGAAATTTTTGGCCGGAGCAGGCGGGTGGCGGCATGCGCAACGGAGGCAGCGGCATATTGATGAGTGCGCGTATGGGAGCTTAGTTTAGTTTTATATAGGGTTGGTCAAACTTAAAAGAAAACCGTACTAGTACACGTAAACATTAGACTTAGGCAGCGCTTTTATTAGTTACCACAGCCACGATACAGAATCCTATGCAAGCGCGTGAACCGCGGCCGCGCGGTCGATCGAACGGTGCGTCACCGTGTCGCGCTCGAAGGACTTACTCAACTTTTTTTTTCGAGAAAAGTTATTGACGCTACAATATTTCCATATATTTGAATTTAGCTCTAGTTCGTGTTTATTTGGATTTGGACGTTTTAGGTGCGCCCTAGTTTTTTTAATACTTATTTTGTGTGTGTGACTGAGAGAGAACGTGTGTATGAGTGAGACATAAAGAGGTGTGTAGAGACGATGTTGTGGCGGAAGGGCAATGTAGAGACGGTGTGCGTGTGATAGAGACATAGAGAGGTGTGAATGTGCAAATGATCATGCATGAGTGAGACATAGACAGATGCCGATACGTTGTGTATACATGAGAGAACGGTCTTCTATTTTACTTGTGTGTGTGTGTGTGTGTGAGAGAGAGAGAGAGGAGCATCCGTAACACAACAACCATCTCTCTCGATTCGTCCGTCCCTCGCATGATCGCATGTAACACATGCATCAACGCGCACATTTTGACACCCTCACCCGGCCCCTGCCCACCTCAAGGCCCGCACATCGCTCTCTATCTCGCACGCACAATCTCTTCGTGAATACCCTGTTTAGCAAGTAGATTTCCGTCACATACACACACATATTTCTCTCCTTAGGTTTGTTTTCTCTCAATATCTAACACACACACACACACAGCACACAACACACACACACAGCACACAACACACACACACACCCTCCCCCGAGCACACAATTCATCCCCATCCAAGGTTATATGGCGACCACTCTCGCTTGTGCTTCTCTTCACCCCAGCATGCACAACACCTCAACCTTCAAAGAGGGCATCGAGGAGATCGAAGAAGGCGACCACACTGCGTTAGAGAATGCGGGGCCATTTGGAAGCAGGATGATGTGACAATGGCTGACTGACACCTCCCCCCACCCTCTCTCTCTCGCACAAAATTACCAATCCCTCTCTCCCCCGCACAAATTTATCAATCCCTCAACCCACGAGATCCTTCCCCTCTCGTCCATGTTTTTCTAGCTCTCTCATCAAACCTGTTGTCTCTTCTCCTTCCACGTGTACAGAATCCGGATGCACACGCATCTCACGTATATTACATGTCTCCATCTTTCTCACAGACCTAACTTCTTCCTCTCTCTTTCTCTCTCTATCTCCCTCTCTCTGTTTCATTAGGTTTGTCTCCTACTCTCTCGTCCACATACATACAATCTTTCCCGCCCTATCTGCTCCATCTTCGCAAGCTCTCTCTGCATGTTTCATTCACACATTGGGATATGTTCAAAATGTTGCTTTTATAATGGCTGATGTAGAGTTATGTTGGTTTTGTTTCATCCTACAAAGTAATAACTATGAAATCCATTTTGATTGTCATTTTACTGGGATTATGCGAGTTTGAGCATGTTGTGAAGTACTATAGACCTCGTATACATCTTGGAATTCGACAATGATTGTAACTATTGAATTGTATAGACCATTACATTCGAAGTCAGTAGCCTAATATATTTATTTCACAATTTCAACAAATGATTAATTCACTACATACTAAGAAAACAAATGTGTACACCCTCCGTTTTTATTTAAGTCTGCATATCAACATTGGTCAAAGTCAAGTTTTGTAAACTCTCAGAAAGTTTATAACAAAAAATATTAACATATACAATAACAAATAAATACCATTAGATTCATTATTGAATGTACTTTCACATCGTACATATATGTTATGGTAAATGTTTGTATTTTTCTATAAACTTGGTCAAACTTTAGGAAGTTTGACTTCGGTCAAACCTAATATGCAGAGTTTACTAGTACTACTCGCTAGTTGCTTAGCTGAATCACCCAACACGCCACACGGGGAGTTCAGTGTCACAAAATTTTGAGGTCAGCGGGAAAATCTCCCGCGACCCTGATTCGAGCAGTGGGAAGTTACCATCATAGCCTTCGGAACAGGCCTACAGATGACGGTTGGTAGGGGGCTATTTTCGTAACTCCAGGTTCACCCTACCCAGCCAACCCCACCCCGACACCCAGAGTAGTACACCTGAATACTCCCCATTTTCTATCCCCACCGCAAAATAGACTTCTCCACGGCACCGCAGCCTTCATGCTCCTCCCCTTCTACATCGGCGCACTCGTCCACCGCAGCGCATTGCGGCACCCCGGCTCAGAGCAACCGGTTTACCAAGCATTGCCAGCCCAGAGACAATGTCTTCTGGCAACACACAACATCTTGGTACAGAAGACAACCGCTTTATTGATACTAGCGGATTAGAGTTTATATTACAACCGATGTCGAGGCTAAGCAGCACACCCGGTGCGGCTGAACAATATGTACATTATTTAGTGAACATAAAGGGGGCCTCGATCATAACAACTACGCGGCAGCGGAACAATGTCGTAGCGGAAACTCCATATCACAGGGACACCGATGTGGACACGATCTAGATTCGAGCAGCACTCCTTTCCACCGAGACTTTCCTGAAATCTGGCATAACACGCCAGGTCAGTACATTGAATGTACTTGCAAGCTCACAACAGGCATAATCATAATGGCAAACAATATCGTGATAATTAACCAATTAATAATAATGCAACACTATATGTCCATCATGCTGTGATCATGTTCGAACTTCCCTCGGGACGAACTTACCAACCGTGATCATTCTCAGGTCACAAACAAACCACCATCGTGGTCTTGCCAAGAGTAACTCGTGATCCTTACGGCGATCACAACCACGACCAATATCTGGTCCCGAACATCTCGATGGCCTTTCTGCCATCCTCAGCAATGCAAAGTTCATAGCTTAGTGTGCAAATTTTATTAAATGTTGACTCATGGTGGGACCTACTACGAGGTGTCCGTAACCGTGGACTCAGCTATCAATAGATTATACACACTGCAGAGGTAGCACACTGTACCCACACCACGGAACCCATGGCCTCGCACTCCCATTCGGGTGGACCAACGACATTCCGACAAAACCCTTCCATTGCCATGACACTCTCCCGGCCACTCAGACCCAATCCCCAACGGGCTAGTCCTGGGTGGCCCCGTGTCTACCAAAGACACAACGACCACCGTCGTGGCCAAAACGATCCCACTCGGGGACCTGGTACCATAATCTCAACAACGGGCACACAAGGTTATGCCTGCTTACCGGGCCAGGGTAAGCACGACGTAACCTTCCCTAGTTCGAGGCACCGACCAGAGGCAATGTCAATGGACCGAATCAAGGCCTTCCCACAAAGGCAAATGTGGTTGCACTGGGAAAAACTCGATTCAGCGGCACCATGACCCAGTCAACGATATATTCAAGTTGAGTTATATTCAGGTTCAACTTAAAACGAAAATGACTGGTGTCATAGCATGCCATGAAATGCAAAACTACACATGCATCACATATTAACGAAACTGACTGATGTCAACCATATTCACACTAAGCATAAACCTCAACAACTTATTTTATTTTCCTGGTCAGGGTAACTCACACTTAAATCAAAATATTTTACAACAAGTTTATTATTTTCTCATGCAAGAAAGTAACTCCGATTAATTTCCGACATGCATAGCAAAGATTATACCACAAACAATTCCTAATTTTCTTTACCAACCAAGTTAGGTTCAAACATTCTGTTAGTCAAGTAAAATGACTAAACAAGTACTTAACAGAATATTTTCTAGCAAATTTTTACTACTTTATTTATGCAAGAAAATAACTTTAATCAACTACTAACATGCATAACAAAAATTATTCTCATCACCACAAATAGACTTTAGCTTTGCTTTACCAACTAAGCTAGTTTCAACATTCTGTAAATCAAGCATAATAACTAACAAACATTTAACAGAATATAAATAACACAATAGTTATTTAAATGCATGGATTAATCATTTCATTCAAGTAAGAAAATCATAAATATTGAAATGACACCATGAAAATGTTGCTGTGGCTTGCCTTAGTGCAGTTGAGGTTCACAAGCCTTCTGGTGATCCTCAAGACAAGCCTCACCCTCTGAAAATAATTTTAAACACAAAAGAAAATATCAAGAACACTTCTGAAAATCACCAGAAATTCTAAGCAGCTCAGAAAAATCTCTTCATTGGTGAGCTGCTAGATTTCTTTGCAAAGAACAAGATGCAAAAAGAATCAATTCATTTGGACTTATGGTTGCAGAGTTATGGCTGTTTGAAGTGTTTTGTAAATTCAAATGAATTTGAATAAAAATTAAACAGGCTGGGGGGTGACGTCGAAGGCGTAAAGCCCAGGGGCGCCACCACTCATACCGCTTCGCGCGCGTACAGAGTGGCTGACTAGCGGGCCCTGCTAGTCAGGTGATGAGGAGGGGAGAAGGAACCAGAGGGAGTCGCGGCTTCGCCGGAGCTCTCGCCGGCGACGAGGACTCCTTGGCCAAAACGAGAGGGAGGGATGGAGAGAGGGGACGGTAGCGCACCTGCCCGTACCCGTAGCATGGCTAGGGGTGGTCGGACGGCGTCGGAATCGACCTCGCAAGCGGAGGCAGAACGTGGTGGTCGCCGGAGATGAGGAAGACGGCGAGCAGAGGCAACTCCAGGGGCTCCAGAGGGACGGGAAGGCCTCACCGGAGAGAGGCGGCGGCCTTGGAAGGGTCGCCCTGGCCTGGGAGGGGCTGGAGCTACCGCGGCGACTAGAGGGGATCGCCGGCAAGCTCGAGCTCGAGGACGGCGGCCCGCGGCCTGCCCGGCCGGGCTACGGCTTCCTACGCGCTTGTGGGTTGCGTGGGAGTGGTGGATGGTGCTCGAGGAGGCTGGGGCGGCTCCATTTATAGGCGAGGGGGGTTCGGGCTCTGCCGGTGGACACCTGTCCACGGCGCCCGACGACGAGCAGCGTCAGTGAGAGGGGGAGAAGGCGACACAGCTCACGCGGCAACTGTTGGCGAACGGGGACGAGCACAGGAACAAGGAGAAGGCGACGAGCACAGTGCGCACCGCACTGTTGGGTTGGCCGGACCGTGCCCGTGCTCGCTGCGGCGAGCTCCGACATCGGCGAGCGCCAGAGGAAAGTTAAGGGAGTTGAGACGAAGATGGTGGCGAAGTTTGGCGCGCTACGGCGGTCGGGGAAGCGAGCACGCGCGAAACAGAGCGTTCGGTGGCACTCAGAGCGCGTCGACACGCATGCCAGCACCCCTGGATGAACGCGGTCACCGCATGGACTATGACATCAGTCCGAGCTAAGCCTAAACTTCATGTCTGGCGTGTTGTTCATGGTAGATTGAGAGGTTACCACGCTTTGGTTTGGATCCAGGTGCAGTAGAGAAGTTTTTACATGCCAGGTAAGTTTCTGGTTAGTAACTTTGAGAGGTTACTGAGGTCAAATGGCTGGGAGTTAGAGGCTGTGCTTTGGAGGTTAGCCAAGAGTTACTAAGGTGAAGATGCACAAGAAAAACCAGGCACAATGGAGCAAGTAAAATGGTAGTTGCTGTAGAAACCACCATTTCTGTCCAGAACAGAAAAAAAATCTGTAGCAAAAATATTCCAAAAAGTGATGAAATATTTTTGCTCAGGAAGGTGCCCTAGGGTTCAAGAATATTTGTGAATTATCTCAGATTTTTCTGGGCCAGAAAAATTGGGGTTGCTTTGGAGCATAGTGATCTAGCTAGGGTTTTTGAGAGAGAAACGAATATTTTTCATTTAAGAAAAATATTCCAAAGATTATTTTGGAGTGGATCAGAAGGGGAATGATGATTAGGGAGGGAAATGAAGCACTTGGGTGAAAGCCAAGGGTACCCAAGTGTTTAAGTCCATATGAAAAGATTCAAAAACTCCAAGTTTCAAATTGAATCCAAATGAAAATCAAGCAAATGAGATAGGGCAAAAACCAGGCTGTCAGAAACCTCTCCCACTTAGAATGAATCTCGTCCTCGAGATTCGGTTGCTTGGGAAAACCACTCTGGAAAATGTGACTGTAGAAATTCTTCCCGCTCCCAAGTTGATTCTGACTCTGTGTGATGCTCCCACTTAACTTTGTAAAATTTCCTTACTTTACTGCGAGTGACCCTTTCCATCTGATCCAAAATTCTAAACGGTCTCTCTTCATAAGTTAAATCATTTGCCAACTCTACCTCAGCCATAGCAGTCCTTTTCTCAGGCGGGGATATGCATCGTCTCAATTGTGAAACATGAAACACGTTGTGCACGTCTGCCAATTCAGCGGGTAGTTCCAATTGATATGCAACAGTACCCACTCGAGACTTAACCGGGAATGGACCAATAAATCTGGGTGCCAACTTTCCACGGGTCTGAAATCTCTTGACTCCTTTCATAGGAGTGACTCGGAGGTATACGTGTTCTCCGGGTTCAAAACTGACCTGCCGGTGCTTTGCATCATAATAACTTTTCTGCCGAGATTTGGCCAATTGCAGTCTGTCTCTGATTTCCTTAACTTGTTTCTCAGCTTCCATCATGAGATCTGTTCCGAAGATACGGCTATCTCCAGTTTGAGACCAATTTAAAGGAGTGCGACACTTACGGCCATACAGAGCTTCATACAGTGACATTTTTAGACTGATCTGGAAGCTGTTGTTATAGGAAAACTCGGCATATGGCAAGCAGTCTTCCCATTTAGGTCCTTGGGCTAAAGCACATGCTCGCAACATATCTTCGAGTATTTGTTTTACCCTTTATGTCTGTCCATCCGTCTGAGGATGATAAGCAGTACTATATTTCAGTGCTGTCCCCAAGGCTTGATGGAGGCGTGACCAAAAAGCGGAGGTAAACAGGGATCCTCGGTCGGAAGTGATAGTTCGGGGTACTCCATGCAGACTGACTATTTTGGATACATACAGCTGTGCAAGTTGATCTGCTCTGTATCTGGCGCTGATCGGAATGAAGTGAGCAACCTTGGTTAGGGTGTCCACTATGACCCAGATTGCATCATTGCCTCGCCGAGTCTTAGGCAATCCCATAATGAAATCCATGCAAACGTCATCCCATTTCCATTGTGAAACCGGCAGCGGTTGGAGAAGTCCGGCTGGCTTCTGATGCTCTGCCTTCACCTTGTTACATATGGTGCAACAGGCCACAAAATAGGCAATGTCTTTCTTCATTCCATCCCACCAGAATATTTGTCTAAGGTCCTCATACATTTTTGTACCTCCCGGGTGAATGGAATATGAGGATTCGTGTGCTTC
The DNA here is from genome assembly GCF_018294505.1 of Triticum aestivum. Taxonomy (NCBI): domain Eukaryota; kingdom Viridiplantae; phylum Streptophyta; class Magnoliopsida; order Poales; family Poaceae; genus Triticum; species Triticum aestivum. Next base: position 61,137,020 of record NC_057808.1, on the reverse strand, counting down.
TGACAGGATTTTCTTCTTTAAGTCCGGTTGATTGGGTACACAAACCCATCCACGGAATCGGAGGGTACCGAATTTGTCCTTGGAGAAATCTGAGGTCTGCTCTGCCATATGGCCCTTGGCATGTTTTTGCAGATTGGTGTTAGCTGGCTGGGCCTTGCGGATCTCTTCCTCAAGTGTGGGGGTAACTTCCAAAATATTAGCGAGGCCAGCATACACTATGACCAGGTTGAGCTGAGCGATCTCCTCTTGGAGTTCGGGAGGCAAGGATTTCAATATGACATTTAAGCTGACGGGCTTTCGACTGAGTGCATCGGCAACCACGTTGGCCTTACCCGGGTGGTAATTTATTCCAAGATCATAATCCTTGACCAACTCTAGCCATCTTCGCTGACGGAGGTTTAAATCTGGCTGAGTAAAGATGTATTTGAGACTTTTTTGGTCGGTAAAAATTTGGCACCTTTTTCCAATGAGGTAGTGTCTCCAAATTTTTAGCGCATGAACCACCGCAGCCAATTCCAAATCATGAGTAGGATAATTTCCCTCATGGGGTCATAGCTGTCGCGATGCATATGCCACTACTTTGCTGTCTTGCATAAGTACGCAACCACTGCCTTGCCTGGAGGCGTCACAATACACATCAAAACTACGATAAATGTCTGGAAGAGTCAATACAGGTGCGGTTGTCAGCCGTATCTTTAGCTCATTGAAACTTTTCTCACAGTCCTCCGTCCATAAAAACTTCTTATCCTTTTTGAGCAGCTTTGTCATGGATTTAGCAATCTTGGGAAACCCTTCAATGAACCAACGGTAATATCCAGCTAATCCGAGAAAACTCCAGATCCGCGTCATTGTCGTGGGCGGCACCCAATCGAGCACATCCTTTACTTTGCTCGGGTCCACGGCTATACCTTCGACAGATAGTATATGTCCGAGAAACCCAACTTGCTTGAGCCAAAATTCGCATTTGCTGAATTTGGCGTATAGCTGATGGTCGCGGAGTCGTTGTAGCACTGCTCGGAGGTGATCCTTGTGCTCTTCTTCACCCTTGGAGTAAATGAGGATGTCATGATGAAGACTACCACAAATTTGTCGAGGAAGTCCATGAATACTTTGTTCATCATATGCATGAAGAAAGCAGGGGCATTGGTGAGACCAAAGGACATCACAGTATATTCATAAAGACCATACCGAGTAGTGAATGCGGTCTTAGGAATATCTTCCTTTTTAATCTTGAGCTGATGATATCCGGTCCGCAAATCGATCTTAGAGAATACTTTAGCCCCACTGAGCTGATCAAACAGATCATCAATCCTTGGCAGCGGGTATTTATTTTTTATGGTGACCTCATTCAGCTGGCGGTAATCTACGCACATGCAGAGACTGCCATCCTTTTTGTCCACAAAAATAGCGGGTGATCCCCATGGTGAAGAGCTGGGACGAATATATCCTTTCTGGAGCAGTTCATCAAGCTGTTTCTTTAGCTCCACTAATTCTGATGAGGGCATCCGGTAGTACTTCTTGTATAATGGTGTAGTTCCGGGCACAAGGTCTATTGCAAATTCCAGTTCCCGATCTGGCGGCATGCCTGGCAGTTCTTCTGGAAATACATCAGGGTACTCGCTGACCACAAGAATTAATTCCAACTCAGCCACAGCGGTGAAAACCAATTCTTGCTTGGGTATATTCTTGCGAGCATAGAATTTGGTAGTCTGCCCATTCATACTGGTCAAAGTGACTTCTCGTGTTGCGCAGTTTATGCAAACTTGATATTGGGTCAACCAATTCATACCCAATATAATATCCAACTTTTCAGACTCAATGATTAGCAGAGAGGTTGGGAAGTAGACTCCGTTGATATTGATTTCCAGATCACGGCAGACCAGATTGCTCTTGATTATAGATCCCGGGGTTTGTACCGGCATATTTTTGCCCAAAAGCGTACAAGGAAATTTGTTTTGGGCAGCAAAACTCCGAGAAATAAAAGAATGGGAAGCCCCAGAGTCAAATAAAATTACGGCAGGTATATCATTAACAGAAAACATACCAATGACGACTTCTGGTTTCTCTTGGGCTTCATCGGCTGAGATATGACGCACGTACCCAGTGAGGTTTTGCTAGGTCGGGCATGACTCCATAAAGTTGACTTGTGGCCTGATTAGGGCATTCGCCTTGTTGTTCTTGGGGCACTGTCTAGCATAATGTCCGTTTTGCCCACAACTGAAGCAAGAATTATTGCGCTGATGCTCCTCATGCATTGGGTTGGTCACGACATTCTTGACTTGAGTGGTGGTTTTGTTAACATTCTGTTGCCAATTTGGCTTGTATTCCACCTGAGTCTGCTGCCAGGTACGAGCCTTTTGCACTGGTTTCCCATCCTTCTTTGGCTCGAACTTACGCTTGGTGTCGTTGTTAACAGGCCTATTATCCGATATAAGCTTGTGCTCATGTTCAGCAATGAAAGCCTTGTTCACCAGAGTTTGGAAATCTAGGAAATCAAGCATACTGAGAGTACACCGGAGTTGCGGATTTAAGCCTCCAAGAAATATGTCAATTTTCCTTTCTTCGGTTGCCACGTCATAAAGAGAGTAACGGGCCAGATGGTTGAATTTTTGCAAATATTCACCCACAGACTGATTGCCTTGGACGAGTGCGAGAAATTCACACTGCTTAGTCTTCATAACTCCAGTAGGGATATGATATTTCCGGAACTGATCCTTAAACTTTTCCCAGGTGATTTCTTCATCAACAGGCCACATGGCTTTTGTATTTTCCCACCATATGGCAGCTGCGCCTTCAAGGTAATGAGTTGAAAAGGGAACTTTATCATTTTCTTCAGTACGAGCAATCTCAAGCTTTTTCTCAATGGTACGCAACCAATCGTCTGCATCCAATGGGTCAACAATCTGACTGAAACTGGGTGGCTTGGTCCTTTGAAAATCTGACAGCTTTGAGTGATGACCGTTCTGATTTCCATTCTGTCCAACCATAGCTTGCACACTTCTTATTATTTTGATCAGATCATTGTTCCGTCTTTCCTCAAACATACGCAGAATTTGCTCGGTGGAGGGCGGATTTGGCGGTGGCGGAACGTACGGCTCGGGAGAATGTCCTGCCTGCCGTGCGGAACGACGAACAGGAGTTCCCTCACGAACGTTGCTACTGCTGCCTCCCCGCATCATCCTATTGTGGATTTTTTCCAAGACAACGCAATCGAGATGAGAAACATCCAAGAATAAAATTGGGGAAAAGCCAGCAACAAATCCCGGAAGAAAACAAAAGAGCGAAGAAAATACGGCGAATAAAGTCCCAACATAATTATACATAGACTCGTACATCAAAGATAAACAACATGCCAGGTTCAACTACTCTCATACATGCAACAAAACATCATGACTTGTACGACTACATCCGTACATCATCCGGACGACTGCGAATACTCAAAGATACTACTGCTCTGCTGGTGCTGCGGTGTCCTCCCCTGAAGCGGTCTCGGGTCCTGAACTGACGTGGTTAACGGAAACCTCCGGGTTAAAGGTAACACGACAGCGCTGCCTCGAGGGCTCTCCCTCAGGGGCAGGGGTAGGATGAAGCATCGGGGCTATAGGAGTAGCGAGAAGTGAAACCCACTCGGCAGGAGTACTGAGAGGATTCACGGCCGAGACGCCCATGCTACTCGGAGGAGTAACCGGCGAAATAGGGGAACTAGAACTGTCTGGAATATACGAAGTAAATCCCAGAGAGGATGGGGTAGTGGCAGATCAAGTAGTGACCAAAGCAGCGGCTAAAGCAGTACGGGCACGAGTCAGCTCTCGAGCCAGCTCATGGATCATAAGATAGCTAGCAGTGACATAACGAGCAAGGTGGCTAGCAACACTATCAGACTCCGGATCAATGATAGGGAAACGGACATGACCATTGTCGTGCAGAGAAGGGCAGTAATAGAAACCTGGGTGGTTCTGCATTTGGACCTCATTGTAGCGAAGCTCGACAAGGACCTCGAATGCAACAAACTGGACAACCTGAGAAGCGGTGGAGGCGTAACCGCTTCGAGAAGTACGAGTGTAAGAGCTGGAATCGGAACTAGTGCGCAGAGTGACCACTGCGTGATACTCATACGCTGAATCAGCTAGATGCTCCCGGTACACACGATAGACTGGGTCGTCTCCGAGAGGGTACAGCCGACGCCACACGTTGTGAAGGAGGTGCGGTGACGTATACGGCATCAGCTGCAACTGGCACGGATACGGCACCGGAGCCATCTACACTCACAACCATTAGCAGGTTAGCATAAAGATATAAACCAAATGCATGCAATGCAACAACCAGCTATAATTGGTACCGACACTCAACTTAAACTCGTATCTAACGTCCAGTTAACACGTCGCAGTCTAGCGTGGCCTACAATCAGCGTGGCTCTGATACCAAGCGTTGTGGCACCCCGGCTCAGAGCAACCGGTTTACCAAGCATTGCCAGCCCAGAGACCATGTCTTCTGGCAACACACAACATCTTCGTACAGAAAACAACCGCTTTATTGATACTAGCAGATCAGAGTTTATATTACAACCGATGTCGAGGCCAAGCAGCACACCCGGTGCGGCTGAACAATATGTACATTATTTAGTGAACATAAAGGGGGCCTCGATCATAACAACTACGCGGCAGCGGAACAACGCCGTAGCGGAAACTCCATATCACAGGGACACCGATGTGGACACGATCTAGACTCGAGCAGCACTCCTTTCCACCGAGACTTTCCTGAAATCTGGCATAACACGCCAGATCAGTACATTGAATGTACTTGCAAGCTCACAACAGGCATAATCTTAATGGCAAACAATATCATGATAATTAACCAATTAATAATAATGCAACACTATATGTCCATCATGCTGTGATCATGTTCGAACTTCCCTCGGGACGAACTTACCAACCGTGATCATTCTCAGATCACAAACAAGCCACCATCGTGGTCTTGCCAAGAGTAACTCGTGATCCTTACGGCGATCACAACCACGACCAATATCTGGTCCCAAACATCTCGATGGCCTTTCTACCATCCTCAGCAATGCAAAGTTCATAGCTTAGTGTGCAAATTTTATTAAACGTTGACTCATGGTGGGACCTACTACGAGGTGTCCGTAACCGTGGACTCGGCTATCGATAGATTATACAATCTGTAGAGGAAGCACACTGTACCCACACCACGGAACCCATGGCCTCGCACTCCCATTCGGGTGGACCAACGGCATTCCGACAAAACCCTTCCATTGCCATGACACTCTCCCGGCCACTCAGACCCAATCCCCAACGGGCTAGTCCTGGGTGGCCCCGTGTCTACCAAAGACACAACGACCACCGTCGTGGCCAAAACGATCCCACTCGGGGACCCGGTACCATAATCTCAACAACGGGCACACAAGGTTATGCCTGCTTACCGGGCCAGGGTAAGCACGACGTAACCTTCCCTAGTTCGAGGCACCGACCAGAGGCAATGTCAATGGACCGAATCAAGGCCTTCCCACAAAGGCAAATGTGGTTGCACTGGGAAAAACTCGATTCAGCGGCACCATGACCCAGTCAACGATATATTCAAGTTGAGTTATATTCAGGTTCAACTTAAAACGAAAATGACCGGTGTCATAGCATGCCATGAAATGCAAAACTACACATGCATCACATATTAACGAAACTGATTGATGTCAACCATATTCACACTAAGCATAAACCTCAACAACTTATTTTATTTTCCTGGTCAGGGTAACTCACACTTAAACCAAAATATTTTACAGCAAGTTTATTATTTTCTCATGCAAGAAAGTAACTCCGATTAATTTCCGACATGCATAGCAAAGATTATACCACAAACAATTCCTAATTTTCTTTACCAACCAAGTTAGGTTCAAACATTCTGTAAGTCAAGTAAAATGACTAAACAAGTACTTAACAGAATATTTTCTAGCAAATTTTTACTACTTTATTTATGCAAGAAAATAACTTTAATCAACTACTAACATGCATAACAAAAATTATTTTTCTCATCACCACAAATAGACTTTAGCTTTGCTTTACCAACTAAGCTAGTTTCAACATTCTGTAAATCAAGCATAATAACTAACAAACATTTAACAGAATATAAATAACACAATAGTTATTTAAATGCATGGATTAATCATTTCATTCAAGTAAGAAAATCATAAATATTGAAATGACACCATGAAAATGTTGATGTGGCTTGCCTTAGTGCAGATGAGGTTCACACTCTGGTGATCCTCAAGACAAGCCTCACCCTCTGAAAATAATTTTCAACACAAAAAGAAAACATCAAGAACACTTCTGAAAATCACCAGAAATGCTAAACAGCTCAGAAAAATCTCATCTTTAGTGAGGTGCTAGATTTCTTTGCAAAGAACAAGATGCAAAAAGAATCAATTCATTTGGACTTATGGTTGCAGAGTTATGGCTGTTTGAAGTGTTCTGTAAATTCAAATGAATTTGAATAAAAATTAAACAGGCTGGGGGGTGACGTGGAAGGCATAAAGCCCAGGGGCACCACCACTCATACCGCTTCGCGAGCGTACAGAGTGGCTGACTAGCGGGCCCCGCTAGTCAGGTGAGGAGGGGAGAACAGAGGGAGTCGCGGCTTCGCCGGAGCTCTCGCCGGCGACGAGGACTCCTTGGCCAAAACGAGAGGGAGGAATGGAGAGAGGGGACGGTGGCGCACCTGCCCGTACCCGTAGCGTGGCTAGGGGTGGTCGGACAGCGTCGGAATCAACCTCGCAAGCGGAGGCGGAACGTGGTGGTTGCCGGAGATGAGGAAGACGGCGAGCAGAGGCAACTCCAGGGGCTCCAGAGGGACGAGAAGGCCTCACCGGAGAGAGGCGGAGGCCCTGGAAGGGTCGCCCTGGCCTGGGAGGGGCTGGAGCTACCGCGGCGACCAGAGGGGATCGCCGGCGAGCTCGAGCTCGAGGACGGCGGCCCGCGGCCTGCCCGGCTGGGCTACGGCTTCCTACGCACTTGTGGGTTGTGTGGGAGTGGTGGATGGTGCTCGAGGAGGCTGAGGGCGGCTCCATTTATAGGCGAGCGGAGAGGGGGGGGTTCGGGCTCCGCCGGTGGACACCTATCCACGGCGCCCGGCAACGAGCGGCGTCAGTGAGAGGGGGAGAAGGCGACGCATCTCACGCGGCAACTGTTGGCGAACGGAGACGAGCACAGGAACGAGGAGAAGGCGACGAGCACAGTGCACACCGCACTATTGGGTTGGCCGGATCGTGCCCGTGCTCACTGCGGCGAGCTCCAGCATCGGCGAGCGCCAGAGGGAAGTTAAGGGAGTTGAGACGAAGATGGTGGTGAAGTTTGGCGCGCTATGGCAGTCGGGGAAGCGAGCACGCGCGAAACAGAGCGCTCGGCGGCACTCAGAGCGCGTCGACACGCATGCCAGCACCCCTGGACGAACGCGGTCACCGCGTGGACTATGACATCAGGCCAAGCTAAGCCTAAACTTCATGTCTGGCGTGTTGTTCGTGGTAGATTGAGAGGTTACCACGCTTTGGTTTGGATCCAGGTGCAGTAGAGAAGTTTTTACATGCCAGGTAAGTTTCTGGTCAGTAACTTTGAGAGGTTACTGAGGTCAAATGGTTGGGAGTTAGAGGCTGTGCTTTGGAGGTTAGCCAAGAGTTACTAAGGTGAAGATGCACAAGAAAAACCAGGCACAATGGAGCAAGTAAAATGGTAGTTGCTGTAGAAACCACCATTTCTCTCCAGAACAGAAAATATTTTCCGTAGCAAAAATATTCCAAAAAGTGATGAAATATTTTTGCTCAGGAAGGTGCCCTAGGGTTCAAAGAATATTTGTGAATTGTCTCAGATTTTTCTGGGCCAGAAAAATTGGGGTTGCTTTGGAGCATAGTGATCTAGCTAAGGTTTTTGAGAGAGAAATGAATATTTTTCATTTAAGAAAAATATTCCAAAGATTATTTTGGAGTGGATCAGAAGGGGAATGATGATTAGGGAGGGAAATGAAGCACTTGGGTGAAAGCCAAGGGTACCCAAGTGTTTAAGTCCATATGAAAAGATTCAAAAACTCCAAGTTTCAAATTGAATCCAAATGAAAATCAAGCAAATGAGAGAGGGCAAAAACCAGGCTGTCACACGCATATGCCTCATCGACGACCTCGTACGCCGCACTGGAGCCGGTCCACCGTCATCGTCGTACACGGATCCTCTTCCCCGACACCGTCTTCCACGGTCTCGGATCTGCTTCCCGGAAGCCGACGCCAAGCGCAGAAGCACCACCGTTGTGGACAATGAACTGACTCCCGTTGCCGACCATGACTCACAGAGGCCGCCGCGACCATCGTTCTCCTCCTCGATTGGTAATGTGTGTATTGAATCACTTAGCAGTACATGTGCAGTTCCAATTTTGTTCATACCTACCCTTCAAATTTCCTGGGTGCTATTGTTCCCGTAAAAGTAATTGGTTATAGCCTCCATTATCCAACAGAATATCAGCTTGTAATTGTGCATCGCTCCTGTATCGCACTGTGCATGGGTAGGTTTTTCATCTGCAACCAGTAGTGTGGCAAATGATGGAAAGTTTTTAGAACTAGCAAGATGCCCATGCGTTGCATGCATGAAGATGCATTTGTATGAGTAGTTTATATTGTGGGAGAAAAGGATGAACGAGGGAATGCCTTATTTGCAAATGCGGAGAGGGGTGTGGGTATCTTTTTGCAAAATTGCCACAGTTTCCTGCCTATCCGTCGGATATAAATCGGATGGCATGTATTGCAGGATGGCAGGAACACCATCATCACCAACTCTGTTTTTTTATAAGAGTAGGGAAAAAGTAGAGAAAAAGTAGAGACTAGAGAAGTAGCGATAAATATTAAATATAAAATAAATATAACAGTACAGAAGAGAGTAGAGATAGCAGAGACATCGGGAAAGGATTGCGCGCGCGCGGAAAAAGCGGTCGGGCGTGCGCTAGTTTTGGCGCGCGGCGTCCGGCGCGCTTTATAAAATCCAACACCCTCCCACCGCTCTATGCCTTGCCACCGCTCTCTCCCTGCTCTGTGCCTCGCCACCACTCTTTCTCGCCTCGCCGCCGCCGCGCCACCATGCCGCCCCGTCGCCGGGAAACTTGGGGATACAGCGGCGTCCGCGCGCGCCCCTCCGACGGCTTCTCCACCGAGATCCGGTTCCGCGGGATGCGCCTCGGCCTCGGCAATTTCAACACCGCCAACGAGGCCGCCTGCGCGTACGACACGGCGGCGTGGCGCCTCCGGTGGCCTCATAGAACATTGAACTTCCCCAACGTGCCAACGCGGGAGCGGGCACAGGAGCTCGCGCCTCTGCCGCGGCTTATCACCGAGGAGGATCGTCGCGACAACCAGAGGCGGGAGGACTGTCTCGGCATCGCCGAGATGGACGAGGAAGCCATGGCGCTATGGCGCCAACGCTTCCCGCAAGACATCATCAATGAGCGCGAGTTCTACGAGCAAAGGAGGGCGGAGAAGGATAAGAGGAGGGCGGAGCGAGCCGTCTATCGCGAGGACAAGCGTAGGCGAAAGCGGACGCTCAATTCAACATGAGGCTAGGAGCAGCGTCGCCCTGGGAATCCGACGATGATCGGTATCTTCACGCCTACAGTCAGACGTCGGAGGAGGACATCACCGAGGAGGAGTCGGACGATGAGGAGTAGTTGAATAATCTATTTTTTATCTATCTATGATGAGAACTATCCTCTACTCTCTAGTCTCTAGTCTCTATCTCTACTTCTTGATCTCAGCACTGTAAATGCTTTTTTTAAAGCGCCGCGCGTTGCGATTCTGTTGGAGATGCTCTAACATGGCAGACGAGTGCTTTAATGTTGTCCACAAGATGCGCGAGTATTACTAGTAGTATATTTTTATTGCCATGTTGAGATTTTAAAACCACGAGTGTGAACATGCAGAGGAGCAATGAAGACCAAACACGGGATATTGGGGACATCTTCAAGGAGCGTGGCAAGTTAAAGAGGAGCTGCACCGAACCTGTAAAACGAGCTTTGGTAAGTAACACCCTTTCAATTACTTTCGTTTAGCCTCGTGTTCTTCGATGTGTATATGTTGTAGTTTCTGTTTCTCTTAAGCCTCGTGTTCTTTGATGTGTCATAAGAAGAGTCTTAATCGTCCTAATGCTTTCGTTTTTAGCTTGATGTAGGAAGTGGGTGTTCTCACCTTGTAGTCTGTTTTTATTTTTTATTTCCTTTTGAATTCACTTCTCCCAGTTCTGTTTATCTGGCTTCTACTAAATGGATCGGGGTTGCTCTGAGTATTGATCTAAAAAAGAAGTAACTTCATGTCAGGATGCAGTTCCTGCGAGGAGGGAAGTATTTTCAACCTCGAGATCATGTTTCCAGAATGAGGCTGGATTACACACAAGGTGCCAGTTCCCTAATGATGCTGGATTAGACACAAGGTGCAAATTCCCAGATGATGCTGGATTACACACAAGCCAGGTGGAGTCGTCAGCTGTTCGTGTCCTCGTGGCTGTAGTAAAGGCTAAAAGAAAGCGTGCAGCAGCCCTTGAGAATGTAGCTGAGTTCCTGAAGAAGCGAAAAGAGCAATCAGATGCTCTCTTCACCCATGCCAAAGAAGAGATGGAAGAAGCCAGAAATAAGCTAGCAGAGGCAGAGCAGGCTAGGCGTCTCCTGCTATCTAAAACTGTTGTCAATAAAAAATTTCCTTCATAGTAGCTAGGTTCAAATGTTTATCCAGTCAGCATGCCTGTTGTGATGTCCGTGCATCTACTGATGTGGCACAAATTTTTTTTTCGGGTCATGTAATAACAGCAATTACTTTCCAAACAATAACAGACGAAGCATTGGACATGGTATAGTTCACGCGCAAGCCCGACATTCCAAGTTCAACTTCCACATCAAACTCATGTTCACAGATATCTCCACATTCATACATAATGTCCACAACCATGATTCACTTCAAAGCCAAAAAAAATTTGAGGAGAGTTATGGATAAAGAAAAACCTCTAGTTCCTTCTACCAGTGCGAGCACAACAAGTCAAGACCATGCGTAATTAATTATATTTTGGTCATTTTTTGTGTTCTAAAATGCCGGCCAGCTCGCAGAAGGACGTGTTGCCGGCACACGCGCGGATTCAATGAAGGCAGGCTGGGCAGTCTGAAGCCGGTTGCATGCGGCGAGGAGACATGTTCAGCCGGGCCTGCAGCAAGTGGGGCCCTCTTTGCCGGCGCGCCGGTTCAATGCCTGCGCTATGAAAGGTCGCGTCCGTGTCAGAGCAATCACTCCCTCTAGTTCTTTTTTGTTTGCATATAACAAAATCTCGTTTTCCATTCACATTTTACAAGTAAAATTCATGGACAAACTTTGACCCAAAATACGATGGGGACTAGTAAACCAGAACGGAGGTAGTAGTTTTTTTAATCGAAGAAGGGTTTCCCCCTTCCGATTTTCATTACTGAAAACCAACATCTAAATCTAAACATAGTATTTGCCCTAGAACTACCAGGTTCAACATCTCGCAACATAAACCCATACAACCATACGCCAAGGAGGTACGTAGTACTATGAATTCCATTTTCGCTCCATACCAATCGTTCTAAAAACTACTTAGTACTTATAACGCACCATTGAAAATTGGAACTCTTAACCCCGCTAAAAAATGATATTTTAAACGTGGCTACTCGATCTGTGGCAACTGGCGAGCCACCGCCTCCAAGTCGTTCACCTGTGGTCCCGACCATCAACTCCTACGGATCAAATTATCATGCGGGCTGACTATTCCTACAAAGGTGCGCTCCACCATGTACCCGGTACCCGCGAATGCAGCAATCGTGCACCTAGGGTTTTAGGGTTTATTTGTTAACGTTGCCTTTACGTAACACTCATGTGTGCGAGACAGCGAGAGACCGACTGCGTGCGTGCGCCTCTTCTCTTCGTATATGTACTCCACCGTTTGTCTGGTGTCCAAAAAAATATAATAACTACTAGCAATGTGCCAATGCGTTGCCACACGATCAGAGTAGATTAATACATATTCACCGATTTGATAGAAAAAAAGTCTAGTTTTGAAATACGTATATCACTAAAAAATGTTATGTTTCACTCAAAATATATTCCTTTGGCGGTTTTGATGAGATAAGGGAGGAATGTTGTTGGTTTCAAGATTCGAGAAGTGGTATATGTCTAATTTCTACTCTTACTAGCAAGATGCCCGTGCGTTGCACGGAACATCAAGATCTTGTGGGAGAAAAGGATGAACGAGGGAAGGCCTTATTTGCAAATGTGGAGAGGAGTGCGGGTAAATTGCCATAGTTTCGTTCCTATCCGTCAGATATAAATCGGACGGCCTATCTTGCAGGATGGCAGGCCCACCATCATCACCAACTCTGTTTTTTATCCCTACTCTTATAAAAAGCATAGTCGGTGATGATCGTGTGCCTGCCATCTTGCAATACAGGCCATCCGATCTATATCTGACGGATAGGAAGGAAACTATGACAATTTTCCAAAAAAGATACCCACACCCCTCTCCACACTTGCAAATAAGGCCTTCCCTTGTTCATCCTTTTCTCCCACAAGATAAACTACTCATACAAATGCATCTTCATGTTCCGTGCAATGCATGGGCATCTTGCTAGTTGTTGCAAAAAGCCCATGTGTGTGAGAGAGAGAGAGGGAGAGAGGAGGAGGACGGAGTGCATGTGTGACAAAGACATAAAGAGTGTGTGTGCGAGAAGTATCAGCTTAAAATGAGGCGATAGTGTGTGTGCACACGATCGAGAGGGCGTGTCTCAAGAAGGGAAGAAAAATCTACATAGATACAAGGAGCTGGAGAGAGACATGTATGCGATAGTGGAAGCACGAGTGTGCGGGTGTATAAACCTATCTAGAGGCTAGTCGATAAATGTTTGTGATAGAAATACAAGTCAGGGTGCGAAAGCGAGAGTTTTGTGTGTAAGAGAGAGACGCTAGTCGGGAAGGGGAGTGGAAGCAGGAGTTGTGTGTGTGTGTGAGAGAGAGGGGGGAGTTTGTCTGATCGGTAAACAAATGAATAATGTCAGTCTGGGATGGAGACGAAAAGGAGACCGCAACAAATGTTGTGTCTACAGGAGAGAGATAGAGAGTAATTTTAGTGGTATGATTCATATCTAGAGACATATAGGGTGTGTGGGAGAATCCCATAGAGAGAAAGACAAAGTGAAAGACAAGTGGAGGCTGTGTGTGTGGCGGTGAAAAAGAAAGCTTAGGTACCTAGTGATACGAGAGAACAGTAGAGACGTGAGAGATAATGAAAACCGTGTAATGTATAATGATAGGGAGAGTGTGACACTTCTCAAGGGAGACGTCGAGAGACCATGTTTGCGAGGATAGGAGAAACATGAAGTGAGCGTGCGGGTGAGGTGAAGAAAAGAGAGTGATAGCTAGATGAAGGAGCATGCATGCGAGAGAGATGGGCATGAAAGGAGTGAACATAAAAGGGATTCAAATATTTGAATTCGAGATGATGATACATGTAATCCATACTCGAACCAAAATTGATCTATCAAACATGCATACTCATATGAATTCACGCGCATCTATGTTATTTAATATGTAGATATTACTGATCCATACATTTTAGTAGAACATAATTTGGTTTAATTTTTTGAATTCAACCTTATGATTTTGAGATCATTGTATTTGTAAATCATATTATACATATAAAGGAGCAGAATTCTTTGTTGTGCTTTTGAAAGTATATATAAAAAATGATGTATATAGAATTTTATTCCAATCGAAAATGGATCCTGACCGAAAAAATAGAATACAAACGGGATTCGAATTGAGTTGGCACGGTAAACGTGCACTCTGCAAAATTTGAACGAAGCGGGGAAAGTCGCAGTAACCGCCCGAAACCAAAATCTGCGAGATGGAAATTACTATTGCCTATCCCTGCCACGCAAAGCCTATCTGCTCGATTTCTGTAGGTTTTGATAGGGGTAGGTTTGTAATTTCACTCAAACGTGACATAACTGCCTCTCACCCGGATTCATACACGGTGGGCGCCAAAACACAGTGTGTCCTCGGCCGAAATCGACTCCCACGCCGATTCATACACGGTGAGCGCCAAAAACAAACTCTCTTCGGCAAATATTCGGTGTATGCGAGATTACCGTCCTATCCCCAACCGACTAATATTGCTATGATGTAGGAAATTTGAAACGGGGGCTAAGTTTGTAAATTTCCTCGCATTTGGGACAAGCGCGCCCTGAAGACATGGTTCCCCCCTTCCTCTCCACCTCCATTTCCCTATTCGTACTCCGAGGGCGCCAAAACACCCTCTCCACCCCAGCCTCCTCCATCCGCCACCCCATCCACCGCCGTCCTCCTCCACCATGCCGGAGCTGATACCCCGACGCCGCCGTCCATTACAAGAGATCGACCTCTCTCATCCACGGCTTCGGACCGGGATCCTTGCATCCCGTCCTCTCGCTTCATCCCCGCCGTCGTCCACCTTGCCGGCGCCGCTCCTACGACCGTCTCGTCCACCGCGCCCTGCCGCCACCGTCTACCCTCCTAGATTTGCTTCCACGCCGCCGACAGCCATCGCTACCGCAACACCGTCAAATTCTTAGCAGATGCATACACGGCGCCGCACCAGAGGCGGTACTCTTTCGTATCTGCTCAACTTATTTATCGCAGCAAGAAAATAGATCGCCACTGCTTTACTCTGATTTCTTGTCCATCACTTACTTGCTAGTTGAAAGCAAACATTGGTTGCGAAGTTGCCTTTGTCCGGTTTGCACCTTCAGATCCACCATGGCACGCTCAACACTATACTCCCAATGCTTATGGTTTTCGCCTTTTATATTCCACACTAGTTAAATCACAGTATACTAAATTTCAAAATTGGGTCAGTCGATTTTTCAGAGCTTGCCGGAGTTCGCCGGTGCGAACGAAGGGGCTCGGGTGGGGACTTTGGTTGTGGGGGGTGGTGGTGGGGCCTCGCCGAACGAAGAAAACTTGACGCGGGTGGGGGCGGGGGCGGGGGGTGGGTTGGCTGATGTCTACTACACAACCTTCTTCTTGTAGACGTTGTTGGGCCTCCAAGTGCAGAGGTTTGTAGGACAGTAGCAAATTTCCCTCAAGTGGATGACCTAAGGTTTATCAATCCGTGGGAGGTGTAGGATGAAGATGGTCTCTCTCAAACAACCCTGCAACCAAATAACAAAGAGTCTCTTGTGTCCCCAACACACCCAATACAATGGTAAATTGTATAGGTGCACTAGTTCGGCGAAGAGATGGTGATACAAGTGCAATATAGGTTTTTGTAATCTGAAAATATAAAAACAGCAAGGTAGCTAATGATAAAAGTGAGCGTAAACGGTATTGCAATGCTAGGAAACAAGGCCTAGGGTTCATACTTTCACTAGTGCAAGTTCTCTCAACAATAATAACATAACTGGATCATATAACTATCCCTCAACATGCAACAAAGAGTCACTCCAAAGACACTAATAGAGGAGAACAAATGAAGAGATTATTGTAGGGTACGAAACCACCTCAAAGTTATCCTTTCTGATCGATCTATTCAAGAGTTCGTAGTAAAATAACACGAAGCTATTCTTTTCGTTCGATCTATCATAGAGTTCGTACTAGAATAACACCTTAAGACACAAATCAACCAAAACCCTAATGTCACCTAGATACTCCAATGTCACCTCAAGTATCCGTGGGTATGATTATACGATATGCATCACAGAATCTCAGATTCATCTATTCAACCAACACAAAGAACTTCAAAGAGTGCCCCAAAGTTTCTACCGGAGAGTCAAGACGAAAATGTGTGCCAACCCCTATGCATAAGTTCACAAGGTCACTGAACCCGCATGTTGATCACCAAAACATACATCAAGTATATCACGTGATATCCCATTGTCACCACAGATAAGCACATGCAAGACATACATCAAGTGTTCTCAAATCCTTAAAGACTCAATCCGATAAGATAACTTCAAAGGGAAAACTCAATCCATTACAAGAGAGTAGAGGGGGAGAAACATCATAAGCTCCAACTATAATAGCAAAGCTCGCGATACATCAAGATTGTGCCACATCAAGAACACGAGAGAGAGAGAGAGAGAGAGAGAGAGAGAGAGATCAAACACATAGCTACTGGTACATACCCTCAGCCCCGAGGGTGAACTACTCCCTCCTTGTCACGGAGAGCGCCGGGATGATGAAGATGGCCACCGGTGAGGGATCCCCCCTCCGGCAGGGTGCCAGAACAGGGTCCCGATTGGTTTTTGGTGGCTACAGAGGCTTGCAGCGGCGGAACTCCCGATCTATTCTGATCCCCGATGTTTTTAGGGTATATGGATATATATATATATAGGCGAAAGAAGTCGGTCAGGGGAGCCACGAGGGTCCCACGAGGGTGGGGGGCGCGCCCAGGGGGCAGGCGTGCCTCCCTGTCTCGTGGCCACCTCGAAGCTTCCTTGACTTCAACTCCAAGTCTCCTGGATCACGTTCGTTCCAAAAATCACGCTTCCGAAGGTTTCATTCCGTTTGGACTCCGTTTGATATTCCTTTTCTGCGAAACACTGAAACAAGCGAAAAAACAGAAACTGGCACTGGGCTCTGGGTTAATAGGTTAGTCCCAAAAATAATATAAAAGTGTTTAGTAAAGCCCATAAACATCCAAAAAAGATAATATAATAGCATGGAACAATCAAAAATTATAGATACGTTGGAGACGTATCAAGCATCCGCAAGCTTAACTCCTGCTCGTCCTCGAGTAGGTAAATGATAAAAACAAATTTTTTGATGTGGAATGCTACCTAACATATTTATCAATGTAATTTTCTTTATTGTGGCATGAATATTCAGATCCATAAGATTCAAAACAAAAGTTTAATATTGACATAAAAATAATAATACTTCAAGCATACTAACAAAGTAATCATGTCTTCTCAAAATAACATGGCCAAAGAAAGCTATCCCTACAAAATCATATAGTCTGGCTATGCTCTATCTTCATCACACAAAATATTTAAATCATGCACAACCCCGATGACAAGCCAAGCAATTGTTTCATACTTTTGATGTTCTCAAACTTTTTCAATCTTCACGCAATACATGAGCGTGAGCCATGGACATAGCACTATAGGTGGAATAGAATGGTGGTTGTGGAGAAGACAAAAAGGAGAAGATAGTCTCACATCAACTAGGCATATCAACGGGCTATGGAGATGACCATCAATAGATATCAATGAGAGTGAGTAGGGATTGCCATGCAACGGATGCACTAGAGCTATAAGTGTATGAAAGCTCAACAAAAGAAACTAAGTGGGTGTGCATCCAACTCGCTTGCTCACGAAGACCTAGGGCATTTTGAGGAAGCCCATCATTGGAATATACAAGACAAGTTCTATATAAAATTCCCACTAGTATATGAAGGTGACAACATAGGAGACACTCTATCATGAAGATCATGGTGCTACTTTGAAGCACAAGTGTGGAAAAAGGATAGTAACATTGTCCCTTCTCTATTTTTCTCTCATTTTTTTATTTGGGCCTTTTCTCTTTTTTTATGGCCTCTTTTTTTCCTTTTTTTATTTTTTTTATTTTTCGTCCGGAGTCTCATCCCGACTTGTGGGGGAATCATAGTCTCCATCATCCTTTCCTCACTGGGACAATGCTCTAATAATGATGGTCATCACACTTTTATTTACTTACAACTCAAGAATTACAACTCAATACTTAGAACAAGATATGACTCTATATGAATGCCTCCGGCGGTGTACCGGGATGTGCAATGACTCATGAGTGACATGTATGAAAGAATTATGAATGGTGGCTTTGCCACAAATACGATGTCAACTACATGATCATGCAAAGCAATATGACAATGATGGAGCGTGTCATAATAAATGGAACGGTGGAAAGTTGCATGGCAATATATCTCGGAATGGCTATGGAAATGCCATAATAGGTAGGTATGGTGGCTGTTTTGAGGAAGGTATATGGTGGGTGTATGATACCGGCGAAAGGTGCGCGGTATTAGAGAGGCTAGCAATGGTGGAAGGGTGAGAGTGCGTATAATCCATGGACTCAACATTAGTCATAAAGAACTCACATACTTATTGCAAAAATCTATTAGTTATCGAAACGAAGTACTACGCGCATGCTCCTAGGGGGATAGATTGGTAGGAAAAGACCATCGCTCGTCCCTGACCGCCACTCATAAGGAAGACAATCAATAAATAAATCATGCTCCGACTTCATCACATAACGGTTCACCATACGTGCATGCTACGGGAATCACAAACTTTAACACAAGCATCTCTCAAATTCACAACTACTCAACTAGCATGACTCTAATATCACCATCTTCATATCTCAAAACAATCATCAAGTATCAAACTTCTCATAGTATTCAATGCACTTTATATGAAAGTTTTTATTATACCCATCTTGGATGCCCATCATATTAGGACTAGTTTCATAACCAAAGCAAATTACCATCCTGTTCTAAAGAGTCTCAAAATAATATAAGTGAAGCATGAGAGTTCATCTATTTCTTCAAGATAAAACCACCGCCGTGCTCTAAAAAGATATAAGAGAAGCACTAGAGCAAATGACAAACTACTCCGAAAGATATAAGTGAAGATCAATGAGTAGTCGAATAATTATGTAACTATGTGAAGACTCTCTAACATTTAAGAATTTCAGATCTTGGGATATTATTCAAACAGCAAGCAAAACAAAAGAAAATAAAATGACACTCCAAGCAAAACCCATATCATGTGGTGAATAAAAATATAGCTCCAAGTAAAGTTACCGATGAACAAAGACGAAAGAGGGGATGCCTTCCGGGGCATCCCCAAGCTTAGGCTCTTGCCACTCCTTATTCCATAGTCCATCGAATCTTTACCCAAAACTTGAAAACTTCACAACACAAAACTTAACAGGAAACTCGTAAGCTCCGTTAGTATAAGAAAATAAATCACCACTTAGGTACTGTTGTGAACTCATTCTAAATTCATATTGGTGTAATATATACTGTATTCCAACTTCTCTATGGTTCATACCCTCCGGTACTACTCATAGATTCATCAAAATAAGCAAACAACACAATGAAAACAGAATCTGTCTAAAACAGAACAGTCTGTAGTAATCTGTATCAAACGCAAACTTCTGGAACTCAGAAAAATCTGCCAAAATAGAAAGACCTAGATAATTTGATTATTGATCTACTGCAACTGGAATTAGTATTTTATCACTTTATGGTGATTTTTAACAATTGTTTTCATGAACAGAAAGTTTCTGGAATTTTCAGCAAGATCAAATAACTATCATCCAAGAAGATCCTATAGGTTTTACTTGGCACAAACACTAATTAAAACATAAAAACAAATCTAACCAGAGGCTAGATCAAAAATTTATTCCTAAACAGGAGCAAAAAGCAAAGAACTAAAATAATATTGGGTTGCCTCCCAACAAGCGCTATTGTTTAACGCCCCTAGCTAGGCATGATGATTTCAATGATGCTCACATAAAAGATAAGAATTGAAACACAATGGGAGCATCATGAAGCATATGACTAGCACATTTATGTCTAACCCACTTCCTATGCATAGGGATTTTGTGAACAAACAACTTATGGGAACAATAATCAACTAGCATAGGAAGGCAAAACAAGCATAACTTCAAGATTTTAAGCACATAGAGAGGAAACTTGATATTATTGCAATTCCTACAAGCATATATTCCTCCCTGATAATAATTTTCAGTAGCATCATGAATGAATTCAACAATATAACCAGCACCTAAAGCATTCTTTTCATGATCTACAAGCATAGAATTTTTATTACTCTCCACATAAGCAAAATTGTTCTCATTCGGAATAGTGGGAGTATCATAAGAGACTCGAATACTATAAATTGTTTCAACATTAAAAGAGTAATGTTCAGAAAAAGGGTAATCATAATCATGACAAGTTTTATAAATATAATCATCACTACTTTTTATAGCATAAGTGTCATCACAATAATCATCATAAATAGGAGGCATGCTATCATCATAATAAACTTGCTCATCAAAACTTGGGAGGCTAAAAATATCATCTTCATTAAACATAGCATCCCCAAGCTTGGGACAAACATTAATTGCAGCAAATATATTCTCAAACTTATCATTCTCATTAAACATAGCATCCCCAAGCTTGGGCCTTTTCATATCATAAGCATAATCACTCTCATCATTAATAGTATGGATAGCACCAATAGTATAGCAATTATCATCATCACAATGAGTAATAGGAGCAGCATCATTTGGGAGGGATACCTTTTTACCTTTGTTTCTTTGTCTTTTCTTTTTCTTCTTCACATCATGTGTGGGTTTAACCCTCTTTTTTGAGCTCCTTATTGATGAGATTAGTTGGATAGAGGGCTCCTCCTCGTTACCTGGTTCATCATAAGAAATAATAGGAGGATATTGGGAAGCCTCTTCCCTTTCATTAGTATTCTCTTCATCCTTTATTTGTTTTCTTTTCTTTATGTAATTGGCAATATAAGGATTTTCAATGCAATTCACCGCACAATACATATAAATTTCCTCTAGATCAAAATCAAGAAATTTATCAAGATTAAATTTTGGAATACCCTCAGTTATACGTTTCATTTCTTCATACCCCAAAAGAAGACTAAGCTCTTTATGGTGCTCAAGGGTAATCAAGTTATCACAATTTTTGGACATGACTTGATCATGAAACAAATAGCATTGGAGCTTTAAATGACCATGTTCATTGCAAAGTTCACAAGGATGGCGATAGATATTGAATCTTTCAGCAGAAACATCTAGCCTTTCTTCCAACCATTTAGTTTCTAAATACTAGTGCCTCTTGCAAAATCTATCTTCCCTATTTGGTATGTACTTGCAAACTCTGTGCACTCCACAAAAGTTCACATGCTTATAAGAGACATTTTCATCATGACTAGTGCAATCATCATTAGTACTATGGATATTCAAAGAATTCATACTAACAACATTGCAATCATGCTCATCATTCAAAGATTTAGTGCCAAACATTCTAATGCATTCTTCCTGTAGCAATTGAGCACAATTATCGGAATCCTTATTTTCATGAAAGATATTAAAAAGATGAAGCATATGAGGTACTCTCAATTCCATTTTTTGTAGTTTTCTTTTATAGGCTAAACTAGTAATAAAACAAGAAACAAAAAGATTCGATTGCAAGATCTAAAGATATACCTTCAAGCACTCACCTCCCCGGCAACGGTGCCAGAAAAGAGCTTGATGTCTACTACACAACCTTCTTCTTGTAGACGTTGTTGGGCCTCCAAGTGCAGAAGTTTGTAGGACAGTAGCAAATTTGTACACCGACACCACAGATAAGCACATGCAAGACATACATCAGGTGTTCTCAAATCCTTAAAGACTCAATCCGATAAGATAACTTCAAAGGGAAAACTCAATCCATTACAAGAGAGTAGAGGGGGAGAAACATCATAAGATCCAACTATAATAGCAAAGCTCGCGATACATCAAGATCGTGCCACATCAAGAACACGAGAGAGAGAGAGAGAGAGAGAGAGAGAGAGAGAGATCAAACACATAGCTACTGGTACATACCCTCAGCCCCGAGGGTGAACTACTCCCTCCTCGTCATGGAGAGTGCGGGGATGATGAAGATGGCCACCGGTGAGGGATCCCCCCTCCGGCAGGGTGCCGGAACAGGGTCCCGATTGGTTTTTGGTGGCTACAGAGGCTTGCGGCGGCGGAACTCCCGATCTATTCTGCTCCCTGATGTTTTTAGGGTATATGGATATATATAGGCGAAAGAAGTCGGTCAGGGGAGCCACAAGGGGCCCACGAGCGTGGGGGCGCGCCTCCCTGCCTCGTGGCCACCTCGAAGCTTCCTTGACTTCAATTCCAAATCTCCTGGATCACGTTCATTCCAAAAATCATGCTCCCGAAGGTTTCATTCCGTTTGGACTCCGTTTGATATTCCTTTTCTGCGAAACACTGAAACAAGGGGAAAACAGAAACTGGCACTGGGCTCTGGGTTAATAGGTTAGTCCCAAAAATAATATAAAAGTGTTTAATAAAGCCCATAAACATCCAAAACAGATAATATAATAGCATGGAACAATCAAAAATTATAGATACATTGGAGAAGTATCAGTGGCGGAGGAACACAGGCGGTGGGGGCCGGTGGTCCGGCCGGCGGCCCGTGCGGTGTTCTGTATGGGAAGAATCAGAGACGAGGAAGAAGAAGGGTTAGGAGACGTAGGATCTTCATCCAACCACCTGAAATGGTCGACTGACCCAAATGACAAAAGTCACGCGAATTGCATGCAGATGCAGACATGCCTTTATATTCAGTACCATCATCGTACCTGCTTAGCACTGCTCCTGAATCCATCAAGCTAAACAACGTGCCACTCATAATTCCAAACTTGTTGCTCAAGTACGAATCTGATATGATGCTGATATTACTAAAACAGATAACATTTAATTGGTCAGCTAATGTTCCTACTTTACTTTCGAAAAAGCACATGCACCACATATAGAGAGACATCAGGGTGTTGCTTTCTTAATGCGCTCTGGTTCATCATGTGTGGGCACTGTGCAACAAACATTTTATTATCCAAAATCTGCTTGCTCTTCTTTAGCATGTTCCTCTTCCGTTCTTCTTTAATAAGTACTCTCTCCATTCCTAAATACAAGTCTTTGTATAGATTCCACCATGAACTACATATGGAGCAAAATGAGTGAATCTACACTCTAAAATGTATCTGGATACATCTGTATGTGATCCATAGTGGAAATCTCTACCAAGACTTATATTTTGGAACGGAGGGAGTATGATAGTAGTATAGTATGTTCCTTGTAGTGAAGATGAGCAGGGACATTTGCAGTGTAGAGGTCTATACGGTCGGTTGGTATGGACACTTTGAACTCTTCGGGCCTCTTTGATTCGTAGGATTTTGTAAACATGGGAATAGGATTTGTAGTGGCTTGCCCACTTGAATCCTATAAGAATAGCAAGGAAATGCGGGGAGTTGTGTCGCATTTGAGAGTTACACTGATATTAACAGTACCGCACCTTCAGTTGAAGAGAGCTGGTATCCGAAGCCTTTCTAGCCGTACCGGCAATACTAGCACATATATTCCAGCAAGTTCCACTTTGCTGATTTTACTCTGATGCTTACGGTTTTCCCGTTATATCTACACTATGATCTGTGTAGCTGCTTTGTGTCGCACTAGCAGCAGTCCACTCTTGAAGCTAAACACCGCAATGACTTACAAAATTGGCACCAAGGCATTGAGTGCCATTCTGGATGCAATGAAACTCATACGCTCCCCACCTGTTGATTCTTGTTCAGAATATGGCATGTCCTGTTCATGACTATTCTAACCTCAAGGAGTCAAAGGCAGATGGCCTGTCCTGTTCACCCATCAAGGTGCCTGTTCTAATTTGGCAAGGTTTTATTGATTGCGCATATCTTGCATATGTTGTCTTGCATTTCTTCTACTTTGTTGCACCGCCATCTGCTTAGTTTACTCATCATATATGTCGAGATGCCATGCCCATCCATTATCAATACATATTCCATCTGTCATCATACCATGTTTTTCCACTCAAATGTTGTTCTTGTGCATCAGACATCAAAAAGGAAGAGGGTGCTTGCCGAACCTGAAGGAGCACCAGCAAAGCCCTTGAAAAACGTGGTTGTGCTGGAGAAATCAGACAGCACCCCACTTATATTGGTTGTACAACCAGTGACACAAAACGTAGAACCGACTCCAGCAGACTGTACCCATAATTCACTGGCCACACCACTAGCCGCACCACACAGGACCTGCACTCCAGCAAAAGGTATGCCGATTTCAGTTGCCATAGCACCAGCCGTACCACAGAAAAATCCCGCTCCAGCAAAAAGTACAGCAAGTCCAGCGACCGAAGACCTATCCCAACTGTAGAGACGACCAATTCCTGCAGATTGGAACCCCATTCCAGTTATTCCCAGTTTAAAAGACAATGCTTTCAATGTTGTTAGGGACTACGTGCATATATTCCCATCATGGGAAGATTATAGTGAAGACAAACACCATTTTCACATCTTCCTGTCCCACTTACGTGTAAGTGCTATTATTCATGGTGATTATTTTCCTGTTTTCTGCTGATTGAACACATCAATGATTTACATTGCATTGTTGTAAGTAGGCGAGGGTCCATCTGGATAGTCATGACGAGCAAAGCTTGCTTGCGCTTTTCAAGGAAGCATTGCAGCAGTATTGGTGTTACCTGAGGAAATCACACTTTGATGGCAAGTCTATAAATGAATTTCTAGTGAAGTCTCCTATGCTAAATTTAGAAGACATTGAATGGAAAAACCTTGTTATGCACTGGTCTCGTTCCGAGGATGAGGTACTGTCTATGATATCGCATGACAATTTGAACTTGTACTTTTCCGCATGTGCCTTACGGATCTTTATTGTAGGAAATCTGCTCGAAAAAGAATTCCAGTTTGAAAAGAACGACAGGATATCGCAAATATGCTGCCCGCTGCTTTGCTCTTGTTAGTACCTGTTGTCATGTATCACTGTACTTGCATACATACCTGGTTCATTATGTGACAGCAGTATGCATGATAGCTTGCTTATCAATTGTTCGCTCCAAATTATCTGATCTGTATGAATGGTTACATTAGTGTAGAATATATCCAATGCCAATGAATTTTTTTAGCTCTGCATTGGTCTTGTAAGTACCTACTGTCCTTTATCAGTGTACTTATATTGACAGGTAGTTGTTCATGTACCATCACTCTGTAGCTTATTTTCCTTTGCCCTCCATTTTCTACACATAAGATCTATATTTACTCTTACCATAAGGTTGGATAACACCGATGGTACTGAAGAAGTTTAGCTCTACATTGCTCTTGGCTGTACCTTTTGCCTGTATCGCTGTACTTACATTTATAGCTACTTGGTTATGTAGCATCACTCTTCATCTTATCTTAAATATTCTCCATTTTTTCTTATATTGTCACATCTATATTTACTCTTAACAGAATGTAGAATAAAGGCGATGCTTATGAAGAAGAGCTGTGGTAAACTTCTTGAATTGCCCCCCCCCCATCAGCATGGACAAGGGCTTTATAGAGCCTGCCTTCACCAATAATGTAAGTTTGTCCTTCTCAAGCCTTCAAACTTTGTTCTGTATATTTGGTTAGGCATGACTGCAACAGCTGTTTATTTTTGGTGTTTGCATTAAATTGCATGTTTAAAGTTTATTATGTAGTTCATAAACAAAAGTTTGTCCTTCTCAATTTAAGTTTTCAGTTGTACAACCAAGTTCCTTCTTCATACCGTGTAAATTAAACTATACAGAGCAAGTGATCTTCTTTTGCACTGCATGTATGCTTCTGTTCTTGATCCATAATCCAGTGGTGTGGTGAACCTACCCACTATAGCACAATGTCATATTCTGCAATGTCTTAACTATGAACAATGTCATATCATTCTACTATTATTTAAACCGTCTCTTTATTTGCCAATCTGAAATGGGATAAATTGACAGCACACTAACCATTGATACTTATGAGTTCTTGATCTGTAATCGAGTGTTGTCGTGAAGCTGCCAACTCCTTCACAATGTCATTTCCTGACATGTCTTGACTTGAACAATACCATATTGTGTTAATGCAATTTTAAACTGTGTCTTCGTCAGTAAGAAATGTGATGAATTGTCAGCACTGATACTTTTATGTGCAAAACCTATCACATGTCTGCTTGTTTATCTTTCAGAGTGAGGAGATATAAGTGTTAAACAAGCACAGTCTCATCAGCTTGCTCAGCTGTTTGCGCTGCAGCTCCCCAGCAGGGCTAACCTTTCTTGAACTCTATTGAAGTGATGTCGGTTTTGTATATTATTTTGTCGGCGTGTTTAGTTGCACCGGTGGCGATCTTTGATGCCCCGTGTATGTAATCTGCTGTCTGCTTGTGCTTTATTATCATAGTGGCGAACTTTGATGCCCAGTGGATGTAATATGCCGTAATTTCTTTATTGTCTAGGTTTTTTCTTATTCACGAGGCTGCAGTTATTTTACTGTATATATATCTTGTCTTCGCAGTAAACCGGCCAAACCGTAAAATTACGGTACATAATCGGACCGTCATGCAATCACGATGTATGATCCGCATCATGGGCCCCGTCATCTTGGTCTGTTAGAAGGCCTAAATGTAAACTGGCCCACTAGTAGATTCGGGCCTTTAATAGGCCGAGTAAACCGCCGGCCCTCTTTTCGCAAGAAAACTCAATGGGCTTTTAGGAGGCTGAGAAGTAGGTTGGGCCTGAAACGTGCCGAACAGCTCACGGGCCGGCAGAAGCCCAAAATGGACCCCGGCCCATGATTGTGCCAATAAAATCACGGGCTTTTAACACGCCAAAATTGTCTCGGTCCTTGTTTGGCCCAATCAGATTATCGGCTGCGAGCAGGCCAGATGCAAACCGGGCCGTAGTTAGGCCCAACTATATGATGGGCTTTTAACATGCCGAAATTAATATAGGGCCGAAATGTTAAACGGGCCCTTAATAGGCCGAAACTAATATCAGGCCGAATTACTAAATGGGCCTTTAGCAAGTGGGCCCAAAAGCATTGCGTCCAGTTGACGGGCCGAATCTGATATGGGCCATAATTTAGCCCAAAGCCTCTTAAAGGGTCGGACCTGATCTGGGCCGTAATTTGGCCCAGAACGTGGTAGGCTTTTAACGGGCCGGATCTCATATGGGCCATTGTTAGGCCCGGAACGTGGCAGGCCATTAATGGACCGGATCAATATGGGCCGGCATTTGGCCCAAAACATGGCAGCCAGTTAATGGGCCGGCCTACTAGGGTCCTCAAAATCTTGTGGGCCTACAGCTGGGCCGGCCCATTAATGTCGGTGAAATCTCGTGGGCCTTTAGCTGGTCCGGCCCATTATGGGCCACAAAGATCTTGTGGGCCTTCACCTGGGCCAGCCCATTATGGCCCGCAAAAATCTTGTGGGCCTTTACCTGGGCCGGCCCACGTGTCAACATATCATAGGCTCATCTCGCCCATTGGATGAGTGACACCTGTGCCAACGCGGAGCTGACACGTCTTTCCGTCAGCTAATCAGAATTTTACACGTGGAAAATCCCCATTGGTCCGGGCTGTTAACGGGTTATCGGATCCAAAACCGGACCCGATAGCTTAACGGCGTTCCGTTACGGTGGATGTCACGTGTCAGTCACCCTTGACGAAAGCACTTCTGTGACGCGCGATTTATCGTCATGGAAGTGGACACTTCCGTGATGATAATTTTGGTAATGTCATGGAACACTTCTACGACAGCACAGGTATGACTATCTTGATTCTGTCATAAATTTGTCATGGATGTACATGCATGATAGAAAACGTGACCTACTATGACAAACACGTATCATCACGGAAGTGTATTTTTTTGTAGTGGTGGTTTGGCAAGAAACGCAAGTTGTCATTTCTTAAAGTTTGGGGCTGTGATGCTTATGTGAAAAAGCTTCAACCTGATAAGCTCGAACCCAAATCGGAGAAATGTGTCTTCATAGGATACCCAAAGGAGACAGTTGGGTACACCTTCTATCACAGATCCGAAGGCAAGACATTCGTTGCCAAGAATGGATCCTTTCTAGAGAAGGAGTTTCTCCCGAAAGAAGTGAGTGGGAGGAAAGTAGAACTTGATGAGGTAATTGTACCTACTCCCTTATTGGAAAGTAGTTCATCACAGAAATCAGTTCCTGTGACTACTACACCAATTAGTGAGGAAGCTAATGATAATGATCATGTGACTTCAGATCAAGTTACTACTGAACCTCATAGGTCAACCAGAGTAAGATCCGCACCAGAGTGGTACGGTAATCCAGTTCTAGAGGTCATGTTACTTGACCATGACGAACCTACGAACTATGAGGAAGCGATGATGAGCCCAGATTCCGCAAAATGGCTTGAGGCCATGAAATCTGAGATGGGATCCATGTATGAGCACAAAGTGTGGACTTTGGTTGACTTGCCCGCTGATCGGCAAGCCATAGAGAATAAATGGATCTTCAAGAAGAAGACTGACGCTGACGGTAATGTTACTGTCTACAAAGCTCGACTTGTTGCGAAAGGTTTTCGAAAAGTTCAAGGAGTTGACTACGATGAGACCTTCTCACCCGTAGCGATGCTTAAGTCCGTCCGAATCATGTTGGCAATTGCTGCATTTTATGATTATGAAATTTGGCAAATGGATGTAAAGACTGCATTCCTGAATGGATTTCTAGAAGAAGAGTTGTATATGATTCAACCTGAAGGTTTTATCGATCCAAAGGATGCTAACAAAGTGTGCAAGCTCCAGCGATCCATTTATGGACTGGTGCAAGCATCTCGAAGTTGGAATAAACGTTTTGATAGTGTGATCAAAGCATATGGTTTTATACAGACTTTTGGAGAAGCCTGTATTTACAAGAAAGTGAGTGGGAGCTCTGTAGCATTTCTAATATTATATGTGGATGACATATTGTTGATTGGAAATGATATAGAATTTCTGGATAGCATAAAAGGATACTTGAATAAGAGTTTTTCAATGAAAGACCTCGATGAAGCTGCTTATATATATTAGGCATCAAGATCTATAGAGATAGATCAAGACGCTTAATTGGACTTTCACAAAGCACATACCTTGATAAAGTTTTGAAGAAGTTCAAAATGGATCAAGCAAAGAAAGGGTTCTTGCCTGTGTTACAAGGTGTGAAATTGAGTCAGACTCAAGGCCCGACCACTACAGAAGATAGAGAGAAAATGAAAGTCATTCCCTATGCTTCAGCCATAGGTTCTATCATGTATGCAATGCTGTGTACCAGACCTGATGTGTGCCTTGCTATTAGTTTAGCAGGGAGGTACCAAAGTAATCCAGGAGTGGATCACTGGACAGCGGTCAAGAACATCCTGAAATACCTGAAAAGGACTAAGGATATGTTTCTTGTTTATGGAGGTGACAAAGAGCTCGTCGTAAATGGTTACGTCAATGCAAGCTTTGACACTGATCCGGATGACTCTAAGTCACAGACCGGATACGTATTTATATTGAACGGTGGAGCTGTAAGTTGGTGCAGTTCTAAGCAAAGCGTCGTGGCGGGATCTACGTGTGAAGCGGAGTACATAGCTGCTTCAGAAGCAGAAAATGAAGGAGTCTGGATGAAGCAGTTCATACCGGATCTAGGTGTCCTACCTAGTGCATCGGGTCCAATGAAAATCGTTTGTGACAATACTAGTGCAATTGCCTTGGCAAAGGAACCCAGATTTCACAAGAGAACCAAGCACATCAAGAGACGCTTCAATTCCATCCGCGATCAAGTCAAGGAGGGAGACAAAGAGATTTGCAAGATACATACGGATCTGAATGTTGCAGACCCGTTGACTAAGCCTCTCTCACGAGCAAAACATGATCAGCACCAAGACTCCATGGGTGTTAGAATCATTACTGTGCAATCTAGATTATTGACTCTAGTGCAAGTGGGAGACTGAAGGAAATATGCCCTAGAGGCAATAATAAAGTTGTTATTTATATTTCCTTATATCATGATAAATGTTTATTATTCATGCTAGAATTGTATTAACCGGAAACTTAGTACATGTGTGAATACATAGACAAACAGAGTGTCACTAGTATGACTCTACTTGACTAGCTCGTTGAATCGAAGATGGTTAAGTTTCCTAGCCATAGACATGAGTTGTCATTTGATTAACGGGATCACATCGTTAGAGAATGATGTGATTGACTTGACCCATTCCGTTAGCTTAGCACTTGATCGCTTAGTTTGTTGCTATTGCTTTCTTCATGACTTATACATGTTCCTATGACTATGAGATTACGCAACTCCCGAATACCGGAGGAACACTTAGTGTGCTATCAAACGTCACAACGTAACTGGGTGATTATAAAGATGCTCTACAGGTGTCTCCGATGATGTTTGTTGAGTTGGCATAGATCGAGATTAGGATTTGTCACTCCGAGTATCGGAGAGGTATCTCTGGGCCCTCTCGGTAATGCACATCACTATAAGCCTTGCAAGCAATGTGACTAATGAGTTAGTTGCGGGATGATGCATTACGGAACGAGTAAAGAGACTTGCCGGTAACGAGATTGAACTAGGTATTGAGATACCGACGATCGAATCTCGGGCAAGTAACATACCGATGACAAAAGGAACAACGTATGTTGTTAATTAATCTAATTAGATAATTAATTTAATTAAACAGTAATTATTTAGCTAAACCCTAATTAACCTAAACGGGGAATGACAGGTGGGTCCCACTGGACCCACATGTCAGTTTGACTTAGTCAACCCCAGTTGACTGCTGATGTCAACATGACATCATGCTGATGTCATAAATCCATTTTCGAATTAATTTAAATAATTAATTAAATTCCAGAAATTAATAAAATCTTTAGAAAATCATATCTTTTAATCCGTAACTCGGATTAAAATATTTTCAACATGAAAGTTGCTCAGAACGACGAGACGAATCCGGATGCGTAGTCCGTTCGTCCAACACACGTCCCTAGCATAGTGAACCTGCAACATTTCACCTCCGGTTCATCTGTCCGAAAACGTGAAACACCGGGGATATTTTCCCGGATGTTTCCCCCCTTCACCGGTATCGCTTACTACCGCGTTAGGGCATACCTAGCACCGCGTTTTGCCTCCTTATGTTTTGTGATGCTTTGTTTGCTCCGTATTTACTGTTTCTTCCCCCTCTTCTCTCCGGTAGACTACGAGACCGACACTGCTGCTGCCCAGTTCGACTACAGAGTTGACGACCCCTCCTACTTGCCAGAGCAACCAGGCAAGCCCCCCCCCTTGATCACCAGATATCGCCTATTCTTCTCTATACTGCTTGCATTAGAGTAGTTTAGCATGTTACTGCTTTTCGATATCCTATCCTGATGCATAGCCTATCCTTGCTACTACTGTTGTTACCTTTACCTGCAATCCTACATGCTTAGTATAGTATGCTAGTTTTTCCATCAGTGGCCCTACATTCTTGTCCGTCTGCTGTGCTATACTATCGGGCCGTGATCACCTAGGCGGTGATCACGGGTATATACTTATATACTATATACATGACACATGTGGTGACTAAAGTCGGGTCGGCTTGAGGAGTACCCGCAAGTGATTCTGATGAGGGGGCTGAAAGGACAGGTGGCTCCACCCCGATAGAGGTGGGCCTGGGTTCCTGACGGCCCCCGACTGTTACTTTATGGCGAAGCGACAGGGCAGGTTGAGACCGCCTAGGTGAGAGGTGGGCCTGGCCCTGGTCGGCGTTCGCGGATACTTAACACGCTTAACGAGATCTTGGTATTTGATCTGAGTCTGGCCATTTGGTCTATACGCACTAACCATCTACGCGGGAGTAGTTATGGGTATCCCGACGTCGTGGTATCAGCCGAAACTCTTTTGACGTCAGCGACTGAGTGGCGCGCGCCGCATTGGACCGTAAGCTCGCGCTTGTATTAAGGGGGCTAGGTCTGCTTCCGGCCGCGTACGCAACGTGCAGGTGTGCATAGGGCGATGGGCCCAGACCCCTGCGCGCATAGGTTTAGACCGGCGTGCTGACCTCTCTGTTGAGCCTAGGTGGGGCTGCGACGTGTTGATCTTACGAGGCCGGGCATGACCCAGAAAAGTGTGTCCGGCCAAATGGGATCGAGCGTGTTGGGTTATGTGGTGCACCCCTGCAGGGAAGTTTATCTATTCGAATAGCCGTGTCCCTCGGTAAAAGGACGACCCGGAGTTGTACCTTGACCTTATGACAACTAGAACTGGATACTGAATAAAATACACCCTTCCAAGTGCCAGATACAACCCGGTGATCGCTCTCTAACAGGGCGACGAGGAGGGGATCGCCGGGTAGGATTATGCTATGCGATGCTACTTGGAGGACTTCAATCTACTCTCTTCTACATGCTGCAAGATGGAGATGCCCAGAAGCGTAGTCTTCGACAGGACTAGCTATCCCCTTTTATTCTGGCATTCTGCAGTTCAGTCCACTGATATGGCCCTTTACACATATACCAATGCATATGTAGTGTAGCTCCTTGCTTGCGAGTATTTTGGATGAGTACTCACGGTTGCTTTTCTCTCTCTTTTCCCTTTTTCTATACCGGATTGTCGCAACCAGATGCTGGAGTCCAGGAGCTAGAGATCCCGAGGATGATTCTACATGGAGTTCGGCTTCGAGGAGTAGTTAGGAGGTCCCAGGCAGGAGGCCTTGCCTTTTCGATCGTTACTACTTTTGTGCTAGCCTTCTTAAGGCAAACTTGTTTAACTTATGTCTGTACTCAGATATTGTTGCTTCCGCTGACTCGTCTGTGATCGAGCACTTGTATTCGAGGCCTCGAGGCCCCTGGCTTGTATTATGATGCTTGTATGACTTATTTATGTTTTAGAGTTGTGTTGTGATATTTTCCCGTGAGTCCCTGATCTTGGTCGTACACATTTGCGTGCATGATTAGTGTACGGTCAAATCGGGGGCGTCACAAGGTAACAATATTATTGCCTTTTCGGTACCGAACACAGCTCTGCTGCCGGTTCTCTAATGGCAAAATCGTGGCCATTGTGGTTATAGTTTACTTATACAGTTACATGAACTGCATGATGACGAGATGCCATGTTCTCCCAGCCAATTCAGGAGTTATTATTAACAGCCTGTGGTTAGTGTGTGGGAGAGGGATTGCACACCTAACCACGGCCCCTAATCATTCTTAAGAGCAGCATTTGTATAACAAAGCATGTGTAGTAGTGGAGACAGGCATGAGAGCTAAGGAGGTGCTAGAATTAGAAAAACTATCATGATTAAATACTAATAATGGAAGTAATTAAACAAGCTATGATGCATGCAGAGTCCCGGTAGTACATTGGTCTTGTTGTCTTCTTTTTCTGCTTATGACTTGGTTAATGGTTATACATGGTTGATGGTTGTTGTCTACCATTTAATTGTCTATATTCTTCTAGCAAAAAGGCATCATTCACTCTGCTACTACCTCCATCCGGGTTTATAGCCCCCTTCGTATTTTGTGTCAAATTTTAATCATACGTTTGACTAACAAAAATTATATTGTTAGATTTATATTTGGAACAGGTTTTCAATGATGTTCTTTTTATGGTTTACAACTTATTTTGAATAGTTAAATCAGAGGTAAAAGTTTGACCAAAACTAAAAGGGGGCTAATAAACTCTGACGGAAGTAGTAATATCTTGATTCCTTATTTATTTATTTTTCTTTTAATTGTATTACTCAACCAGGAGTACATTTGGCCATAACTTTATAGGTTCAGTTTGACCATAAGATGCCATTTCATTCAAAAATAAGAAGATGCAATTGCATCACTAGCAAAGTACTGGCTACGTTTGGTATGGGTAATAAAATTTATTTTTTAATCACCTAAGTCAGCAAAGTGAGCACTTCGACAAGCTCAATGACTAAAAATGTATTTTACGCGAAAGTAAAAGCTATGGACAAGCTCAATGACCGAGCGTGCATCCTTCGTTATCCATATACAATGGTACAACATCCGCTAAACCAAAACTAGGTAACGTTATAATACTAGTTTTTTATTTTGGCTAAACTAGAATGTGCATGCAATTTGTGTGGTTAAGCAGCTTGAATTACAAGCTGGTGCGCATGGGGCGTAGTACAACACATGATCGACATGATAGAGACACTATTCTCGGATTCTTTTGGTTCGTGATCAGTTGATGCAACGTTGCATGCATGTTCAGGGGTTGGTGGGTTTTAAATTTCGGAAGAGTTTCCAATTAAATCTAAAAAAATAAGAAAAACTGTGTATTCCTAGCTGGGAAAGGATCGTGTGATGTGGATGCTTTAGGGTCCACGCGAATCCCCAAAATACTAGGGGAAAAAGCGAGTGAATGATTACAGATGTACTATAAACGACACACTCAGGCAAACAAGCAGGGCAGTTTTTGTTAAAATATTTTTAATTTCACAGGTTTTTGCGCGGAATATATAGTTTCATGCATTTTACATGACCCGAGACAATGGTACTAAGTGGAAAAGAGAGGATGGTTTTTCATTTTGCGGTTCAATCTTATTCTGGAGGAAAAGAAAGGTGAAGATCGCTTCTGCTGGGGACTGTCGGCTTGACTTTGGCGGTAGCAGCTAGCTAGAGCTAGAGGTAGGCTTAATCAACGAGCTAGGCTTAATTAGTCGGCCTTTTCTTGGGTGCACTGTCAAAGTCATACTGTAGCATTTACCTGTAGGAAAGCCACTTATTAGCGTTTCTTAATTATAGCTGAATTTTTATTTGATCCATGTTAAAATAATCTTTTTGTTTTTATATTTCCTTCGTCTCTGATTACATGTCTTAGGTTTGTGTACATACGGATGTATCTAACACCAATTTAGGACGGAGGGAGTATACGTGTGAACGTTGTACGCACCATACGGATGTACACCAACCAAATTACTCTATGTAGTGCAAATTATGCAGTATTTTTCTCAAGACTTTATTGCTCGAAGATGACCTGGATCCTCCTCCCGCGCGGATACGGATCCGGATCATCTCACCCTTTATTTTGTGGAGCAAAGGCAACGGGGCCGGGGGGTACCACAAAATAGCCCATGTGGGACGTGCAAGTACAAGAGAGGAGGTGATGGGAGAGCCCACACTGATACTGATACACTGGAAAGAACCCTCTCATGCACCCAGTTCCAGTGCATGCACTCAAACACCATTGATGCCTACATAGCTGGCTAGCTTGGCTGTCCACCAGTAGACGCAAGGCAATGCAATGTACTCCCTCTGGTCTGGTCTGGTCTGGTCTGATCGTCTTCCCAGTTCCCACCACGTTGGTGCGTACGACGTTCACCTAGATTAATTGGGCACCAACTTCTTCATTCCAAATGGTGTCCATTAATTCATGGGTAATGCCCTAGCTAACATGCAAGATATAACTCAGAGCTCTTGCCCTGCTCTTCTGCTCAAGCACTATGTGATTGTCCACCTGTCGCATACCTAGAGCTCGCTTAGCCATGCCTGGACGCATGTGAACGTGATTAGGTGAAACCTTTTTTTTTATTTTAGAAATTGTGGTTAGTTGAAACTTGCCGGCTAGCTACATTTTGGTACATGCCGACAGACATATGTGTTGTTCTTCCGCTTGACATCTAGCAATGGAAAGCAAATTTAGGTTTTTAGCATAGGCATAGGTTGTTGACGGATCGATACAGGATCACACCTAGCGAGGGGCAATATAACTGATTTTGCGGTCACATATAGCTCCCTATATAATTAGTGTGCAGCGAAACTAATCCAATCTTAACTATTTTTTTTAGGAACTAATTTTTTCTGAAAAAACTTCGAATCTATTCATCTTTGATCATGGTGATACAACGAACACTAGAAATAATAAAAATTACATTCAAATCCATAGACCACCTAGCGACGACTACAAGCACTCAAGCGAGCAGAAGGCGCGCCGTTGTCATCGCTCCTCCCTCGCCGGAGCCGGGCAAACCTTGTTCTAGTAGACAGTCGAAAAGTCGTCATGCAAAGGCCCTATAGAACCAACGCACCAGAACAGCAACCGCCGCGGATGAAGAATGTAGATCAAAAGGATCCAACCTGAAGACACACGAACGAAGACGAACAACGAACAAATCCGAGCAAATCCATCAAAGGCAGATCCGTCGGAGACACACTTCCACACGCCCACCGATGATGTTAGACGCATCACCAGAACGGGGGCTAGGCGGCGAGACCTTTATTCCATCTTCAAGGAGCCACCGCCGTATCGCCTTCTTGAGCAGGACACAAATCCTAACAAAGCTCGTAAAAAAAATCTAAAAACGGAGCCCTCCCACCGGCACGGGCCGAGATCCACTCCGCCTCCATGGCCCTAAGGTCACCGGAGACGGGACGGACCGGCGCCGGCGCCGACGGGAGGCAGATAACCCTAGTTTTTGGGAGGCGACGGCTGGCTTTAGGGAACCAATTTTAACTGTTGATATATACAAACAATGTTGTTGATTGTACAAATGAACATAATATTGATTATATTTTCATGAAAATATTTTATGGTCTTGTAAAAGAAACACTAGCATATTCATATAAAAATTGACGCTTGGAGTTGTATTTCCGAAACTAGATATAATAAAATGACTCAAGTAATTTGATTCCCGTACGTCCAAAGTGCCTCAACCACACAAATATTAGTTAAAGAAAAAGAGAACCCGTTGCAGCATACATGTACTCTCGGTTTGCTCGCGATTATTCGATACTTTAGAGTGTACGTAAACACATTACCATATATGCTAATTAGGGCTCTCTTTTCGAAGAAAAGGCTAAGAAGAAAACAATACGTGTGCCTCCACCACATGTACGGTTGAACCAAAATTAGGCATGCAACAGGACACGAGCATATATATACAAATGGTGGCTTTACAATGGTGGCAAGCATGCATGCCCTCTCCATCCATGATTATCGGCAGTACCTCCATGTGATCGATGCGGGCAACCCAAAAATAAAATAAAAGAAAAGGAGAGATCTCATGTATCTCGCTTAATCAATCAATGAGCTTTGGCGAGCTCAGCATGGCATGTAGCTTGCTTGCTTGCAGCCTGTGTGGCCGTGTGTGATCTCTTTGATGATCTCCGGTCCTTTTTCGGATGTGCACATGAAAGGTGCCCATCACGGCCTCACTGTCACTGGCCGCCTGTGGTTGATTCATGTGTGCCTTTCGACCCTTTGCGTGATCGGAACAAACGCGTCAAATAAACATTAATCTTGAGATGTTGTGTCAGCTCAGTATATCAAATATGTCCATAAAGATAGGTGATGTGCGCGTATATAGGGGTGGTTGTATATGAGCATCTATGAATGTACCGTGTTCAAAAAAAAATAAACATTACGCTCCGTTTGAAACACAGGAATTTCCATTTCGCATTGAAGTGTTTTCGCCTCTTGGGAGGGTTGATAACTTGGTATGATCCCGTGAAATTTGGCCGTCTTGCTTTCTATCCCAATGTATATATTAGGCCATGTTTGGCATTGGACCATTGGTAACAAAATGTCCAGCAGTACATATCAGTTTCTAAAAAACATTTAATCGTTTATTCCTTTTTCTGAGACAAGCAAAAGTGGCAGTGAGGACTGAGGGGAGCAAGCCGCAATGATGGCCGCAAGTGTGCCGCACAAGGCGGGCCGGAACACACCAGTTTCGTTCCTCCCTGCTTTCCTCCCTCACTGCCTTACTTGTGATGGGCCCACTGCGCGTGGGCCAGACATCAGTTGGGCCGCTGGACCTACCAGGCTACCATGTGTCGTCTACTTTAGTTCCACATTTTTAATCACGTCCTCTTGCTGAGACATGGCTGGTCCGATGAGCAGCTAAAACCTTTTGTTATTCGACATTCCCTGGAAAAAATGGCTAAAGCCAATTTATTTATATGATTCTACACTGTCCAGGACATATAGTACGTGTGCAACAACAAATAAGAAAGAGAATGCACTTTCTAAAATTGCGGCTAATGCAAAATGCCATCACTAACCCCTGAAAACCCTGCCTCTACTTGCACTTTCGCGAGCATCTGCCACCTTGTAAGGTGCAACTTGTGTAGCCTCTGATGACAGCCACGAGCCTTTTTTTTCATTATATATAAACCTTTAATGTACCTACGAGATCCCTTTCCCTAAACACATTGTCATGCCAA
Source organism: Triticum aestivum (assembly GCF_018294505.1). Lineage (NCBI taxonomy): Eukaryota > Viridiplantae > Streptophyta > Magnoliopsida > Poales > Poaceae > Triticum > Triticum aestivum. Next base: position 61,099,213 of record NC_057808.1, on the reverse strand, counting down.
CGAAAACTAAGTCAAGAAGAAGATGGAGAGCAAAAGGACATGATGAAACAATCCTGTTTCCTGGAGCTCCAAATCGGAATGTCGGCTTCTTGGATCACAAAACAGTGCAGGCTTTAGGTTTCCAGCAGGGATGCTGAGAGGATCGCAAGTAGGGGCAGGGCGGCATCCCGCCAAGGCCCGCCAATGTGCTAAGCTAGCACAAATTGTACTAGCGCACTGGAATCAAAGCTATAACTAAAATTTTCCATTTTGTATATCAAGCGGGCCGGATTCGGGCGCCGCTCTGCACCCCTAATCGCAAGTTGAAATAGAAAAGGCGTGCACAAATATTTGCTACCAAGAAGGAACCACTGAAAAGGGCATAAGTGGGTTGTCATGAACTCGATCAAGACTAAGCAATGGCGGAGCTAGCTTGGGATGACTGGGGTCCAATGGAAAAAATATGAACTCTTGGAGGGATAAAAATCTGTATTTTCTTCAATCTATGCAGCTACAGAAAAAAAATCTTCAAAAAAAATCCCAAGGCTGGGGGCAACCCCCCCTCAACATAGCTCCGCCACTGGTGCTAAGGCCACGTTTGGAACGAAGGACTTTACGCCAGATTTTCGCGGTAAACAAGTATGTCTCCCCTTGAAGAACAGAACCTCATGCTGAAGACGTTCCTGAGCACCAAGATCGGTTTTTGACCACGGGCAACGATTGCATCTTCAAAAACATTGCACCCAGCCTATATGCATGCAGAAGAAAATTCAAAGAGGAAATCAAGTGGCTGACATTCAGAGCAAAGCGGAAAGAATACCATGGATTAGAAAACTGGGTGAAGGCTTTTGTTTGAGTTAACCGGCTGATAATCTTACCCTGTATGCAATGATCCACTTGTTGTTGCTGCTGTTGTATTTTGCCTTTGCTTTCCTAGTTTTCCTAGGTTGTGTTTTTTCTGTATAGCTTCTTTTCTTTTGCAAGGACCTTTTGTACCATTTATTTGAAAATCAATAAAAATACACAGCAGAGTCCTGCTGCTTCCCTAAAAAAAACATCGGTTTTCGACCAGTATCAGCAATGAAGATGATAATCCTTGTTAGCCAAGGAAGAAAAGGTGCACAAATCTCAGAAGGAAAAAGGAGAAAAGATGAGCACGGACAGTGATCTGGAGAAACTCTCCCCTTGTAGAACGGAAGCTCATGCCGAAAATGTTACTGAGCGTCGACATCCTTGTTAAGCCAAGGAAGAAAAAGAGCACGGGCAATGGTCCATGGGCGACGGCCAATCAGTTAGGCGCTGGTCCCTTCCGGCGCCGGCATCCCATCTGGGGCTCTCCTCCATGGCTCACATGCCCCCAGGTTTGTCTCATTGGGCTACACGGAGCATCCGGAGCAAAGGACCTGTCTTGTGCTGTTACTGTCAACTCAGCTGCTGCAACCCTCACTAGTAGCGCTGTAGGTGCATTTCCAGGGCACACACCATCTCTTTTCCTTCCTGTCAACCTCATGCTTCAGCTTGCATCATCAGGGTTGCAGTTTAGGGCTCAATCATTGAGCACCAACTAACTGTATGTACAATCAGTGGCTCTTGCATTCCAGAGACAGATGCCCCTTCCAGAAGAAGGCAGACAGACAGATTATACATGAACCTTGAAAGCAGACCAGGCAGCAGCAGCAGGGTGAAGAACTTCATTTCTAGCTGAAGATCAGGGCAAACTTACCGCGGCGAACAGGCTGGGTCCCAATACAGATTTATAGATTTACCATAAATAGATTAGTCGGTGCTAGATACACATCAACACATAACTCATAATGAGAAGAAGACTAGGGATATCTACAGCACACACCGCATTACTTATTTCAAGTGTTATTACTCCTGACTGAGAAAAAGAATCGCCGCGGCGGTGCTACTATCTCTCTCTACACAAGGCTCCTCATCTTACGCTTCAGCCACATGGTCCGGATATCTACACTCAGCGACAGGAAAATCTCCCGGTTGCTTGGATCCAAGAAGACGTCCGGGGCGAGCGACTTGTCCACCGGCGAGAGGTCTGCCATGCCGTTCATCACCTCGATGCACCGCGGGATGCTGAACCTGTTGTCAGCAGGGCTCTCTCGCTGTTTATTGTTGTTGTCTCTCTGATGATGAAACTTGGGGTCCGCGTGTCCTTCCATAGCATCGGATGTTCCGTCCTCGCTGGGCCTCCTCATGTAGCGCCATTGTTCTCCCCGTGCTTCCTCGGCAGGCCTCCTCGAGAGCTGCCATGACTCTGGACGCACCTGGGTCAGCGGTTTCGGGTACAGGTGCCCATTCACAGTATGGACTTCAACGCCGACTAGAGTCTCCTGTTGGAATGAAGACTCTCGGGATACTGGAGACGGGGGGATAGGTGACAGTGGACGATTCATGTAATAATCATCTTCATCGTCGTCGTCATCATCACTTGAGATAACTTCCGTTCCATTCCTTTCAATCGGAGTGGGTCCGGGTGTGGGTGTGGCAAGAATACTTTTACCATCCAAAATAACACCAACTGCAGAACACAAACAAACAAAAGTTTTATTTTCAGTACAGATTAAAAACCATAACCATAATTGAGATGAAGTCAGCTTCTCCAATTAAGGGGTAGCAAGCAAATCAACAGAACAAATAAATCCACAATATTATGTCAAACATCTTTGTAAAAAGAAAAGGTACCGCAATAGAATTCATCAAGCGAACTCCAACATATCCTAACCAGTATGCATTCCAGAGTTAGTATGTGGTAAAAAGCTGAGGTCATCTATGGTACCAAAACATTGATAATGTACCGTAACACCATATAGCCAGTTATAAACACTGCCAATGATTAAGCAGGAACATAATATAAATAATAGAGCATTCTCCTATAAACTAAACCATCTCTTCTTTTTAGATTTAAGTACCGAGTTAGCTTATCTTCACTACTAATAAATTAACTGGGAGTAATTTACCTTATTGTGCAGTGTATATAGTTCAAAATGTGTACCATATAGATGGAGTACAACCTATAGAATGTAGAGCATAGCTAATCTATTTTGTGTGTGTAGACCGATGGTTTGCCTAACTGTGGTGATTTTTTAATCAATGTTAAATATAAAACAAATATGTTCTCATAGACGCAAAAACACATAATAATAATTAGTTGAATTTTGAAAACACATTCATATTGTGACTACCCATTCATGAATTAGCAGTTACCCATCCACCCAATAAGCACATATCTTTTTTTTTTGAGGAATTCATATCATTTTACACATCACTGACTTTAACATCTTGCAATCTAGTAGTACGCACTAGTTCCAAGAGTTGGCACCAGATTTATGTTACCTTTTTTCCCATATGGATTTTTACAATCATCGCATTTACAGTTGATGGAGCATCCTGCCCCTCCCTTCAAAGACAGAAGAAAAAAAATACCAGTCACAAGCTGAGAGAAGAGAAAAACTAATAGGATAGAGTTGTCTTTTAAAAAAATAGGATAGAGTTGGATACAGAACCTGGTAGCAGTCACAGTATTTCTTAAGGCAGCCTGACTTTTTGCAAGTGCATTTTCTTCTAAAAAAGTCCATTTGGTATCTTGCAAATTCCTTGAGAGAATAAAAAAAAGTAGCAGGATCGTCAAAAATAGAACAAGGAAATAGTTAGACATTTACCATGTCATGTTTGAAGAAGATTTATACCGCTGAATTTTGACCAGCCTCTGCTGGTCGAACAACTTGCAAAGGCAAGCCTGGTGGTGTATTCTGTTGAACACCATGAATAGGCTTGTTATAACATGGGTCACAGCCACATAATTCAGAACATTGTGACCCAGAAGCAAAACACACGCAATAACTGCCACAATATAAAGCAATTGATCAGTACAACAAGAAGGAACTTGAATTTAGCAGTAAGAAATCATAAATCATGTTGTGTGTAATGCATGAGCATGGTTAGATAGGTATGGTGTATGTTTGTGTGTGCAGGGTGCGTGCGAAAATTAGCATTCCCCGTCTTTTCCATGCATCACCAGTTAACCACCCCCTGCCTGAAACTCAGTTCCCTCCATTGCAAGAGTGCCGTGAAGCAATACATGGCACTAACACGCAGGCTGAGTACAGCTAGACCAGAATCCCAACCAATGTACTAATCTTAGGTGTGCTTCAAGTGTGTGACATTGCACCAGTAACTAGTAAGTACAGGTGAACGTAAAATTGAAACAAAAAATCAACATGTTTGCATAAAGTTGTGTTTTTTTAAGTTGTAGGCATGTTCAAATAGAGCTGGTAAACATGCTCAAATAGAGTCACAATATCTTTAGGGATCTCGATTGGCTACATTGGGTGCGTTATCCATCAAATATCTGAAATGCTCGACCACCCAATCTATAATTGCTAAAAAAAGCACCAGACTCATTGCAGATGTGCAACTGAACTAGTGCTGGATCAAAATGCCAATTGCATCCTAAACAATTAGAAGATGTACTGAGAATCGAAGCACCATATATCTCAACCCCTCACTAAATTCTGGCGTTCTATGATGAGACATTTGCAGCATTTTGCATTACTGGCGAGACAGTGGAAAATTCGTGCAACTTACAGCTTCAGGCACCTGGACTTCTTGCAGCTGCACGTCCTGCACCCTTCGCCGTCCTCTGCTTTCCTCCTATAACCAAACACGGGAGAGAAAATGAAAGGCTAGTGAGAGGGAATCCCAGAGAAAATACTCAGCACGCAACGAACCAAAAGAGGAAATCGGAGGCGAAACCCAAATTTTGCCGAAAAGGGTAAAAAGTGGGGGGCACCGACTTCTTCTTCCTGTCGGAGCTCCCGTTCGCCTCGGCCGGCGGCGACACAGCCGTCCACACCGCGGCGGGCGCCGGCGCGGAGACGAGCGCCATAGCTTCGGTAGCAGGAGCGGCCGGAGCGGGAGCGGGGGCTGGGGCGGGAGGCGGGGGAGGGACGGGGACGGGGCCGAGGGCGGGGGCGTCTGGGGGGGCCTCGGATCCGGAGGGCTCGAGCGGCGGCGGGGGCCTCGGGGGCTCCTCTGGATCCCCCGCGGCCTCCATCGGGCAGGGCGACGGCGGCCGCCCGATCGGCGGCTGCGGCGGAGGCGGCGATGGATTCGCCGTGGTGGCGAGGCGGGGGAGAGGGAGGGGGAGAGAGGTGGAGGAGTGAACGAGGCGGAGTGGGATTGGAGAGGAAGGCGCAGGGGGAGGTGGATCGGACGGCGCGTCGAGGGCTTTAGGATTCGGGACAGGCCGCTGGAGGGTCCAGATCGGTGGGTCCTCTTTTGATCGGGCCGATTCACTCCTGATTTTCTACGGCAAGGATGTAAGAAGGCCATTAGTGATCTTATTAATTGCGCACAAAGTGTAGTACACTATAAATCGTACTAAATTATTTACTCCATCCGTTTCTAAATATAAGTCTTTTTAGATATTTCAACAAAAGACTACATACGGAGTAAAATGAGTGAATCTACACTCTAAAATATGTCTATGTGCATCTGTATATTGTAGTCCATTTGAAACCTCTAAAAAAACTTATATTATTTAGGAACGGAGGGAGTATCAAATTTAGATGGTAATTTCAGAAAGGAAGACACTCACAAACAGTCAGCTGATAACTCTTAGCGCGTTGGCCGTCAGATAAATTTGATCGAACAGCCCGCAGCAACCCCTACGATGTAGTAAAAGCTTTGCAACATGGCCCTTGTTGCAACGCCTTCCAGGGCAACACCCACTCTATTTGCAGTGACCAGGGCTTCTGAGCAAATGGGGTTTGTTGCCGACACAACATAGGCCATGTTGCAAAGGTATAAACGCTTCGACAGATAGACCACAACACAACTGATGTTGCGAACGCCCGAACACAACATGACCCCAAACGCAACATGAGCCATGTTGCAAACGGCTAGGTGCAGCTGAGCGACAGAGATTGTAGGGCCATTATGCGCGGCATCCAACGGTTGTTGAGGCGGTCAATCCGATCATCAACTCACGAAAGCATAACCAGTGTTATATGTTGTGGGCGTTTGTGCATGCACTGTTCTTATAAACTCAAAAAAAAAAAGCTCCAATTAAGTGAGAAACAGAAACAGAGAGATTTGTTAAAGAACTGTGCAATTTATTTTCAAAATTCTACTAGTGTGCAAGCATTGCATTTTAGAGAGCAAAAAATGCACATATGCACATACCATTCGGCCTATATACTGTCTTAACATCCATCACGTAGAGCAAAACATTGGCAAGATGACACTGATCACCAGAATCACAAGGATCAGGTTTAACCAGGAGAAGGTTCTACAGACAAAACAACCAAACAGCATAGCATAGCACTCACGACCCCGAGAACGAAGCAACGTAATGGTACTTTTAAAAACAATAGCTGAAGCTCCAGCGTATCATTACAACACAGGCGTACCCAGGAGATATAACGAGACAAGACACACAAGAACCATGTGAAGGACACCGTCAAAGTTATACATAATCGTTTGCACCAAATGTTGCGATCTTATGCGATATCTAAAATGGGAACCGCGAGGGTTCTTGGGAATGACACGTGCGACACGGCAAGTGCTCCTTCAGTAGAAGGTCCCCTCCGGAGGCTGCACTAGTTTCCGGTTGTGTGATGTCGCCATCTCTTTCTTAAGCTGTATCAAGATGTTCTCCATTGTGTACTCACGGCGCCAGTTGGACAGCAGGCTAAACTTCCTTTGGTCCACCTGCATTTTTGCTCCAGGTTAAGTTTGAAACACAAGGAGAACAAGTGGATATACAACGTTCAGGGGTCACAGAGACAGTGCCATACCAATCCAGTCTCGGCATTCACACAGGTCATGTTGATTCTTGAGTGAAACCTAACAGTCGGTGGCCTGTCGGGATAGTCCTTGTCACAGAAAAGCTTCAACTGATAAATTCGGCCCTCATGGACAGTCTACAAAACCATATATAGATCAACAAGGAAGCACAGACTCAGAAACGCAACAAATCTTATTTCAAGAAAACAATGGTCAGTGGAAATATCTCACGTTGTGGGGACCAATTATTGTTCCTGTCCAGGAGCGCATGTAGATATCATCTGCGTCATCCATTCCATAGCTAACTGTTCCATCCCCAATGCCCTTCTCTCCTCTCTCAAGCTCTTCCAGCAGTCTAAAGTTCCTCGGCACTACAGAAATATTTTTATGGCAATCAGTATCAATAATACACTTCCAGCAACATTAATAGATACGGCATAGGCACATCATCAAATCTGATGTTCAGAATAGCTACATACATAAACCAAAAAATGACCATAAAAAAATTTCATCCAAAATACACCGAACCAGGAAACCGGCAGCTTATTAACAATTTTAGTTCTGCTTGCAGAGTTTCTAACACAAGTTGTTCCGATAAGCAATTAGGAGCCAGTAGATAACGAAGGGATAATTGCACCCGGCTGCATAGAGTAAATTATCGCAATCCCAAATGACAAAAATTCTCAGATATCTTGGATTCTACCTAATTTTGTGCTCATTCTTTTAATGTACCATCTCCCTTGGCTACGTAGTATCAGAAGATTACTCGCTTGTATAGCTAAGCAATCACAGAAATGCGATTTTATTCCTGTATTTCCAAAAGGTGCGGCTATTCACAAGCTCTACACAATAGTGGGAATGTAGTGTGGAAGCAATAAGGATTAATACATTAAGTGTCTTCTATTCCAAGGATTAGTGAATTCTATAAATATACACCTTGCAGACTGGCATAGTGAATTTCCCAGAACAAAGTGACCAGCTGCCAACAAACTATTTTATGTCATGACAACAAATAAGCATAGATGGGGAACACATTAACCCCAAGTATTCAGCTGTAGCAATCCTCTGGACTAGATGAAGAGCTGATAGTCTAAGGATGTAAGTGGGCCGTGTTCACAGCCAGTATCATAGTATACATGCTAGTGTCAATTTTGTGGTGAGCGGCGAACTATTGCCGAGTTTTGCAGGATAAGTGGCTCGCTGCTTGCATCCCTATGATAGTGCCCTATCTACCACCACTCTGCACAAAGCTAGTCCATGTAATGCATTTTACTAAAATACCGGCACCAGCAGCAAATTCGTTACATTCATCCTATCTTCTGGATAGATAAAATTTGACGATTCCTACTCCATCATAGATCATACAGATTACCAACAGCTATGGACTCCAGTTTCATGGTATCTTCATTCAAACAAGCAACACAGCGTCGTCATGCTAGTGACATGGGGGCAACAGTATGGCTCAGGTGCAGTGCTTCCTGCACCATATCGTACCGCAACCTACGAAAGACCACTTCCTCGTAGTTGCCTCGCCATCGGAACATTATCTGTTGCCTAATGTGCCAGGGCCCTGCAGCCAAGACGTCGCTGGAAGGCAGGCGGCAACGGATGCCAGCTCATCAATTCTTCCTAAATTCTTCAGTAACTTACACTACCATGAAGCATGAACGCGACGACCTAAACACGAGTCCCGGGAATTGAATGAACTGAGCTGAGCTGAACCCCAGTTTTTGCTAAATTTAAGAAACTGTCATTCGCAGCAGTAGTCCAGACCCTAACACACGCACTTGAGCAGGGGGGTGACCTCTCCCCCCACGGACGAGCCGGAGAAGACCAGATTCGAACCATGGATGTATGGACGGGAACGGATCCACGGCACCAGAGAGCAAATCCGCGACTGATTGGACGGATTGGAGCATCGTATCGGTCGCATACGGGGAGATTTGGGGCTTGGCGGCTGGCTGACTGGGAGGAGAAAGTAGCAGGAGAGGTTTGGGCGAGCTAGGGCTTACCGACAACTCCGGCTGCGTCACCGCTCGACGCCATTCCAGAAAAGTGGAGGAGCACGGGGAGGAGACCGCCCGACGGATGCGAGAGGGGATTTCGGGGTGGCGCGCGTGCTCCGGTGGGGGGAGGCGGGCGTGCTCGCTCGGCGGCGCTCGTTCCCCTTTGGTGGTGGTGGGGTGGTGGTGGTGGTGCACGGGTGCGACAGTGCGAGACGACGGGGAGAGGGGTGAGATGAAGTACGCGTGCAGGTGGGCTGGGTTGGGCTTGGGCCAGTCCAGGTCAGGCTTGTGGAACAGCACGGGTGCGCCTGTACGCGGAGCGGCGATGTTCCCACTCAAAAAAAAAAAAACAGCGGCGAATGGAGCTCATGATGCCGGGAAGGTGGAGTCGGCGTCTAAATTGGATGCCGAGAAGGAGGAGCCGGCGTCACCGCTGCACAGCCGGCATAGCCGCATAGAACAGTCGTCCTCACCGCCGCGCCACGTCTGGCGCGAAGGATATGGTGTCGTGGGCTCTGTGTGCTTACAATTTTGTTCGCCGGTGCTTTGTTTGCCAACATGCTAAGTTCGAGCACACCAAACCAGCAAGCCTCCTCCAATCCTTGCCAGTGCCGGAAGAGCCATGGACCGACCTCACTATGGACTTCGTCCAAGGTTTGCCCAAGTCCGACGGCTTCAACATGATCATCGTCGTGGTCGACCGCTTCACCAAGACAACACATTTTGTTCCTCTCTGACACGCGCAACAAGTTTCTCAAACTTCTTGGATTTGGTGGTCAAGATGCATGGGGTGCCAAAGTCGATCATGTCTGACCGCGATCGCATCTTCGCCAGTCACATGTGGCACTCCACTTCTGGTCCAGTCACGTAGTGCATCCAAGTACATCCAGGAGGCGGTGTCCCCTGTGCCATTTGAAAACATGACCAAAGTCGCCTCACCAACATTCTCCAGGCACGGCCAAAAATGTCCTCGTAGCCACGGGCCCATTACACTAGATGGCGTAGGATCCTTTTGGGTTTCATGAGTCCATGGGTCAAGTTCAACACCAATCAATCCTGCCATCCATCGTCGCCACCCCTCAGACTTCATCTTCCCAGTAAGAGCCCTGGCCTCGATCGAAAGGGCAGTGATCATCGCAAAATCTTACAAAGTGATTGTCATCATGCCAAGGGGCGGGTGGAAAGGGTACGTTTTCGGCCTCGAACGGTCCAAAAGGGTTGTAATGGCCATGGAGTTCATAAGGGGTTGTGAGCCTTTAAAGTTGAGGGTGAATGAGAGAATATCCAATCTTCTGAAATAGGGCTCATATCGTCTGCCATATACCGGGCTTCATTAGGATTGTGGCCCCTCAAATGAATAAGTGGAGGAACCTAAAAAAGCGAATGGATAACTTACTGCTTCCTTTCAACTTATAAACAATAATAATATTCCAACAATAGAGATAATTATCTGCGCTCTTTCCACGAGCCTTGCACGGTACTTCGCTTCATAGGCATCATCAAGGCCAAGGTACTTACCATTTTCAAACATCCTACATAATACATTTGAGACTAGTTAATATCAAATGTAGCTCAAACAAACTACATATAGGGCTACACTGTCACGCCCAATATGCGATACTATCCTAAAGAGACTCGAAGGCCCCACCAAGGATAGAACCGCATATTGAAACGCTATGCAAGGTGGATATCATTACATCAACATTACATAATATTTGGGGATACATACAAGGCATACAAATGCCGCAAGAATACATCAATACATCATACATGAGATCAACATCCGACTACGGATGAAACATAAACAGAAACTCAAACGACATCCACCCTGCTAGCCCAGGCTGCCGACCTGGAACCTATCCCCTGGACGAAGAAGAGGCAGAAGAAGAACTCCAAAACAGGTAAACATCGCTCTCGCGTCATGATCATCGCATAACCTGTACCTGCAACTGGTGGTGTAGTAATCTGTGAGCCACGAGGACTCAGCAATCCCATTACCATGGGTATCAAGACTAGCAAAGCTTAAAGGGAAAGGAAGGGGTAAAGTGGTGAGGTTGCAGCAGCGGCTAAGCATATATGGTGGCTAACTTACGCAAATAAGAGCGAGAAGAGAAGCAAAGGAACGATCATGAAACTAGCAATGATCAAGAAGTGATCCTGAACTCATACTTACGTCAAACATAACCCAGAAACCGTGTTCACTTCCCGAACTCCGCCGAGAAGAGACCATCACGGCTACACACGCGGTTGATGCGTTTTAATTAAGGTCAAGTGTCAAGTTATCTACTACCGGATATTAACAAATTCCCATCCGCCACATAACCGCGGGCACGGCTTTCGAAAGATAATACCCTGCAGGGGTGTCCCAACTTAGCCCATGATAAGCTCTCACTGTCAACGAAGGATATTCCTTCTCCCGGGAAGACCCGATCAGTCTCGGAATCCCGGTTACAAGACATTTCGACAATGGTAAAACAAAACCAGCAAAGCCGCCCGATGCGCCGACATCCCGATAGGAGCTGCACATATCTCGTTCTCAGGGCAACACCGGATAAGTCAAGCTACGAGTAAAACCAGACCTCGAGTTTCCCCGAGGTGGCCCCGCAGGCTGCTCGGTTCGGACCAACACTTAGAGAAGCACTGGCCCCGGGGGGGGGGTAAAATAAGATGACCCTCGAGAGAGCGACTCCCTAGGGAAAAGAAATAGGCTGGACAAATGGTAAAACCAAGGTTGGGCCTTGCTGGAAGAGTTTTATTCAAGGCGAACTGTCAAGGGGGTCCCTTAAATCACCCAACCGTGTAAGGAACGCAAAATCCGGGAACATAACACCGGCATGACGGAAACTAGGGAGGCAAGAGTGGAACAAAACACCAGGCATAAGGCCGAGCCTTCCACCCTTTACCAAATATATAGATGCATTAATAATATAAGAGATATTGTGATATCCCATCATAAACATAATCCAACATGGAGCAATCTTCATCTTCACCTGCAGCTAGTAACGCTATAAGAGGGGCTGAGCAAAGCGGTAACATAGCGAAACAACGGTTTGCTAGGAAGGGTGACAAAGGTTAGAGGTTCATGGCAATTTGGGAGGCTTGAAGAGCAAGAGAATAGGTAGCGCAGCAAAGCGATAGAACGAAGCAACTAGCATAGCAATGATAGTAATGAGATCCAAGGTGACGGTCATCTTGCCTGAAATCCGGTAGGAAGAAGAACGAATCCATGAAGAAGATGAAGCCACGAAGACGAACGAATCCTCACGATCGCAACGACACGGGAACTATCGAGAAGAGGCACACAACAAGGTAAACACACCACACAAGAACAAGGCATGATGCTCAACCAAGAATGATGCATGACAAGGCTAAACGAAGTACTCATGACAAGAGATGATGCATACAAGAACAACACATCAAGGCAAGTTTAAATGAGGCCGGAAACAACACATAACAATTCCGGTAAGTCCTCATATGCAAATTTCGAAATTGGTACAGAACTGAATAAACATTAAGTTCAAGTTGTTAAACAGCAAGTGAAAGAGCACCATGATGATCTACACGAAAATCTAGTCAAGTTACATATAACGTTCATTAGATTCGGAGCTACGGTCTAGAAGATATGAGCAAAACAAGTTAAACATGGGATTGATGCAAAATGCATACAAACATCAAGCAAACACCTCAAAACAAGGATGCATCAAGATAATATGAGACTACATGCAAAACTAAGCAAGTTTCATATAGAGCATGCTCAAAACGGAGCAACGGTGCAACACATACACTCCAAACAAGACATAGCAACAATCTGACCAAAACAGCAACTAGGCATAATGCAAGCACCAAAACAATATGCTACAGCAACTCAATATGAAATCAAAAGGCATGGACATGGTGTACAGGTAAAGCAAAACAAAACATGAACACTGAGCTATCTCCAGAAATCACTAGAACATGCTCAAAAGGACATGGCAAGATTGCAAATAATAACAGGTTCACAGACTTGGCAGAATTACTGGACATGGCAGAAATAACATCAGGTAGCAATGTTTAGAGCACAAAATCAACATGCTACAGGAACTTAACATAGCAAAACAAAGCATGGCATGAATCTACTCAAAGCATATGACAAAAGTCCCTTACTGACCATAAGCCAAAAAGGACCAGAAGATATGATGGCAAGCATGTGAACATAGCAAGTTTCGTTATCAGGTTTCAGACTTGGCGGAAAACAGAGCATGGCAGAAATAATAACATGTAGGCCTCTTTGTGAGCTTGATGCACTCACTACAGAGCAATGCATGACAAACCAAGAATACCTACAGCAAGATGGCATGTTTATGAAGCTAACCATGGCAAGAACAATAGCATAGCATGTATGGATCCACTACATTAAGCTTGGCAAAATTGCATATCATGTTAAGAATCTGCTAGAAATATTTTATAGCAAAAGTAGAGCAAGATTGAGTCATGCTATGGCACTCCATAATTGCAAACAATTGCAGGAATAGATCAATTACAACAATAGCTACAAAACAACCTTACTGAACATCTCCAAAATATGCATAGATCTCTCTGAAGCATCAAGTTTACATGGCAACAAAATTATAGCAGACAAGGACTTGGAGAAATCACTAAGTCTCTGAAATCAGAAACATTACGGGACCTACTTTGCATTCTTGTGCTAGTCACCACATAGAACACAAAAATACGTGGCATACACCACTGTAAAGATGGCATGGCATACAACAAAACACATGTAGAGCTCATGCCCAAAAGATGCACAGATTAAAAGATACAAAAATGACAAATCTCCAAGTTCTGATAAGAACCAGAGAATAACAGCAACTAGCCCTCTTCCAACAGAGATTTGGGCATTAAGATGACCTCTAATTAACATGGTGCAATGGAACAAAATGTAGGGCATCACAAGGCGAACAATTTGACATATTACACGCACGAATCGGAGCTACATGCATGAAGTTACGATTCAGAGAACATACACACATAATAACAAAATCTGGGGATTTAGGAATATTTTCGGGGGTGAGGGAAAAAGTCAACGTACGGGCTCCGTTCAGATCGGGCTCGGGGCTCGTGGCTCGTCTCGCCGGAGAGAGGCCGGAGCAGAGGGAGGCGGCCGGGGATGGCGCGGCGCCGGCGAGGGGCGGCGGATCCGGCCGGGGCGCGGTCGAGGGGCGGCGAAGGGAGGCGAGGCGAGGGCCACCGGCGGCGGGGCGGCGAGGAGCGGCACGGCCGGGCGGCGGCCGGCGCCGGCGAAGGGCGGCGGCGGGGCTGGAGCGCGGCGGCGGCGGCTCGGGCCCGCGCGGGCCCCGGATGGGCTCCGCGGGCCGCGGCGGCGGAGGAGAGAGAAAGGCCCGGCGGGGCTGACGTGGCGCGACGCCATTGGCCGGGGGCGGCGGCGCGACTGCGTCCGGTCCGGGACGGACATGTCCGGCGCGGAGAGGGGAGGATTTTAGGGTTCAACTGCGCGAAAATCTCGGGAGAGACACACATATATAGGTAGAGGGAGCTAGGAGAGTCCAAATGAGGAGCGGTTTTCGCCCACACGATCGTGATCGAACGACCGAGAGCATGGCGGAGACTCAAAGGGGTTTTGGGGCTGTTTGAAGGGGGGTTTTTCTGCAATACCAAAACGGACTTTGCGGATGCCCGGTTAACCGTTGGAGTACCAAACGACCTCCAAATGGAACGAAACTTGACCGGTGGTCTACCGGTGGTATACCAAGGCCACTTGACAAGCCTCGGTCCATTCCGAGAAAGTTTGACACCCGCACACGAAAGACAACAAGAGGGGTGCGCCGGAGGAGATAGGAGTGCCGGATTGCAAAACGGACAACGGGGAAAATGCTCGGAAGCAAGAGACGAACACGTATGCAAATGCAATGCACATGATGACATGATATGAAATGCAGATGACGACATGGCAAAATGCAACACGCAAGCAAATGACAAGGCAAGGACGACGAATAACTGGCAGACACCTGGCGCATCGGATCCGGGGCGTTACATACACCATGTACCAAAAAATACATATAGGCATATTAATACCAACTATCATAACATACATGTCTTATAAGTCAAAAAAACCAACAATACATAAAACCTACTAACAATGGCACTAACATTTGAACAATCATAAATACATTTGAACGAAGCATATAAACAATCACTACGAAATTTCTCTTTAAAGCCACATGCATTTTTCACCCCAAACATAAGCACATACATAGACGATGCTTAAATCTTTTCACCATACATACATACATACATACATACATACATACACAATCACTACAAAATTTCTCAATGAGGCCATGATTACACATTAGCAAATAAATACATCTGAACAAGCATATACACAATCCCTACAAAAATTCTATCTAAAGTCACATACATATTTCACCCAAAAAAACCCACATACATGCACAATGCTTAAAAAAATTCCATTAGTACACATTACCAAATACATTATGACAACAGCTACATATTGCATCTCAACCAAACATAGCCCAAACAATCTCTTCAAACTAGTTGGGAAAATTGAATCTTTGGGTTCCACCAAGGACCCAAAAATGCAACTAACATAGAAAGTTTTGACCGAAAATAATTGGAGGAACAGAGGGGGAATACCTCAACCAACTTGGGGAAGTACAAATCAACGGAGTTCGGCTGTCAAATGAGTGGATTTCGTGAAGAGGGGATAGAGGACGCCACCTTTGTTCTTCGGGCAAGATGAGGAAGACGACCACGTGGGGCTACGAGTGGATTGAGCCTCACCCACGGACCCGTGGCCAATTACATATTCAGGTAAGAACCCTCATGGTCCATGGCGTATCTAGAAATGCCGGGGGCAGGGGGTTGGCGTTGCTCCCTGACACCGTAGGCAGATCATGCCACCTTGGCCAGATGGTGGGTCGGGCCAGAAATGTCAGGCTGTTTGGTGTTTCTAAAGATGGCAGAAACGCCACGAGCCATGGTGCTGCCCAAAAGGGTCAAATTGTGTTAAGTTTTTTGGGAGAGGTCATTTTGTGCTAAAGATTTCTGAGAAGGTTGAAACAGTGATTTTCGCAAATGGAGATCCTCGGGGGGGGGGGGGGGTGAGTCCACCTTGATGGTGGTCTCCTCTTGCGGGTTGAAAGCTACCAACCATCAGATTTGATTCTCGTGCCCACCAGCCACAATATGTAAACCACATTGTCTAGGCAAACCAAAGTACCAAATTTTGTGATATTGTTAGAGGGCAGGAGGATATGTGTCTGGGTGCGTTGATGATCGCCGAGGATCTTGGCCAGCATAGATCCGTTTTGCAGCATCAGAAGCTTGAACTGCTTGGCGAAAGGGCAATACCCGTAACCCACAGAAGTTGTGTTTTGAATCGAATTGTACGAAGACCAACATCACTTCAACCTTCTATCGGTGTTGACGATTAGGCAACCACTAAATTTTGTGCTCACCATATCCGAGGCTTGAAGACCAACCAAACCCTTCACCGTTCCAAAGTAGTGGTATGTGAACTTGCTGGCGAGCCCATGGCTAAGGCGAGGATGGAGCCTCATCACAGAAGGAGAAGATCTGAGCCTCCCCCATATTGATGCGATGGATGAAATACACGATATGCACATCACTAGTGGTACTCGGTGACTTGATGTATGAAAGAACGGATTCGATAGTGCGTCCATCACGGTAATGGACGGAGCTAGATGAGTACATGGGTGTACAGATGTACACAAATTGTTTATGATTAAAAAGGAGTATATAGGTACATTTGTTAAATCATATGGTTTAGCAAATATTATATGATTAAATTTGCACACGGGTGCTCCAAAAACGAGTATATCTGAAGCAATCCCTCGCATATGGTTAATTTTGTACTCTAGAGTTTTCTACGGATATGCTTTCCTAATCATATACTACAACCAGCATTACGATATTTGTTAAACCATATGTTTTAGAGATATATAACATAAATATGTATGAACTATATAATTTACACAAGTATCAAAAACTAATTAAAAATAATTTTTGTTACAAAGTATAAACTGAATTCAGCGCAATGCATGAGTATTTTTCAATGATATACATTACAAATATATAATAAATAAATAAGTAATACAACTAATATTTAACTTTATTATGTTGTTGAGTATGCCAAATAAGCAATGAAAAATTATAATCCTTAACACGGTAGTATGCTAAGTTTAAAATTTGAGTATAAAATATGTGGAGATCCTCCTTGAGGTCCACCTTGATGGTGGTCTCCTCTTGCAAGTTGAAAGCTACCAACCGTCGGATCCAATTCTCGTGTCTGCCAGACTTCAACATGTAAACCATCTTGCATTTTCAAATCGAAGCATCAAACTTTGTGAATTGTCAGAGGGGAAGAGGATACATGGTTGGGTGCTTTGATGATCGCCGAGGGTCTTGAATGGCATAGATCCGTTCCGCAACATCAAAAGCTTGAACTTCTTGGCAGAAGGGCAATACCCAAGACCCACGGAAGTTGTGTCTCGAATCGAATTCCAAGAAGACCAATGTCGCTTCAACCTTCAATGCAGGGTTGACGATGAAGCGACCGCTAAATTTTGTGCTCATCATATTCAAGACCTGAAAAGCAACCAAGCCATTTGTTGTTCCAAAGTAGTGGTACGTGAACTTGATAAGCTTTCCTAATCATATAATATAACCACTATTACGATTTTGTTAAACCATATGTTTTAGAGATATCTAACATAGATATGTATAAACTATATAATTTACACAAGTATCAAAAACTAATAAAAACAATTTTTGTTCCAAAATACAAACTGAATTCAGCGCACTGCATGAGTATTTTTCAATGATATATATTACAAATATATAATAAATAAATAATACAACTAATATTTAACTTTGTTATGTTGTTAAGTATGTCAAATAAGTGATGGAAAATTATAATCCTTAACATGGTAGTATGGTAGGTATAAAATATGTATATATCAAGTGGAGTGGAGCGATGGATGAGAACTAAATTGGTGAATTGAAAGGGTGATCATGGTCTTGGATGTGCTTGCGAAGCGAAAAATGGATCGCGAGGGAAGATGGGAGAACACCTATATTAAGAGATCCTCAGGTCTTGCTCCAATCTCTTTATCCGGCCTGGACCGATGCTTTGTGCTTTTCCTGTGAATCCATGGCGAAAGGTAGCAATTCCGAGCTCTGCCGAGATATAAGATATCACGTTGCGCCTCATGTATTTAAGGAACACGGGTAGAAGCTGAATCAGAAATGATTTTGGGGCTCTTGGAATTGGACTACCTATTATTTACCATATATACAATGGAAAGCTATGTAAACGTCCGATTCACTTGTACATGACTGACACCAGACAAAGCGGCTTCCGAGGTTTGTGTCGTCAGTTTCTGTCAAGCCATTATTAAAATAACATAGGATCCATATATAGTTCAAAATAGGTTCCATAGGTTTTGTAAACATGTAAACATTATTTTAAAAAATGTTACATATCTTAGCTGAATAAACTTTACATGTTTGGATTTAAAAAATAACTTTATTCATTACACATTAATGTTGGAAGCATGTTTTGCAGTCACTATATTATGTGCTTCCTTCTCATTTTTCACATACGGCTTGTGTGTTCCGAATGTAAATTTGTAAAGCTTTGTACCTTTTTAATAGGCGCATTCAGTTTCATTTTGTGCTTTAGTAGTAGACCAACAAGCATGCACAATGTCATCTTATTTACCTCATGGTTCTATCAATCTGGAAACCACTAGGGATTGGACCACTGATCCCTGTGCTTCCATCATACCAGCTATCTACCGTTGGATAGGAGAGCGCGTGTACGTTAGATGTGAGTGACCCTGCTACATTTTGTTGGTAAGAAATATTCTTTTGATTACGCCTCTTAACTGTCACCGGAAATGTTGGAGATATGCCCTAAAGGCAATCATGTATGATGACATTTCCTATGTGTTTACGAATAAAGATAGTCATTGGACATTATTAATGATGTGTATCAGTAAGTACGTGACTTGTTTGTGGGACTATGCATTGTATGATGGTTGTCCTAAAAGGTCCCTAGTCAAAAGGGTTGTGTGGACGCGCAACTGACTAGACTAGCATGTGACACCGTGGATGGCTCGGTCTCACTAGCCATGGAGCATTGGATGCTAACCGGATAATATGGACTCAGAAGGATCTGGTCGGATTCGATGTAGTCGGATCCGAGTCGAGATAAGGTCTGAGTCGGACAGACCCGAATATGAGACGCAGCGATATGTCATTATGAGTCTCTAGTACAACATACGTTCTATGTCCTAAGACTTGAGCTGGCCCATGTATGTCCTTTGTTGGACTGATCGGTTTGTCACCAGTTCGGACAGGGCTGGTTGGCCGGTCTGCATGACTTGTAATATCAACTTGCACTTGTTCAGCAAGGAAATCATGGTCTTGAAGCGGCGGATCATGAAGCATGGCGTCAGCATCGGTTCCTTCCAGATCTGGAGTTGTTTCCGGTTCAGCAGCTACATTTTCATCAGCCGGTTTGTTCAACCGAGCTTTCTTGCTGGGTCTTGGCTTAGCGCTGCGAACAGATCAGACATAAGGATCAGTACAGTATGAAAGGATGACATATCAAGAATAAAGACGTGTGCATAACTCACCCAGGAACTGTTTTGAGAGGTGGAAGCTGTGTGGCCGAAGACTCGCCAGAGGATGAGTGAGAAGTACCCTGATAATTTGAATCAGACGGGTTAAGAGGCTGGCGAAAACAACCTGCTTTTGGGCATGAAGTATCAAAGGGATAAGAGACCTCTGATCGGCGTTTCCGAACCGGACTGTTCGGTAAACCGGCGGAGGTAACTACCTGGCCGCTGTGCCGGGTTGTACGGCGAGCTTCGTGCTGCTGCGTCTTCAAAAGAAAGTTTGGATCCAAATAAGCAAGAGGGTGAGAAAATTTTATTTTCCGGTTTGCTTGACGGATTTTTGATGTTGGCAGAGGATCTGAATCGGAGGAAAGAATAGTTACCTCTACGTCCTCGGCGTGACTGCCTTCAGCATCGTCCTGGTAATAATCATTGTCAATGAGATGTATGAAAAATAAGCCAAGAGAGTCAAATTCTACCTCTGATTCCGGATTACGCACATTGTCATCAGCTGGTAGATCGAAGGATGCAGTGGTCCTTCTCTTGGCAGGTTTCTTGACAACCTTGGTCTTTGGACGAACTGGCTTTACCGGTTTGTCTTGCGCTTTTGCCGGTTTATCTTGAGATGGTTTCTTGTTCCAGAACGGATCATCACCCTGTCAGACAAATAATCACACTTTCAGAGAATATTTGGACAGAAGCAAATTCAGATACAAAGGATTATATGATTCTTACAGCTGGTGGTTTATTGAAGGTGCAGAAAGGGAGTAGCCCGGTTTGGGCACAGACGGCCTCCGGTTCATTCAGTATTTTCTTTACAGCCTCAGTGACTTCGTCATCTGTAAGCTGAATGTCAATGTGCCGCTGAGCATCCTTCAAACTCCCCATGTACTCACACATCAAATCGGGCCGCCGGCTTAAGGGCAGAATGCTCCAGCTTATCCAGCAACGAGCAAGATCGACTCCTGTCAAACCGTTCGCCATGAAGGCTCTAAGCTTCGAAAGTTGGGGAGCATAGTTGGCCCGTTCTCTTGCTGTTAGCCTCTGACGAAACGAGTGTGTGTTGCTCAGGCGTTCAGGGTGGTAACCCGGCGGGGTTTTTTCATCAGATGGAGAGGTATCCATGCAGTAAAACCAAGTTTGGTTCCACTCTTTGGGGTGACTGTGGAGTTTGGGATGGGGAAAGTGACTTCTTTTCTCTTCTGAACTGCCATTCCGCCCAGTTCCGTATTGGGTCCATCTGAGAACTCGGTGCGACGGTTTAAATGAAAGAAATCCCTAAACAATTCGACTGTAGGTTCCTCTTGCAGATAAGCTTCACAGAATACTTGGAAGTGGCAGATATTGGTAACAGAGTTGGGACCGATGTCTTGAGGGCGCAGCTGAAAATTGGCTAGCACATCTCAGAATTTTTTTGAATCGGGAGGGCTAAAACCTCGTCGAGATGATCAGCAAACACGACTACTTCTTCATCCTTGGGTGTAGGAGGATTTTCCGGGCCAGGCACCCTCCAGTGGATGACATCTTTCTTGGCTAGGGCGCCCGTCTTAACAAGGTTGTTTAATTGCTCCTCGGTTACTCGAGAGGGAGCCCAATTGCACTCATAAACTTGTTTAGCCATGACAAGGAAAATCTAAAACATGAGTATTACCGGTTTAAGATTTACAGTGGACAACTATACATCGGTACGAGGATACTAGCATATTGGTAAACCGGAGTCTGGCAATGGAACAGTGTAATGCATTGGCGGTTCAACAGGGGACTAATGGTATCTACCGGGTCATCATTTTTCTGTGAGGTTAACTGGCCAATCTGGTATTCAAAGGGTGTAAGAGAAGGAAGAAACAAGTTTCACATCTTGCTATGGTAATTTCAGATCTACCGCGCATGGGAAAAACAAAAGATATTCTGACCTAAATTCCAGTATACTGAAGGTTCACTAAGATGAGATGAGTTGGATATCAAACAGGTGCTGAAACTGCTAAAGCACGGGATCTATGTGGTTTCAACTATTACCGCACGAGACCTATGTGGTTTTTGGATCTAACCCACGGATATAAACAAGGGAAAAGAAGGGCGGCGACGAACACCGATGAACGACGGAAACCCTAAGCGCAGATCTATGGTAAGAGAAAGGGGAGACTTACGGGTGCTGTTGAGCAGCGGCGGCGTGCGGAGGAGCTCTGGTACGTTCAGGTCGATGCAGCGGCCAAGGGTGGTGCAGCAGTCGAAGGTTGACGGCGGTGGCCGAGGTCGAAGGTTCGGGCGTCGCGAGGATGAAGATGAAGCGAAGAGGCACGAGGGGGAAAATGGAAAGACCCCCTGGCCCTATTTATAAGAAGATAAACGACCGATGCGAAAATCGAGGAGCCAGATTTTTTGATATAAGGTGATGTTGTCGCCTCGGTTGTCGGAGGCTCGTTAATGACAGGTGACGTCACGGCGGTTTACCAAGATCCTAGAAGATGATGTCATGGCGGTTTACAAGATTGTGTGAAGATTTTGAAGAAGAAATTTTCTCAAGTATTGAGGATTGACATGAACCAGTTCAAATCAATCTGGGGCCTAATGTTGGGGATATTACCACTGGGCGTAAACCGGCCAGGAGAGGCCGGGTTAACTTCATAAGTAGTTCATCTGTATCTGAAGCCCATGAAGACAGACGGTGACGGTTCATGAAGGCCCAGGGCCCAAAGCCGGTTTAAGGCATGTAGACACAAACCGGCATTGAGATGTAAACTTGTATTGTAAGATATGCGTAGCAGAGACCGAGCCGGACACGATTATGAGCCGGCCTCGGAGTCTGTAAACCAACGGGCGTCAACCCATGTATATAAGGGGACGGCCCGGCGGCGGTTCAGGGACAACAAACAAAAACTCGAGACTCAGGCAAAGCGTATTCGCTCCTTGGTCATCGAAACCCCATCAATTCCATCACAACTAGACGTAGGCTTTTACCTTCATCGTAAGGGGCCGAACTAGTATAAAACTCTCTTGCGTCCCTTGTCCGCTTTAACCCCTTTAAGCTAACCCGTAGCGATGGCTCCACGACTAAGTCCTTTCTCTAGGACATCTGCCGTGAAAAAACCATGACACCTTGGTTCTTAACTAAGGGAAATACTTATCTCTACTATGGTGCATCACCCTTTCCTCTTCAAGGAAAAAACCAACGCAAGCTCAAGAAGTAGCATGCACCAGGCAGCACTACAAAAAAAAATACACTTCCGTGATGATACGTGTTTGTCACAGTAGGTCACGTTTTCTGTCATGCATGTACATCCATGATGATTTTATGACAGAATCAAGATAGTCATACCTGTGCTGTCGTAGAAGTGTTCCATGACATTACCAAAATTATCATCACGGAAGTGTCCACTTCCATGACGATAAATCTCGCGTCATAGAAGTGCTATCGTCAAGGGTGACCGACACGTGGCATCGAGTGTAACGGGTCGCCGTTAAGCTATCGAGTCCGGTTTTTGATCGGATAACCCGTTAACAGCCCGGACCAATGGGGATTTTCCATGTGTAAAATTCTCATTGGCCGGAGGAAACACGTGTTTGCTCACCGTTGGGACAGATGTCATCCACTCATTGGACAGGAGGCGCCTATGATACGTCAACACGTGGCACGGCCCAACAGAGGCCCATTCCGGTGAAAAGGCTGGTCCAGCTAAAAGCCCACCATGTTTTTTCAGACACTAGTGGGCTGGCCCGTTAACAGCTTGCCATGTTTTGGGCCAAACTGAGGCCCATAGCAGATAGGCCCGTTCATAGCCTGCCGTGTTTTGGGCCAAATTACGGCCCATATCGGATCATGCCCTTTAACAGGCCACTGTTCTTTTGGGCCCATTCTATGATAGGTTTGTATTTCATCCTGTTAAATGCCCGTTAACCAGTTCGGCCCGATAATAGTTTCGGCCTGTTAGCGGCCCGTGGTGCATCTGGGACGTTGTGGGCCCGGTTTAACTTTAGGCCCTTTAACGTCCCATGCAGAAACTGGGCTATTTCTTGTCTAAAGTAACTTTAGGCCTCTTAACGGCCCGTTGTCTTCGTGGATAAATTTCAGCCCAACAGGCCTATCGGCCTGTTAATGGCCCGTGGAACAGTTGGGCCTAATTACAGCCCACGTTGAATCCGGCTTGCTTACAACCCATCTGATAATGGCCCGTGACACTTTTGGGCCTATGGCCCGCGTGGATACTGGCCTGCTTAAAGCCCATAATTTTATTGGGCCAAACATGCCCGAGATATATTTTGGCCTATTAACTGCTCGTCCTATTTGGGCCAAACATGGGCCTTAGGTAGTTTCGGCCTGTATTGGCCCGTGAACTTTTCGGTCCAACGCTGGCCCAATCTAGGTTTTCGCCTATTAAAAGCCCATGGTATTCTCTAGCCCAGCTGGCTAGAACTTTACTCGGCCTGTTAAAGGCGGGAAACTACTATAGGTTTAGACCTGCTAATGGCCCAAGATGATTATAGGCCCACGTTTTGGCCCATATGAGTAATGGGCCGGCCTGAAGACCGACAACACTGAGATCCACTGAACCTTCTGGCCCAAATAACAGCATACGGACCAAAGAATAAACGTAGACTATACAGTAAAGAAATTACGGCATATTACATCCACTGGGAATCAAAGCTCGCTACCGGTGATAATAAAGCGCAACGTGACCACGGATTACATACACTGGGCATCAAAGGTCGCCACCAGTGGATATAAACGCGCCGACAAAAGAATATACAAAACTAAGAGCACTTCAGAAGGCACTAGGCCTGGCCAGGACGGGCCCCACAAGCAGCCGAACAAGCTGATGAGACCCCAGTTGTGTCAACGATGGATGCTCCATCCCTAGCTGTATGGCACGATAGTGCCCATGGCAGTCCTCTGACATCTTCTTTGCATCTTTGACTTCAAGTTGGAGCTGAGCTGAAGTAAGCCTTTCCGCTTTAAGTTGAGACTGAAGCAGTCGAACTGATTGAGGCAGCGACTGCACAGAGGTTGTCTCACACCTGCTGGTGAGTAGCTTCAACTCACTGTCTTCATCAAGACAAGACCTTGGGGTTATCTCGCTGTCCTCAATATGATTTGGCTCATTATCTTCCCTAATGTTCTGCCTGGCATAAGAGATGCGACTCTGAAAGAGAAACAAGGTGACACGTAACAGGTTTCAAAATTATATAAGCAAATAAATGGATCCGTTCTGCATAAGGAACATGTTTTTACAACTACAATTTAAACTGGTAGTTGTTGCAAACATCCAATCAGATGTAAACAACAAAGTAAACAACATTGGAGGAAATGATGCCTACCCAACTCTATACTAGAACAAAGTTTGAAGGCTTGAGAAGGATGAACTTACATTACATGTTAACACGGGCTGGACAAAGCCCTTCTCCATGTTGATGGAAGGATAAATCAATAAATTTCCCAAAGAAATTTCTTTATAAGCGTTGCCATTATTCTACATTTTTCAAAGAGTAAATATAGATCAAATAATATTGGAAGAAACAGAGGATAATGAAGCTCAGGTGCAGACTGATGATACATAATCAAATAGCAATTAATTAAGTACAGGGTTACAAGGCAAAAGGTACTGACAAGAGGAATGCAGACATCAACGTGTGCAGTGGCATTGGCTTTATTCAACATTTTGGTAAGAGTAAATGTAGATATGATAATTTGGAGAAAGTGGAGGGTAGGGCAGATAAGATGCAGAGTAAAGCTAGACAATCAACTATCTCGCGATGTAAGTACAGTAATACCACCACCGTCTGTTATTACTTGTCGCTCAAATGGATGTATCTAGCACTATGAAGTTCTAAATACATCCAATTGATCAACAATTAATTCAATACAGAGGGAGTACATGACAACAAGTACTTACATGAGCAATCCAAAACTTCATAACCATTGTGTTAATTCTACATTTATCTAAGAGTAAATATAGATCTTATAATTTCAAGCAAAGGGAGGATAAAGAAGCGAACAGTTACAATGATGCTACATAATCAAACAACAATGAGTGTAAGTATGCTGACAAAGGGCAAGAGGTACTGACAAGAGAAATGCAGAGCCCAGTATTGTTGTGAGATCCTATGATCCTTAGAGCAAGGAGATTCATGTGAAATTAGTTTTCATACAAGAGAGAACGTAAGGCACATGCAGAAATTTAGAAGTTCAAATTTTGAATTGATATCATAGACAGTACCTGACGCTGGGCTCTCAGCAGTTCTAATAGGGGTTTGGCCAGTGGAGTAGGGGTAAAGTGTGGTATAGTTGGGCCTGTGTTTTCTATGGCTGCTGATCTATCTGATTTATCAGGTATCACTACCTTTTCCAAATACCTAGTTTGTACTCCTTGAGGATCTGCACTCACCCTCTTCCTTTTGGACATCTATTACGAAAGAACAACATTTGACTGAAAAAACATAGTATGACGACACATGGAATAGGTACAGAAAATGGATAGGTATGGCATATACTCATATATGATGCTTAAACTAAGCAGATGGTGTAACAAAGTAGAAGTAATGCAAGAGGTCAGATGCAAAATATGTGCGACCAATACAACCTTGCCAAGTTAGAGCAAGCACCTTGATGGGTGAATAAGATATGCCATCCTCCACCATGCCAAGTTTGTTAGCCAGTGGATTGTTCCGCAATATTCCTCTTGCGCGCCCATTCTCATATTCATTTTGATAATGTTCAATACCTGACATGCATGAAAACATAAAAACAAGTGAGATTATCTTTGTAATGCAGAAGTGATTCTAATCCAATACTGCCTCCCTGTAAACCCCTTTGTGCTATCTCTGCAATTCTTCTAAGAGATGCCATGCATGCTGTAATTTGGTGTGTGCATTAATATAATGTGGCCTACTACTCAAAATATGAGAGCTCCAGAAGTGATGATACTTCGTAGATGACAGCTTCAACATATAGTAAAGAAGAACAAGTCGACCTGACCTGACAGATTCAAAATATACTAAGGGAGAACAACTCAACCTGACCAGTCGACCGCAAATGTCTCTGCTACTCTTCCAAACAAGGAACATACTTATTAAAGAAGAGAAGATGATCATCTTAAAGAACAGCAGAAGAGGAAGCAGATTGAAGATATTACAAGTCTTTCTATACAATGTCGGTTGCCCACCCATGATGAACCAGAGCGCACAGAGAAATACTATTCCTTCCGGTCTCTCCATATGTGGCTCACATGCATTTCGAAACTAAAGTAGGAACATTTAGCTGACCAATTAAACATCTCACAGTTTTACTAATATCAACATAATATCAGATTTGAATTTGTTCAACTAAGTTTGTTTAGCTTGATGGGTGGAGAAGTGCTATTACGACAAGTACCACGTAGGCTGATCGTGGTCATCATAAAATGGGGAAACCTTAAGCATGATGAGTATAATGTTGACCGTGGCAGTGGGATGGCAGATCTGAAGTTGCAAACCACGCAAAGGGTAGTTAGCAACTGATGTTTGCTTTGAAATAACAACTAAGATTTGGTATGGACAAGAAAGTACAGTCAACTAGTGACAAAGAAATGCAATTCTGCTGTCTCTCTATATGTCGCGACATGCATTTGGAAACTCAAGTGGGACCTTTAGCTAACCAATTAAATGTGTCTGTTAACTAATATCAGTATCATATCACAATCATATTTGAACAACTAAGCTTTGGAATTTTGAGTGTTGTGTTGTTTAGCTTGAAGGGTGGAATAATGCTAGTACGACAGAAAGCACCTACGCAGATCATAGTAGAGTAGATAAAAGGGGAAAACCCTAAGCATCAAGAGTAAAATAAGGAAAGTGAAACTAGCTGGACCAGTGGGTGGCGCACATGCTTTCCGAAACGAATATAGGAACATTAGGTCACAAAAAGTTATATCATTTCCAATGGAATAATTTTCGGTGACATGCATTGACATTTTGTTAGTTAAGCCTATGGTTAAAATGTGACACTAAATACGACTAGTAAGTAGTACAGTAGCAGTACTAGTATACCTCGGTCAAATTATTCATCATGTCCTCACATTGAATTGACGTGACAACACACAACGCGTGAGGTGACACAAGAATCCCGGCGGCGTGCTCAGGTATTGTGGACTTCAGATGTGGAGTACTACCACTTATCTGTCGAAAGCTTTCATCATTGTCGGTGGGAACGACACCTATGGGATCACTGGGATCCCTTCTACGGTCGGCGGGCGCGGGGTCGTGAGGAGAGCAGGTTTAGGAGCAAGCACACGGATCGTTTACCCAGGTTCGGGCCGCGAGGATGCGTAAAACCCTAGTCTTGCTCTAGTGGATGTATTGAGTGTTCTTGAGCTTCTGAGCTAGCTACGGTGGCTGCGTAGTTCCCAAAAAGCCGAATCCTTTTCCTGGTCGCCTCGGGCCTCCTTTTATAGGAAAAAGGGGTTGCCACAGTGGCACACAGGAGGTGGAAAGGCCTACAGTGCGCGAGCTTATCGCACGTATTACAGGACAAGATGCATTAAATGCATCGGTTAGGTGTCCCCTAGCTTTATCGGGGACGGGAGCGAGGCACGTCCCGTCCGGCGCCGCTCCTCCTCGCTTCTACACGCGCCCTGGCCAGCGATGCATGCAGCGCCATGTAGGTAGGCAGGCAGCTGAGGTGTCGCGGTGGTAGGGTCTTCATGAAGATCTACATGCCACCACGCAGGTGCTTGCTGATCTGGCCTGGAAGCTGCATGTTGCCACGCAGGTGCCTGCCCAGCTGGTTGGGCTGGCAGCTGCATGCGAACGGCGGCGGAGTCTTGGTTGGTGTGGGCCTGGCAGTGGCCCTGCTGACGCCCTCGGCAAGGGCCTTTCCTGGGGGCCCGGCAAGGGTCTTGCCGTGGTGTCGCAGTCGTCCCCGGCAAGACGCTTGCCGGGGGTCTCATGGGTCTCCTTGGCGAGGGTGCCGCCGAGGGTCGTCATCTTCTGATCCTCATCTGATCTCATATATCTATGCTCTTGACAAAGATCTGCATGCCACCACGGAGGTGCCTCCCGAGCCCTGGTCCCAACGTAGGTGGTTGGGTTGGAACCCGTGGGCTCAAGGGCGGCTCACTCTGTTGGTGTTTGGGCAAGTTGCCGCGGCAAGGCTCTTGCCGGGGCCGCGGAGGCCGCCCCAGCAAGGGCCTTGCCGGGGGACTCCACCTCGCCCCTTTGCTGTCTTGTGTTTCTGGTCTTGGCGTCGCTTCGGCCATCTTGTGCTTTGGCCCCTCTCCAGCTCCCCTCCTCTGCCATGCTTAGTGTGGCCGCGGCGCGTGGCTCCGACTGCCCGTGCACAAGTAAAGGGGTACAAAAGGAGTGCCCCTACTTTTGTACACCGACAATCATTCACTTAAAACAGTCGATTGATCATACATTGAGTACCATATAACTGGAATTAACCGATGCAACTCCAAGAAGGATTGGCCGGTGCTGCCGGCTGGCGTCAAGTTCGATCCCACGGATCAGGAGCTGATCGAGCACCTTGAGGCCAAAGTGAGTGCTGACAGTGCGAGATCTCACCCACTCATTGATTTGTTCATACCAACCATCAACAGCGAGCACGGCATATGCTGCACCCATCCTGAGAAACTTCCAGGTAAGACACCGATCGGCCGTCTACTTGCACAATCATATTCCTTTGTTTATAGCTCTATTTTTCTTTTTAGACGCAGACCTAGTGAAGCAATTACAATTTGACAGTTAATAAAAAGTGAAACAAGTGACTTCAACATGCCAAAGATGTTATGAAAATGCCAACTACGTACACTAAAACCTGTATTCGACAATACTGCAGGTATCACACTGAGTGGCCTAAGCAAGCATTTCTTCCAGTGCAATTCCAGGGCGTACAAAAGGGCACGTGGACGCGTCGCAAGATACAGTCGGAGTGCGGCATGCACGCGATGTGGCACAAGACCGGCAACTAAATTAGCGTTCACTTTTGCCCTTGGCCCTGGCAACTAAATTCAAATCCAATTTGTATTCGATTACGAATATTCACCGATAATTCAATGTTTTGTTATTTATTTCTTCAAAACCACAACAAAGATTTATTCCACCTTTATATATGGTTATGATTTAGAAATGCCGTGATCTTCGAATTCAGTAGGTTGGATACACTTTGAGTCAAACAGTTATTTCATCAAATACAATATGCTCACACGAAAAATAGTTCACCTTATGTCAATCATACAAGTACCGAGGATTACCTCGCCTAAAAAATTTGGATCATTACAACACATGGACAACATAGGGGGTCTTACAACATTGTCCATTCAGAGACATGACACAACATGCAAGTACAATAATCTATTGACAATTTCAACTGGTATCTAAAGAAGAACTGGGATTACCCTGGGCTTCAGATAGCAGGAACAGCAGGACCTCCTCCGTCTTCAAATGCAGCATTCTTACTTCCTCCAATTCTTGGGTTGCTTGCATAATGTGTGCAGCTAATTGCATAATTTCCAGCCTCAAGATCAAGATTACCTCATTCATGGCAGCCACACCATCTCTTTCTGCCTCTAGTAGAGCCTCAAGAACTATAATATTTGTGCTCAGACTGCTCTCCAGCGGTGTTGCCTCTGAACTGCTACCATCTGGTAACATGGATGGTGCACTGCTTCCACAAATAGATTCTGGGGTTGTACATTGTGTCCTAGTGTGAATGGCATCCTGAAAGGTTTCCGCTGGACATAAGTAAGAGATAGTTATCGCATGATCCAGGCAGTAAGCTTACATGGTAAACGACATACGAATTATTGCTGAGCATGGCAAGCTATATTTAAATGGTTCGAAGCAGCATCAGCCGAAAAGAAATTAAAATGGTAAGATGTAACTAGGGATGTAAGTGGCAAATAAACGACATCCGCCAGTCCCATCTAGTTAGTTTTTGC
This sequence comes from Triticum aestivum, assembly GCF_018294505.1. Classification (NCBI taxonomy): domain Eukaryota; kingdom Viridiplantae; phylum Streptophyta; class Magnoliopsida; order Poales; family Poaceae; genus Triticum; species Triticum aestivum. The sequence goes on along the minus strand of NC_057808.1, from coordinate 61,068,850 downwards.
TAGCTCCCTAGTTCATTTTCCTCAAAAAACAAAAACACTTTTGAACTATCATACCACTAGTGGACTTTAATCGGGATTAAACGGGACCCAGTTGACATCCCTAGTTGAAAGGGAGTGTACCACCGCTATATTTAAGTTGCCGAGGCATCTAAGCAGTTCAAATAATCTGAGAAAGCACTTAACAGTGTGGCCTCATATAAACTACGAGGATGGTCTTGTGATGAAGTTTAGAGGAAAAGTTAAGGACTCAAATGAACTAGGCATGCATTTCTTTACGATAGTACAGCAGGCACTGCTGACATATTGGCCAACTCAGGTATAGCCTAACAAGTAACAAACAAGCATTCGAATCAACCAATACAACAAAGCAGACAACTGAACTATTTGTAATTCTGTAGGATTACAGGTTGAGGGCACAAGCCAAAAAAGCAGCCCACACACATTACATTTCACAAGTACTAAAACACACTGGCTTACCATATGTTGCTGTGAAGCCTCGCTGCTGTTGCAATGTTCTTTGAAGATATCATCAGCATCCCGTGGTTGCAAATCTAGTTGTTGTAGTTTATTCTGCACCCTCTATTTAGGTAAAATTAATTTTAATCGCATGCACTGGTTCGAATTGATCATCAATGGTTCATCTAAACTAATGAAAGAAGGGTGTGTGCTTACACGACAATATATCTACTTCACTCTATTTTTATGCTTGTTCGAGGTGCCAGCCCCAAAAGAACAGATATTTTGCTTGATGGGGTTGGCAGCTCCATAATTAATAGAAGCATCAAATTAGTCATGCAACTTGGAAAGATCAAGAACACACAAAAAAGTAATGAACAGAGGCTCGAAGCAGTGATGTAATAGCTAGCATCAGAAAATGTAGGGTAAAATGAACAAAAAGCAGCGGAATCACATGCTAGTTTACTATTGTGTAATTAAGCATAGAGAACATGAAGCGGTCTGATGGAACCAACAGGTGGCATCAGAACAACACCATTATCATAAATATAGCATGCAAGAAGTAAAATAGTAGGCAGTGATATCTAGGAAGTATAGTAATACTTAGGACAAAACTAAAACATATTAACTATATGTGCACTGGTATGTACTTTAGCACATGTAACATGTTCACTGCCAGAAGTATGGCCCTACAGGTGCAAGCAGAATAACACTTCTCATGAAAAATTGAATGATGCCCTGAAGAAATTCAAAGGTGCGGTGCTTATGCTAAGAGAGTGAACGTAGGCGCCGGCCGTTGGATAATAGTACCTGATTCTCGGCGGCGTATGGGTATCGTTTTCATACTTGATAGCTAAGGATCGTCGATGGTGCTCGTGTTGCGGTTGAGTTTGGGCCGGCTGTCGCCGTCGCTGAAGCGGCTCCGGTGCTTCGGTTGCGGTGCCTGTCGACATACAAGAAAGCTCATCTGTGGTAAGTGAACAGTTGCACGATAAAGAAGAGAAAAATCAAAGGAGTACAAATCGAAATAACCTGATGAGGCTGCGGCGTCAGTAAAGTAGGGCCGGTGGAGTTGAATATGGCGTCCGTGGAGCGGGTCCGGTGCAGTGGACGAAGGCTTCGGCAGGCACGGTGTACAGTGCTTTCGGTGAGGCCGATCTGTTGCGGCGGACGAGGGCTTGTACGAAGGGCCAACGATGGGGCAGACGAGGGAGTCAGTGAAGGGCCTACACTATGGTGGACGAGGGCGCCAGTTAAGCAGATCCGGTGCGGTGGACCATGATGGCGGTCAAGGAGATCTGGAGCGGTGGACAAACCAGTCGGTTTAGTGGCTCCGGTGAAGTGGTGAGTTGGCAGTTGGGGGTTGCAAGGTGCAGAAGGTAGATCCGGCGGGGTGTGAGGTCCACCGCTGCAGCGGAGGACTAGATTCGGCGGCTTGCCGTGGTTGGGGGGGGGGGTCGAGGAGGGGAAGGGGAGGGGCTTTGGGGAAGAATGTTGGGGGCAAAGAGGGGAAAACAATGGAGTTACCAAAGCATCCCTTTTCCGTTCGTGTGGCAGGGGTAAAACAGGAATATCGCAGGGCTAAACTTTCGGGCGCAAGATATTTAGATGTGAGCGGGAAGTTTGAAAGCTTTTGGCGCCTGAAATTATAAGTGTTCTGCTCTTGTACGGCCGACTATGATATCATGGCCGAGAATTTATTTGTTTTGCATGCAAAAAAATGCAAGTTTTGAAAATCAATGTCTCCAACTTGAAACTTAGATTGTCCATTCAATTCAAATATGGATCATTGAGCTAGTATAAGCAAATACCATCGTACGGTCCAATTCAAATGAAATTCCAAAAGTGTTTATCCTAAATATGACGACAAAAGCAAAAATGTGTATGTGTATGAATAAAGTGGATAATTGTAAAGTTTGAACATGCCCGTATGTGTATATCTCTAGGTTTGATATATGAATTTGAAATCACGAAATCCAGGCTTAAAAAATATACCTCCGTTTAAATGAATTACAAAAGCTAATGATGGAGTCAAATTCCAAAATTCCAATCTTAGGTTTGTAATTCTGGTACATCAAGGTATATCACGCATGTTCAAAAGCATCGTTATCTCATAGTCCAAACTATGAAACAAATTGATCAACCATGAGTGCACACACTATTGACCATATATATCTCAATTACGCTAAAGTCCCTCAAATATAGACACCTAACTCATTATCTGAACCCAACCCCCACCCCAACCCCTCCGTCGCCCCCCACACACATGCTGTTCTCTCCCGCAGACACGAACACACGAGCACATTAAAACCCCCCTCTCTTCTAAAGTCCGGACCCCAATATAGGTCTCTTATCACTTTGTCTCTCAGGTATGCACACATCTCTTCCCCCACTATCCAGGTCTCCCGGCATCTCTCTTTCCCAAGCACACACACTATGTAGAGTGTATCTTTCCCATACACACAAAACGTCGCCCCCAAACGTCTATCTCCCTAGTTATGTGGTTCTCGCACACTCACCTCACACACCACCCCCACTGCAAACAAGCACACTTTGTCTCCTTGTGCATCACTCCCCTCTTTCTATCTCTCCCACATGCAGACCCGGCCCAGCTCCTTCCCTGTATACATATATGTCGTGACTTTCCATAGCTCCCTAATGTATCATCGTTCTCAATCTCGCACGTTGTTCTCTACACCATCTTTTCTAGATCTCTCATGAAGTCCCTATCACACACACAATGACTCGCTTCCCTTGCGTCTCCGTACATAGGCCAATTTCGAACAACATCAACATTGTCTCCTTATCTATATGCCACTTATGGACACTGTCGGTGGGAACGACACCTATGGGGTCACTGGGATCCCTTCTACGGTCGGCGGGCGCGAGGTTGTGCAAAGAGCAGTTCTGACAGGAAGCACACGGGTCGTTTACCCAGGTTCGGGCCGCAAAGATGCGTAATACCCTAGTCCTGCTTTGGTGGATGTATTGAGTGTTCTTTTGTTCTTGAGCTAGCTACGGGGTGTGACTTGCCCAAAAGAGCCGAATCCCCCTCCTGGTCGCCTCGGGCCTCCTTTTATAGGCAAAAAGGGGTTGCCACAGTGGCACACAGGAGGTGGAAAGGTCTACAGTGTGTGAGCTTATCGCCCGACATTACGGGCCAAAGCGCATTAAATGCGCTACTTAGGTGTCCATTAGCTTTATCAGGGACGGGAACGAGGCCCGTCCCCTCCGTCGCCGCTCCGCCTCGCTTCGACACACGCCCAGGCCAGCGATGTGTGCAGTGCCACATAGGCAGGCAGGCTGCTGAGGTGGCACGGTGGCAGGGCCTTCACGAAGATCTGCATGCCACCACGCAGGTGCTTGCTGAGTTGGCCTGGAAGCCGCATGTTGCCACGCAGGTGCCTGTCCAGCTGGTTGGGCTGGTAGTTGCATGCGAACGGCGGTGGAGTCTTGGCTGGCGCGGGCCTGGCAATGGCCCCGCTGACACCTTCGGCAAGGGTCTTGCCGGGGGCCCAACAAGGGTCTTGTCGTGGCATTGCAGTCGTCCCCGGCAAGGCGCTTGTGGATTTCCTCGGGTAGGATCCCGCCGAGGGTCGTCATCTTCTGGTCCTCATCTGATCTCACATGTTCATGATCTTGACGAAGATCTGCATGCCACCACGGAGGTGCCTCCCGCGCCTTGGTTCCAATGTAGTTGTTGGCAGTGTTTTGAACTCCTGGGCTCAAGGGTGGCTCGCTCTGTTGGTGTTGGGCAAGTTGCCCCGGCAAGGCTCTTGCCGGGGCCGCGGAGGTCGCCCCGGCAAGGGTCTTGCTGGGGGAGTCCACCTCGCCCCTCTGCTCTTTGTGTCTCTGGTCTTGGTGTTGCCTTGGTTTGGCTTATGCTTCGGCTTCCCTCCTCTGCCCTGCTAAGTGTGGCCGCGGTGCGTGGCTCTGACTGCCCGTGCACAAGTAAAGGGGTCAAAAGGAGAGCCCCTACTTTTGTACACCGACAGGAGCCCCTGGGTCTGGTCCACACATAAGCGCGGCGCGTTGTTGGGCCAGGCCCAGAACGGTGCACGGGCAGGCGGGGCGGATTTTACCGTAGTAACTTTTCGTCCGCTGCGCTTCCCTACGACCCGTGTTGAACGCGCGACGTGAAGGGTCGTGTGTGACGTGGGGGTCATGCGTGGGGCGGTTCCCGCACGCATGCGTCACATCGCAGTAAAGAGGCGGCTCACGCCTTCCCCATAAAAAGAGGGAGGCGTGGAGGCGCGGCTCATTTACTGAGTGGACTCGGGTCGTGGCCTTCAAGGCGCTCACACCTCATGATCACGGGATGGGGAATGGTCGCGTCACCCGTCCCCTCGATCCTGCTCGCCCGCCACGCGTCCCCCATGCAGGTGGCAGGCGGTGGAGGCGGGAAACCGGGCCATCGCTGATTGGGGCAGCTGGTCGGTCCTGATTCCCCGCGCCTCCGATGGCTGGATTGGTCGAGTGGGGCGGCCGCGCCTCGACCCCGCCCCTTTATAAGGAGGGCGAGGGGGAGGTCATCCCATGTTCTCCCAGCATCCATCTTCTTCCACTTCTGCTTCTTCCTTCCACCCGTCATGGCGAGAGGGGGTGCTGGGCCATCGACGCAAGCACACTACACAGTTCTACAAAATTCTTTAGTGGCCCCGTATATCATGAACACAAGAATATTGTACTCTCCCAACACCCGGGGTAGTCTGTGTTGGAAATATGCTCTAGAGGCAATAATAAATGGTTATTATTATATTTCTTTGTTCATGGTAATTGTCTATTGTTCATGCTATAATTGTATTGTCCGGAAATCGTAATACATGTGTGAATACATAGACTACAACGTGTCCCTAGTAAGCCTCTAGTTGACTAGCTCGTTGATCAACAAATAGTCATGGTTTCCTGACTATGGACATTGGATGTCATTGATAACGGGATCACATCATTAGGAGAATGATGTGATGGACAAGACCCAATCCTAAGCATAGCATAAAAGATCGTGTAGTTTCGTTTGCTAGAGCTTTTCCAATGTCAAGTATCTTTTCCTTAGACCATGAGATCGTGCAACTCCCGAATACCGTAGGAGTGCTTTGGGTGTGCCAAACGTCACAACGTAACTGGGTGACTATAAAGGTGCACTACAGGTATCTCCGAAAGTGTCTGTTGGGTTGGCTCGGATCGAGACTGGGATTTGTCACTCCGTGTGACGGAGAGGTATCTCTGGGCCAACTCGGTAATGCATCATCATAATGAGCTCAATGTGACTAAGGCGTTAGTCACGGGATCATGCATTGCGGTACGAGTAAAGAGACTTGCCGTTAACGAGATTGAACAAGGTATTGGGATACCGACGATCGAATCTCGGGCAAGTAACATACCGATGGACAAAGGGAATTGTATACGGGATTGATTGAATCCTCGACATCGTGGTTCATCCGATGAGATCATCGTGGAACATGTGGGAGACAACATGGGTATCCAGATCCCGCTGTTGGTTATTGACCGGAGAGGCGTCTCGGTCATGTCTGCATGTCTCCCGAACCCGTAGGGTCTACACACTTAAGGTTCGGTGACGCTAGGGTTGTAGAGATATGTGTATGCGGAAACCCGAAAGTTGTTCGGAGTCCCGTATGAGATCCCGAACGTCACGAGGAGTTCCGGAATGGTCCGGAGGTGAAGAATTATATATAGGAAGTCAAGTTTCGGCCACCGGGAAGGTTTCGGGGGTTACCGGTATTGTACCGGGACCACCGGAAGGGTCCCGGGGGTCCACCGGGTGGGGCCACCTATCCCGGAGGGCCCCGCGGGCTGAAGTGGGAAGGGAACCAGCCCCTAGTGGGCTGGGCGCCCCCATGGGCCTTTCCCCATGCGCCTAGGGTTGCAAACCCTAGGGTGGGGGGCTTCCCACTTGCCTTGGGGGGCAAGGCACCCCCCTTGGCCGCCGCCCCCACCCTAGATGGGTTTGGCCGGCGCCCCCCCTCCCAAGGGGGCCTATATAAAGGGGGGGAGGGAGGGCAGCAAGAACACAGCCTTGGGCGCCTCCCTCCTCCCCTGCAACACCTCTCTCTCTCGTATAAGCTCGGCGAAGCCCTGTCGACATCCCGCTGCATCCACCACCACGCTGTCGTGCTGCTGGATCTCCATCAACCTCTCCTTCCCCCTTGCTGGATCAAGAAGGAGGAGACGTCGCTGCACCGTACGTGTGTTGAACGCGGAGGTGCCGTCCATTCGGTACTCGGTCATCGGTGATTTGGATCACGGCGAGTACGACTCCGTCATCCACGTTCATTGGAACGCTTCCGCTCGCGATCTACAAGGGTATGTAGATGCACTCCTTTCCCCTCGTTGCTAGTATACTCCATAGATGCATCTTGGTGAGCGTAGGAAAATTTTAAAATTATGCTACGATTCCCAACAGTGGCATCATGAGCCAGGCCTATGCGTAGTTACTATGCACGAGTAGAACACAAAGAAGTTGTGGGCGTTGATGTTGCCAATTCTTCTTGCCGCTACTAGTCGTTTCTTGTTTCGGCGGCATTGTAGGATGAAGCGGCCCGGACCGACCTTACACGTACGCTTACGTGAGACAGGTTCCACCGACTGACATGCACTAGTTGCATAAGGTGGCTAGCGGGTGTCTGTCTCTCCTACTTTAGTCTGAACGGATTTGATGAAAAGGGTCCTTATGAAGGGTAAATAGAAATTGGCAAATCACGTTGTGGTCATACGTAGGTAAGAAACATTTTTGCTAGAAACCTACAAACCACGTAAAAACTTGCAACAACAATTAGAGGACGTCTAACTTGTTTTTGCAGCATGTGTTATGTGATGTGATATGGCCAGAAGATGTGATGAATGATATATGTGATGTATGAGATTGATCATATTCTTGTAATAGGAATCACGACTTGCATGTCGATGAGTATGACAACCGGCAGGAGCCATAGGAGTTGTCTTTATTATTTTGCATGACCTGCGTGTCATTGAATAACGCTATGTAAATTACTTTACTTTGTTGCTAAACGCGTTAGCCATAGAAGTAGAAGTAATCGTTGGCGTGACGACTTCATGAAGACACGATGATGGAGATCATGATGATGGAGATCATGGTGTCATGCCGGTGACGAAGATGATCATGGTGCCCCGAAGATGGAGATCAAAGGAGCATGATGATATTGGCCATATCATGTCACTATTTGATTGCATGTGATGTTTATCATGTTTTTGCATCTTATTTGCTTAGAACGACGGTAGTAAGTAAGATGATCCCTTATGATAATTTCAAGAAAAGTGTTCCCCCTAACTGTGCACCGTTGCGAAGGTTCGTTGTTTCGAAGCACCACGTGATGATCTGGTGTGATAGATTCTAACGTTCGAATACAAAGGGTGTTGACGAGCCTAGCATGTACAGACATGGACTCGGAACACACGCAATACACTTAGGTTGACTTGACGAGCCTAGCATGTACAGACATGGCCTCGGAACACGGAGGACCGAAAGGTCGAGCATGAGTCGTATAGAAGATACGATCAACATGGAGATGTTCACCGATCTTGACTAGTCCGTCTCACGTGCTGATCGGACACGGCCTAGTTAAACTCGGATCATGTTTTCACTTGGATGACTAGAGGGATGTCTATCTGAGTGGGAGTTCATTGTGTAATTTGATTAGATGAACTTAATTATCATGAACTTAGTCTAAAATCTTTACACTATGTCTTGTAGATCTAATGGCCAACGTTGTCCTCAATTTCAACGCATTCCTAGAGAAAACCAAGCAGAAAGATGATGGCAGCAACTATACGGACTGGGTCCGGAACCTGAGGATCATCCTCATAGTAGCCAAGAAAGATTATGTCTTAGAAGCACCGCTAGGTGATGCACCAATCCCAGAAAACCAAGACGTTATGAATGCTTGGCAGCAGCGTGCTGATGATTACTCCCTCGTTCAGTGCGGCATGCTTTACAGCCTAGAACCGGGTCTCCAAAAGCGTTTTGAGAAACATGGAGCATATGAGATGTTCGAGGAGCTGAAACTGGTTTTTCAAGCTCATGCCCGGGTCGAGAGATATGAAGTCTCCGACAAGTTCTTCAACTGTAAAATGGAGGAGAATAGTTCTGTTAGTGAGCACATACTCAGAATGTCTGGGTTGCACAACCGCTTGACTCAGCTGGGAGTTAATCTCCCGGATGACGCGGTCATTGACAGAATCCTCCAGTCGCTTCCACCAAGCTACAAGAGCTTTGTGATGAACTTCAATATGCAGGGGATGGAAAAGACCATTCCTGAGATATATTCAATGCTGAAATCAGCGGAGGTGGAGATCAGAAAAGAACATCAAGTGTTGATGGTGAATAAAACCACTAAGTTCAAGAAGGGCAAGGGTAAGAAGAACTTCAAGAAGGACGGCAAGGGAGTTGCCGCGCCCGGTAAGCCAGTTACTGGGAAGAAGTCAAAGAATGGACCCAAGCCTGAAACTGAGTGCTTTTATTGCAAGGGAAGTGGTCACTGGAAGCGGAACTGCCCCAAATACTTAGCGGACAAGAAGGCCGGCAACACCAAAGGTATATGTGATATACATGTAATTGATGTGTACCTTACCAGTACTCGTAGTAGCTCCTGGGTATTTGATACCGGTGCGGTTGCTCATATTTGTAACTCAAAAAGGAACTACGGAATAAACGGAGACTGGCGAAGGACGAGGTGACGATGCGCGTCGGGAATGGTTCCAAGGTCGATGTGATCGCCGTCGGCACGCTACCTCTGCATTTACCTACGGGATTAGTTTTAAACCTCAATAATTGTTATTTAGTGCCAGCTTTGAGCATGAACATTGTATCTGGATCTCGTTTAATTCGAGATGGCTACTCATTTAAATCTGAGAATAATGGTTGTTCTATTTATTTGAGAGATATGTTTTATGGTCATGCCCCGCTGGTTAATGGTTTATTCTTGATGAATCTCGAACGTGATGTTACACATGTTCATAGTGTGAATACCAAAAGATGTAAAGTTGATAACGATAGTCCCACATACTTGTGGCACTGCCGCCTTGGTCACATTGGTGTCAAGCGCATGAAGAAGCTCCATGCAGATGGACTTTTGGAGTCTCTTGATTACGAATCATTTGACACGTGCGAACCATGCCTCATGGGTAAGATGACCAAGACTCCGTTCTCCGGAACAATGGAGCGAGCAACCAACTTATTGGAAATCATACATACCGATGTGTGCGGTCCAATGAGTGTTGAGGCTCGCGGAGGATATCATTATGTTCTCTCTCACTGATGACTTAAGTAGATATGGGTATGTCTACCTGATGAAACACAAGTCTGAAACCTTTGAAAAGTTCAAGGAATTTCAGAGTGAGGTTGAGAATCAACGTGACAGAAAAATAAAATTCTTACGATCGGATCGTGGTGGAGAATATTTAAGTCACGAGTTTGGCACACACTTAAGGAAATGTGGAATAGTTTCACAACTGACGCCACCTGGAACACCTCAGAGAAATGGTGTGTCCGAACGTCGTAATCGCACTCTATTGGATATGGTGCGATCTATGATGTCTCTTACCGATTTACCGCTCTCATTTTGGGGCTATGCTTTAGAGACTGCCGCATTCACTTTAAATAGGGCTCCGTCAAAATCCGTTGAGATGACACCGTATGAATTATGGTTTGGGAAGAAACCTAAGCTATCGTTTCTAAAAGTTTGGGGATGCGATGCTTATGTCAAGAAACTTCAACCTGAAAAGCTCGAACCCAAGTCGGAGAAATGCGTCTTCATAGGATACCCTAAGGAAACTATTGGGTATACCTTCTACCTCAGATCCGAAGGCAAGATCTTCGTTGCCAAGAACGGGTCCTTTCTGGAGAAGGAGTTTCTCTTGAAAGAATTGAGTGGGAGGAAAGTGGAACTTGATGAGGTGATAGTCACCCCTTCCGAACCGGAAAGTAGCGCAGCGCGGGAAAATGTTCCTGTGGTGCCTACACCGACTGGGGAGGAAGTTAATCATGATGATCATGAAGCTTCGGATCAAGTTACTACTGAACTTCGTAGGTCCACAAGGACACGTTCCGCACCAGAGTGGTACTGCAACCCTGTCCTCGAAATCATGTTGTTAGACAACGGTGAACCTTCGAACTATGATGAAGCGATGGCAGGCCCGGATTCCGACAAATGGCTAGAAGCCATGAAATCCGAGATAGGATCCATGTATGAAAACGAAGTATGGACTTTGACTGACTTGCCCGATGATCGGCGAGCCATAGAAAACAAATGGATCTTTAAGAAGAAGACGGACGCGGATGGTAATGTGACCATCTACAAAGCTCGACTTGTCGCTAAGGGTTATCGACAAGTTCAAGGGGTTGACTATGATGAGACTTTCTCACCCGTAGCGAAGCTGAAGTCCGTCCGAATCATGTTAGCAATTGCCGCATACTATGATTATGAGATATGGCAGATGGACGTCAAAACGGCATTCCTTAACGGCTTCCTTAAGGAAGAGTTGTATATGATGCAACCGGAAGGTTTTGTCGATCCTAAGAATGCTAACAAAGTATGCAAGCTCCAGCGCTCAATCTATGGGCTGGTGCAAGCATCTCGGAGTTGGAACATTCGCTTTGATGAGATGATCAAAGCGTTTGGGTTTACACAGACTTATGGAGAAGCCTGTGTTTACAAGAAAGTGAGTGGGAGCTCTGTAGCATTTCTCATATTATATGTGGATGACATACTAGTGATGGGAAATGATATAGAATTCTTGGAAAGTATAAAGGCCTATTTGAATGAGTGTTTTTCAATGAAGGACCTTGGAGAAGCTGCTTATATATTAGGCATCAAGATCTATAGAGATAGATCGAGACGCCTCATTGGTCTTTCGCAAAGTACATACCTTGACAAGATATTGAAGAAGTTCAATATGGATCAGTCCAAGAAGGGGTTCTTGCCTATATTGCAAGGTGTGTAGTTGAGCACGGCTCAATGCCCGACCACGACAGAAGATAGAGAAAAGATGAGTGTCATCCCCTATGCCTCGGCCATAGGGTCTATTATGTATGCCATGCTGTGTACCAGACCTGATGTAAACCTTGCCGTAAGTTTGGTAGGAAGGTACCAAAGTAATCCCGGCATGGAACACTGGACAGCGGTCAAGAATATCCTGAAGTACCCGAAGAGGACTAAGGACATGTTTCTCGTTTATGGAGGTGACGAAGAGCTCGTCGTAAAGGGTTACGTCGACGCTAGCTTCGACACAGATCTGGATGACTCGAAGTCACAGACCGGATACGTGTATATTTTGAATGGAGGAGCAGTAAGCTGGTGCAGTTGCAAGCAAAGCGTCGTGGCAGGATCTACATGTGAAGCGGAGTACATGGCAGCCTCGGAGGCAGCACAGGAAGCAGTCTGGATGAAGGAGTTCATTACCGACCTAGGGGTGATTCCCAATGCGTCGGGCCCGATGACTCTCTTCTGTGACAACACTGGAGCTATTGCACTTGCGAAGGAGCCCAGGTTTCACAGGAAGACCAGGCATATCAAGCGTCGCTTCAACTCCATTCGTGAAAATGTTCAAAATGGAGACATAGATATTTGTAAAGTACATACGGACCTGAATGTAGCAGATCCGTTGACTAAACCTCTCCCTAGAGCAAAACATGATCAACACCAGGACGCAATGGGTGTTTGATTCATCACAATGTAACTAGATTATTGACTCTAGTGCAAGTGGGAGACTGTTGGAAATATGCTCTAGAGGCAATAATAAATGGTTATTATTATATTTCTTTGTTCATGGTAATTGTCTATTGTTCATGCTATAATTGTATTGTCCGGAAATCGTAATACATGTGTGAATACATAGACTACAACGTGTCCCTAGTAAGCCTCTAGTTGACTAGCTCGTTGATCAACAGATAGTCATGGTTTCCTGACTATGGACATTGGATGTCATTGATAACGGTATCACATCATTAGGAGAATGATGTGATGGACAAGACCCAATCCTAAGCATAGCATAAAAGATCGTGTAGTTTCGTTTGCTAGAGCTTTTCCAATGTCAAGTATCTTTTCCTTAGACCATGAGATCGTGCAACTCCCGGATACCGTAGGAGTGCTTTGGGTGTGCCAAACGTCACAACGTAACTGGGTGACTATAAAGGTGCACTACGGGTATCTCCGAAAGTGTCTGTTGGGTTGGCTCGGATCGAGACTGGGATTTGTCACTCCGTGTGACGGAGAGGTATCTCTGGGCCCACTTAGTAATGCATCATCATAATGAGCTCAATGTGACTAAGGCGTTAGTCACGGGATCATGCATTGCGGTACGAGTAAAGAGACTTGCCGGTAACGAGATTGAACAAGGTATTGGGATACCGACGATCGAATCTCGGGCAAGTAACATACCGATGGACAAAGGGAATTGTATACGGGATTGATTGAATCCTCGACATCGTGGTTCATCCGATGAGATCATCATGGAACATGTGGGAGCCAACATGGGTATCCAGATCCCGCTGTTGGTTATTGACCGGAGAGGCGTCTCGGTCAGGTCTGCATGTCTCCCGAACCCGTAGGGTCTACACACTTAAGGTTCGGTGACGCTAGGGTTGTAGAGATATGTGTATGCGGAAACCCGAAAGTTGTTCGGAGTACCGGATGAGATCCCGGACGTCACGACGAGTTCCGGAATGGTCCGGAGGTGAAGAATTATATATAGGAAGTCAAGTTTCGGCCACCGGGAAGGTTTCGGGGGTTACCGGTATTGTACCGGGACCACCGGAAGGGTCCCGGGGGTCCACCGGGTGGGGCCACCTATCCCGGAGGGCCCCGTGGGCTGAAGTGGGAAGGGAACCAGCCCCTACTGGGCTGGGCGCCCCCCATGGGCCTTTCCCCATGCGCCTAGGGTTGCAAACCCTAGGGTGGGGGGGCTTCCCACTTGCCTTGGGGGGCAAGGCACCCCCCTTGGCCGCCGCCCCCACCCTAGATGGGTTCGGCCGGCGCCCCCCTCCCAAGGGGGGCTATATAAAGGGGGGGGGAGGGAGGGCAGCAAGAACACAGCCTTGGGCGCCTCCCTCCTCCCCTGCAACACCTCTCTCTCTCGTATAAGCTCGGCGAAGCCCTGCCGACATCCCGCTGCATCCACCACCACGCCATCGTGCTGCTGGATCTCCATCAACCTCTCCTTCCCCCTTGCTGGATCAAGAAGGAGGAGACGTCGCTGCACCGTACGTGTGTTGAACGCGGAGGTGCCGTCCGTTCGGCACTCGGTCATCGGTGATTTGGATCACGGCGAGTACGACTCCGTCATCCACGTTCATTGGAACGCTTCCGCTCGCGATCTACAAGGGTATGTAGATGCACTCCTTTCCCCTTGTTGCTAGTATACTCCATAGATGCATCTTGGTGAGCGTAGGCAAATTTTAAAATTATGCTACGATTCCCAACAGTCTGGCCACTGGATTACACGTGCACAGATGGGGACTTTCGACGGTTGGTTGCAAACACATCTCGCGAATAATACCATTGTTGGAGATGAGCTGTACTTGTTGGCCAGGACACCATCTTTGACTGTATTGACTTTCCAAGGGCACGAGATAAATGGGAATACATTTTACACGATCACCCAAAATAAAAAGAGCACCAACCAAAACAGTGGTGTCTGCTTTGATGCAGCAAACACCAATAGGGAAAAGGACACATATTATGGTTACATAGAGGAGATATGGGAACTTGAGTATGGACGTGATTTTAAGGTCCCTTTGTTTCAGTGCAAATGGGTCAATCTGATAGGAGGCGAGGTAAAGGTAGACCTGCAGTACAGAATGAGAATAGTGGATCTCAACAATCTTGGGTATAGAGACGAACCATTTGTCCTAGCCAATGATGTTGCGAAGGTTTTCTATGTGAAGGACATGTCTACCATACCGAGAAAAGGAAAAGATAAGAAAGCGAATACATCATACGATGAGACAAAGCGCCACATAGTTCTTTCAGGGAAAAGAAACATCGTGGGAGTGGAGGACAAGACAGACATGTCAGAAGATTATGAAAAGTTTCATGAAATTCCTCCCTTCACAGTGAATACTGACCCAAACATCCTGTTAAATGATGATGATTATCCATGGTTATGGTGCAATAAGCAAGGGACACACACGGAGAAAAAGTTTTATACCCCAAGATCCCACTCTAGGATGTGATCGGCTTCACCGCCATCACTTTCTCTCTAGTGTGAGTTTCCGGACTTATAGCTGGAAAGAGCCACTTCGAACAAACCAAAGGGAATCTTTGTAAGAGCTAGCTAGGGCATTTTGGCATTTGAAACATGATTTTAGAATAATTATTTATTAAGTTATGAAATTTCAATTATTCCTATCCTTTTAGTATTTTAATTATAAGAGAGAAACATTGTATGGCATAAAGTTGGAGGCACTGTGTGGTTTCTCTGATCGGAGGACCCCTTATGCCTGCCAAGTCCAGATGAGGAGTTCTGGTTGCTTTCTGGTGAAACTGAGGACATGATATTAGATGGTAGGATTGTTCAAGTAACTCTTCAGCATATACAAGATAACCAAATAATTTGCACCTTTGATTCTGGGTCGAAAGCTGTAGTTATGGGAGACAACTATTCTAATGATGGCTTTGATCTAGAATCACTACAGTTACATGAAGGCGATGTATTAACTGGCAAAATTTAAAATGTGAATAAAAATAGGTTCATAGTTTACCTAAGATGCAAGCAGAGTGAAATGAAGAGATGGCCATTCTCGAGAAATAATCATGATCCATTAATGGTGATGAAACTTTTGAAAATCTTGATGAGGTTGGTTTACATACAAGATGATTTCCACAGCAATTTTTCTGTAGTTAAATTCAGGAAAGGGTTAAAAGGGGAAGTTGATGATATGTTGAGGCTGAGAAATCAGAGAATCCTATGAGAATAGTCTATTGTTTTGGCATATCTCATTAACATCCAGGCACCTTTATATTATCTTACATCAGGAGTACAAACCCACATCATGAGTATGTTGGGCTTATACCAAAAGGGCTTTAGATTCGGGAAGAAATATTTTGAAAATATTGATCGCCTTGTGTCATATTTTCAAAAACATATTGACAAACCACCACTTGATGTTGGCCCTTCAATGCGAAATGTTGCGGCAACGGTACCTATGAAAAATAACTCGATAGAACTATTTGTCACTATCTGATCAAAATCTATATAATCAAACATTGCATTCATATAAGCATTCACTCTAGCAAGCATTATAGCAATCAAAATACAATTAACGACTAAAGCAATATAGAAAACAATAAGAAAAAGCAAATAGAAAGCAGAACAAAACTTCAAGGAAATCCAAATAGAAACTCCTAAGGGAACTGTAGGACTTAACTACAAATAACAAAAATAGTTTTTGTCCTAAATAAAACTTAGCAGAAAAGAAAATTACTAAACTAATAAGTTAACATAAAAGAAAATATAACATTATTAGGTTAACAAAAAGTATTTTATAATATTCTTCAATAGCAAAAAGAATCGACTAAAAAGCTTTTATAAAACTTTAGTTATGATCGAAATAATATTAACTTATAATTAGATAAAATTTATCCAACTAAAATTTTCATAAACATTTTTTGTTAAAAACCTTTAATTGCAAAAAGAATTAAATCAAAACATTAAAATAATTTTAAAACACCTATTCGAAATATCCTCATGTTGACAAACCGAAACATAATATAATTTGGCAAAAGAATAACAAGAAAACATAAACTGAAATAATTAAAACAAAGGAAAAATGTATAAAACTAAAAGAGCTAAACATAATCTGTTTTGATTAAAACACCATTTAAAAGCTTTAAAAATCCAGGTTACCTTTAGTCCCGGTTGGAGCCACCAACCGAGACTAAATGGGCGTGAAAGGTCAGGCCTTTAGTCCCGGTTGGTGCTCTGACCGGGACTAAAGGTAGCTTTAGTGCCAGTTGGAGCCACCAACCGGACTAAAGCTCGAGTTAGATTAACCGCACGCCTCGGCCTTCTTCCTCCCCAATCTTATTTTCTCTCGCGCGACGCCGTAGGCTGCCCTAACGCCGAACCACCACACGCTGCCACCAGGCTGCCGGAGATCGCTCCCTCCTCGCCGATGCCCGTAGCCACTCATTGCCGACAGCCATCGTCGTCGGGCCTCCTCACCCTCGCGTCACCGAGGCTCGCCGCCCTCGCTCCTCGCCTCCTTGTTGTGAGCGCCGCCGTTCCCCTCCCCCTCCTACCCCCCTCGCGGTCGCCGCCACCGCCACCCGCTCCAACGCTGAGGAGTCCCTGACGCCGACACCGCCCGCGCTCAGCCCGTAGCCACTCGTCGCCGACGGCATCGTCGTCAGACCTCCTCGCCCTCCGCGTCACCGAGCCTCGCCGCCCTCGCTCCTCGCCTCCTCGCTGTGAGCGCCGTCGTTCCCCTCCTCCTCCTACCCCCCCTCGCGGTCGCCGCCGCCCGCTCCGACGTTGAGGAGTCCCTAACGCCGACGCTGCCCGCGCTCAGCCTGTAGCTATTTTTTATATAAATTTCATGAACACCTCTCGGTTGTTTAAGTCTGATGATATTGTTAGAAAAAATGTAGCGCATTTGAAAAAAATATATTCATCTTGTATTAATAAATATATTTATTATATAATGTGTATTTGGGAAAGGGTTCAATATTATTTATAAAGTTTGATCCAAATTTTTTTGCGGGAGAAAGTTTGATCGAGTTATCGAAAACAATTTATATTTTCACAATAAAAAATATATAAGGTATGAAAACATATTGAATGATAATTCTAATGGTATTGATTTTGTATTGTGGATGGTATGAAAACATATTGAATGAAAAATATATAAGGAGGCCGTGACAATCGCCGGAGGAGTCCCCGACAATCACTTGTGAGGAGACCGCGACGATCACCGAAGGAGCCCCCGACGATCGCCGGTGAGGTGGCCCCAACGATCACCGGTGGATTCCCCGACGATCGCCGCTAAGGAGTCCCCGACGATCCTCGGAGGAGTCCCCGCCGATCGCCGGTGAGGAGGCCCTGACGATCGCCGAAGGAGTCCCCGACGATCGCCGGTGAGGAGGACCCGAGGATCGCCGAAGGAGTCCCTGATGTTAAGTGCTACGGAAAGGGGGCCAGCCGGAGAGCTCACCTTTGGGAGGGGGCCCCGACGATCGCCGGTGAGGAGGCCCCTACGATCGCTAGTGAGGAGGTCCCGCTGATCGCCGGAGGAGTCCCCGATGTTAAGTGCTAAGGAAAGGGGGCCGACCGGAGAGCTCACCGCGGGGAGGGGGCCCCGACGATCGTCGGTGAGGAGGCCCCGATGATTGCCGGAGGTGTCCCCGATGTTAAGTGCTGAAACTAATAAAACTTGCCATTTTGTTATTTTTGTGTGATTTAATGCAAGCATCATATGAATAAACTTTGTACATGTGTTTGGTGCATTTTCATGTCCATTTGCTGCTGGTATTTTTCCCATTCCATGGTAAACATGTTTAGGCATTGTAACAAGCTTGCAAACATGTTACGATACTGTTGCTGAAAAGCTGCTAAGTCTGAAACTGACTATTATAAAACTTCTCAAATTTGCATGATGTTTACCACTAATCCATTGCTCATATGCATATGATTCCTTATTGTGATTTGGTCTATGTAATGTGTACTTTGATGCCATGCCCTTGGTTGACATGTAAAGTTGTTGTAGCATGACTCAATCTTGCTCTTAAGTTGTCATCATAATGTTACTGTTTTGCATTCCCGGATTTCATTAAGTCTGAAAAACAGCTTATCTCTCATGGTTGTATATTGCCATGTTGTAATATTTGCAGAAACTATGGAACACGACAGAGAATTAGAACAAGAAGAGATGTTCGAGGAAATAATCTGCGACGGAGATGATGATATCACCTCACAGTTTCTAAACGACTCCGGTGGTGCGGGAATGGAGGGAGAAGATGACGACTCCGGTGAGGGAATGGAGGGAGAAGATGACGGCTTCGGTGTTGGAGCCTTAACTGTTGCAAAGTCCGGCGAGGTATATTAATTAAGCATGTGCTGACTAGATGCATTAATTGATTCGTATGTACATATATTAACGCTTCTTTCTTCTTTTAGCCCTCTGGATCAAGACAACCTTATATAAAGAGACGAGGCCCAAAAAAGGGTTGGGCGAGAATGAAAGGTTCACGATCGAAGTAGTCGCTGCATATGGCAAACCGACTACTCCCAAGCGGACCGCAGACTGATTTATAAGGCAGTGCGGAGTTGTTGTTAGGGACAACATCTTGATCAACATTCGAGAATGGAATAAGCCAAAGGCCGATGGAGTTAGTTATGTCGACGATTGATCCAAAGAAATGCTTTAGAATACGCTCATGGCAAATTTCACCCTACCGCCAGAGGTGAATCCAAATAACAATATTATAGAGCGAAAAGTCAAGGCGTGGGCTCTTAAGAAGATGTCCCAACAATTCAACAACTGGAAGAAAAGATTGCACCAAATGTATGTCCTGAAAGAGAAGACTCCAACATTCACCGGACAATATGAGAAGAAAGATCACTGGCCCACATTTGTGGAGTACAAGACATCGGCTGAAGGTAAGAAAAGGTCAAACATAACTAAGCAAAATGCTGTAAAGAAGGAATATCATCATGTTACGGGGTCAGGTGTTTACAAGGCTGCCAGGCCTAAGTGGGAGAAAGGTGAGAACGACCTGATTGATAAAGGGATCCATTCAGAGACATTGGACTGGACCGAACGGGCAAAGACTTGGTTCTACAGGAATGGGGGAAGTTTGAACCCAGAAATAGGGAAGTGTGTTTATACGAAAGATCAACTTGCAACACCCATCAAAGCCATTCAAGCTGCAATGAAGGACGTGTAGGACGGGAAGTTCCATCCCGACAGAGAGAACGACGAGCCGACACGCGCCCTCGGGAATCATGAACACCCTGGACGAACATGAGGCACATTAGGCTTCGTTCCGTAGAAGGCTGGGTTTCCCGACTACAGTGACAGTTACAAAAGTAGAGGGAGAAAAAATAAACATGATGCAAACTGGCTGCAGAAGGTAGAAGAAATAGTTGCGTTGTAGCAGAAGGAAATAGAGGCACTTACCAGCCAGCGAGCTACCAACCCATCTCAGTAGCAAGAAGATCCTACATTTGATACTGCCCACGGAGCTACCCCACCATCTCAGCGAAAAAGCAACGCGGCTTCCACGGAGCTCGTTCGGCCCATAGATGACACCAGGGTTCCTCGCTACCCCGTGGATGATATCACGCAGGGGGAAATTTGTGAGCTACATGCGAAATGCATGAACATATCCATGAAGGTGGCGGTCGGCTTTGCCTTACCTCCTGGGCCTAATAGAACTTACCATTGCTCTCCGATTCCAAATGGCTATGCTGTTGTCGGGGTGGATGAAGTTATCCCGGGATTTGAGCAGCTGGAGCTTGACTTCCCTACAGGTGAAGGGGAGACTCAACTGGGAGATGCCAGGAGAAGTACCCTTGTATGGAAAAAGGAACACATCGTGCTTCCACATCGGATGCCGTGTCAGCAGACTGCACCGGAGGAGGCCCCTCAGCAGACGCCTCACAGTCCGGCTCTATCTTCGCTGCCTCAGCCGTCTCTGCTGCGTTAGCACACTCCCCCGCCTCAGCTGTCTCCGCCGCGTCAGCAGACTCCGCCGGAGGAGGCCCCTCAGCAGAATTCACCGCGTCAGTTGACTCCACCTCCTCCGTGCCTCAGCACCGGCGAAAGAGAACCACCGCTCCGGCGGCTAGTAGTACAACTACCAAGAAATCCAGAGCAGGTGCAATAAGCATCAAGGAGGCTCGTGCCAAGTTATCATACCACATGAATGATGAGGAACTCAAGAATGTCGTGGATGACGATGTGAAACACCATCTTGCGCCGACACGGCCCGAGCGGAAGGAGAAAATAGATTCGAGAAAAGCAAAGAGCTGTCTGGAAAACCTTACAAAACCACCGCCGCCTCCGCTGCTGTCAAACTATGACCACTCGATTGTTAAGTCACATAGAGAACATGTGCAGTGGTTGGGAAGTAGTAGTGCAAGTGGGAAAACAATTCCCCATCTCGGTGAACAGAAAAATCAATCGTCGCTCCCCCCCGCTCAAGGTGGTTACCGATATTGATTATGATGCGGAGGCAGCGGGCCATGATCTTGGTTTCACTCTTGGTCAATACTTAGGTGAGCAGGTAGATCAGGTCACCATGGCTGAGTTAGCATATAGATACCAGCACGAGAAGCCTCTCGTCAAACCTGAGGAGGTCCAGCTTCTACCAACACAAATGTGAAGATTTCATGAGTGGTACATGGAAGCCTCAAAGGAAGGGACCAACTATATAATTGCGGGAATTAAAGATGAGAATTACTTCAATGGAGACGAGGAGATTTACATTGAATTTGAATAATTATTTCAGTTATACAATCAAGACGCCATTGACAAATCTATCTTCAGTTGCTATTGTCTGTAAGTACCATTTCTGTAATTAAGTCTCTAGCTCAGCTCATTCATTGCATGCATAATTATCCTCACTATATTATGCAGAAAGAAGATCCTCGAATGCAAAAGAGGACATATCTATGACATTGGGCTCATTAACCCAAATATTATTAATGAAGTTACAATAGAAAAGAACGCCAAGGATACAGAGAAGATCTTGCTAAGGGCGTTAATTGAACAACAAACCAAAATGGAAATACTATTTTGTTACAACTTCAAGTGAGTGTTATACTGTCTTGTACACATTCTGTTTTGCTTACTCGATGTTAAGTGTAATTTATGAGTTATGCGTGCGTAGGTTCCACTTTATTTTGCTAGTCATTCAGTTTGACGCAGGAAGAGTACTTGTCATGGACTCGGAATGTAAAGACCCTGAGATGTGGACGGACCTGAGTAAAATGCTCCAGAGCTAATTTCAGTCATTATCACACTATATTGGTAAATTTTGTTTATTTCCTGATATCAAGTAATTAATAACTCCTTTATTTATTTTCTTTGCCAGACAGGGTTTGGAAAGAGTTCACCAAGGAGACTAGGGGTGAATGGAAAAAGGAGCCGCGATTTCAACAACTTAGTGTAAGTAGTACTAGCTAGGTCCGCGCATCTCTTTGATTCAAGTTTCAATACCATTATCATGCTTGATTATTATTTTGATTGAACTCTATTCTCGTAAAGTGCTCGAGGCAGGGAGACGGGAATAATTTATGTGGATACTACGTTTGCGAGTTCATTCGCCAGACAACCTATGAGACGGGCATAATTTTAGAACAACTTGAAGTACGTAAACAATATTCACAATTTTATTTTATTACCATCAATTGTGTTGAGTTTCTTATATATATATATATTCATTTATATAGGTAAAATAGATGGGGCGCCTAGGTGCCTGGGCATCTTGATCGCTTTGGAAACCATGATATATTTAATTTGTTTCCTAACTATTCTTGATGCAAGATTGTCCATGCTTACCTTATATATATAGGCAGGACCGCTTCCTTGCTAGGGTTGCTCTATTGAACACACTCTCATCCTCTCCAAATCTAAACAAGATAGCGGTGGTCACACTGTCTTTCTATCCTCGCCGCTGGTTACAGATCTTGACGCATCCCCTCCGCCGAGGAAGGGGAGGTGGGGCAGCGTTTAGGCCGTCGTCGACGGCGAGGGAGGAAACCCACTGCCGGCTGCACCGTTATCTCTCGCCGAGCGCTGGCGCGGGAGGTCCTCCGACCCCTTGGTCGCTTCCTATCGGCGAATCCGGCCTCCCGCCCCCCACTTAGCCACACTCCGACGACCTTCAGGTATATCTTGCTTCGAAACCGGCCTAGCTCTACTTCCCCAGCTCGCTACGTCGCTGCATGTGCATCATTGTCTACCTCTCAACCCCCCCCCCCCCCACATAGCTAGGCTCGATCGGAATGTCGAACGCCACCTAATTTTTTTCCTGTTGTTAGAGGTAAAGCTACTTCATGGAGTCTAATCTTGTAGTACTTGGTTCGAACATGATAGAAAGGGGGAAAAGATGTAGTATGTACATAGGACTTGGTACAAACACGAAAGAAAGGGCTGAAAGTAGTACATACTGGCCATCCAACCGGTCTCTTGGTCGAAAACGGAAATAAAGGTGAAACGATTTACACACTGGTATGCCCTGGACTAGATTTGCTATCCACACATAAGAATAGGTGGCTAAAGTGAACAAACATGAGACCAACTCAGATATGTTGCTTGGATGTTTGTTTCTCGGGGCAACAAACTCTGAATCACCACTTTATGCCCCGGTTTAGGTACATGGTGTTGGACTGCTGGTGCACCCACTGTCCCATGTCCTTAGAGCAACTTATTTAGGTGTTCTTAATCTAATGCCCCTGGTAAAATGAAGCCATGCCACTATTACAAGTCATCACAAGTTTAACCAATTGTTTTTGCCAGTAATTGTTTGAGACTCTGACTGTTTCCGTTGTAGCTTTTTGTGCAAACAGGAATATACATTTCACCTCGGTGTTATTGCGACCTTTTGGTGCACTACACAAAATCACTTCTTTTTAACTGGAATGTCACACTGGAACCTTTGGTTGATTTCAGTGGAACTGCACAAATGGAGATCTGTGTTCCAATCTTCATCCTCCATATTGGCACCCTAACCTTTCCTTGGGTAAGAATGATATTTAATGCATGTGTTCACCTCTATTTTGCAACTGCCATGAGAAAATAATGCTATTATTTACTAGTAGACTTGTACTCCCTCACTAACAAAACCAAATCTAACATTGAAGGCCAATCATGTACTTGGTTTCACCAATTGGTGAGGAGAAAGAGAAACAAACCAAGAAGAGGAAGACAAAGAAGAAGGAAATGAAGAACAATCACATGCTGGTACCGTCCTATTTTATCCTGACATCTTGCTAGTGTTGCTACTTGTATTAATTTACTTGAAGAAATGCACTTGTAGTACGTAGCAGAGTAGTACTTTGCTTGACGACACATCATACTAATTAACTGGATTCTGGATGCATGTGTGACCTAGCCCTACACGATCAACAGTGCCAAAGTGATCTTCCTGAAGCCGAGGCCTCAGTTGAGGCCATTCAAGGGCTCTGGTAACCTCTGCCTCACATGTGAGACGATCCTCCAGGAGTCCTTCCACTTCTGCTGCCTCTCCTGCAAGGTCATTAATCAATTAGGAGTATTAAGCAGCACAAATTAATCGCTGCCTAATTGTCCTATCGAAATTAAACAAATCTTTAGTAGCACCTGATGCCGAATCATGTACGTGTGTGTGTGTCTGTGCAGGTGGACCATGTGGTGGTGGAGCCTGGAGGGGATCTTGGCAGTGTCATGAGATAGTGATGTTATTGTTTTGCATGTCAATTTATTGCCACTGGTTCAATGAGCCAATGTTTTGCTACTGTATTGTCATCATGCTTTGATGCTTTTTTTGATAAAGTAATATGTTATTGTCTTTCTATCCCTCCCCGCGAAGCTAATGAAGGTTTCACCTTGTTCCTACTTGTGCAAACAGGGATCATGTTGTGTCATTCGTACATTTTAGTGGAACTGCACAAGAGGACACAATGAACTGTATCCCAGCCAGTGCTTTAACTCTGATGGAAGTTCTTGATAATCTCTCGATATAATCTCAGCACTGGTAAACAAGAGTGATGTCAACCATACATTGGAAGTGAACAAAAATATGTACTATTGAATGATTCTAGTCAGTGCTTTATATTCTCTTCTGGGACTAGTTGAATAAGCTTCCTTGCTCAGGTTGGTACCGGCCTAAGGCCTTCATCCAGATTAGTGTGATGTCATCTCTATTTGTATCGTGCTACTGTTTTGCTACTGTCATGAGACAATACTTTATCTTTGCACGTTAAATCTTTGCAAGCTATGATACATGGCAATGCTTTGAGTGTTGAGCTAATTGGACTGATAATATAAACTAATACCTCTCTTTAAGCAAGGCTACTATGTTGCTAACTTTACCCATAAAGATAATGAGGACGCTTCTGTTTGTTAGTGTATGTTTCATCAATTAGTGCCACTATTACAGTAATCTCACTTTCTCAATATATGTGCCAACAGGGATGCTCGATTTCAGTTAAACTGCTCAAAAACTTTGGGTGGTTCATTGCCTCGACTGCCTCGTTCCTTTCCTGCCAGTCGCTTATCTCGGCTTCCAGTCAAAGGAAGCACTAGTTGATATGCTTCCTCACACAGGTTGGTACCGGTCTTCATCCTGATTATTGTGCTTGTCATATCTAATGGTAATTTTGTATTGTGCTACTGTTGGCCGATTTCATAAATTAGTAACTTGTGAGCCTAAACTCGCAGGCAAATCGTTACATTGGCCGATTTCAGTAGAACTGCACATAAAGATCAGATGGACAAATACTTATGCTGCTGCTATGTACTCGCAAGTTCACTCAGACAAGCATCGATATTGAAAAGAAGAAGTGCCAGAGTGAACGGCAACAATATTGCTTGGCGCATAGCCCTAAAAACGCAGTCCAGTCTTTGGTCCCAACTTGCGCTTTTTGGTTATCGGCTCGTATGCTTGTAGCGAACTGTATGCCATGGAGTCTGAAGATTCCAGACAAGTTGGTAGACGCATATATTCATGTGGCACTTAACTAGTCTGCATGCATGTGATGCTCCATTTCAGTTGAACTGCACAAAAACTTTGGGTGGTTCATTTTGTCGACAGCCTCATTTGTTGTCTGCAATATAGAATTTTGGCGAGATACCGGACAAAGATGGGCCAGTAAATTAGTTGCATGAAAGTAGTGGCCAAGTTGCTCAAACCTCTCGCGACATCAAGGCCACTATCATGAGGATAAACCTACAGGCAAAGTTCAGATAGTCTGTGCTGCCTCTTATGTACTCGAAAGTTTGCTCAGACAAGCATTAATTTTACCAAGAAGTACCACCGAGTGAACATCACTTGCCCTTCTGTACCGTAGGTGATTAATGTGTGTTGATGGATGATATTGGTTGTGTTCTCTCAATAATTTGGTACGTAAACATGCTGAACTTGTGTATATCTGAATCTTTTGTGAATGTTAGCTATGAATATTAGCTTGTGATCTAAGTATGAATCATTTGGATGCATAGGCATGCTGAACTTGTCTATACATGAATCTTTTGAGTTGTCGATTGACAATGTTGGCTATGAATATGAATGTATCCTGTGAACCTGAGTTTGACCTGAATGTTTACCTTTTCTGTTGTACTTATGTGTGAACTAGTTAGAATGTATACTGTGGGATTGTGACGTGTGAGTGTCACACGACACACCTTCGTTCCGAGAAGAATGTCACCTGCTTGTTAGGGTAGCAACGACGCCGGAGTGTGCGAAAAACTGGGTAAACTAGGGATGAAATTTTGGCAAGCGGTGGTGGTGGTGTGCGTAGATGACATGGTGGGACCCACATGTCAGTAATAGATGAGGCAAAAAATTAGATACTTTTTCAACTGCACCAGTTGGAATCGAACCCGGACAACACAACTTTTGGGTGAGAGGGTTGTATGCACCAGGCTACTGCGGTATGTTTGAAAGAATTAAGGCACGCTTTCTCACTACTCTAAGGCGTCTTCACCGCCTCTGGTTCGTTCTCGTCCATGTCCACGACGCCGCCCTCCAGTTTGTGCATTCATCGCAGCGCCGCCGTCTACCGTTGTCAACATGCTCAACAAACGAGAGGAATCTGGAGAGGACTATATGTTTAGAGGCTGACAATCGGGACCTACCAGGTCCATGGCTGTATGCAAGCAAGTGCCTCATTGGAAAAAAATCTTCGTCCTAATTGTATACAGTATATACTGACGTTGGGGCCCACGGGTTTGTCAGACTAGTCAATAAATGATTTTTTTACAACGAAGACTATCATCGGGGAGCTTTTTTAGGGGTATCGGGGATCTAGCAGTAGGAGTAGCAGGTATCATATTATTCAGTGGGCGAACTAGTATCAGGTCGGCCTAGGTTATGTTATTTAACATGTGCAGCCCACGACATACCGAGACCGTGGTTTCAACTTAATTTTTTGAGGTCCATCATGTATGTACTGGCCTATGGGCCTCCCAGCCTAAGTTTTATTTTTTCTTAAACATCGGCAGCCCAATTTATCTTTTTATATCAAAACGCAGAACTTTGTTCTGTTTTTCTATATATAAGAATAAGAATGCGGGGTCCAATTTATGTTTTCCCTTCTAACCACATTATATATATTTATATTTATATTATTGTTATTATTGTATATTTAATAAAAACTTATATATACATTATAAAAACATCCCACGTCTTATCAACTTATAAAAATAAATGTTTAACAGAAGTTGGCAAGGGAAATCATGGTTAAGGCAACAAAAATCCTGGTGAATTCTCACAAAAGTTGCGAACATTTAAGGACCAATGTAATAATAACACGCTCATTTTTCTTTTGAGTAATAAATCGCTAATTAGATAATTTTATATATAATGTCCAAACTCCCATTTATTTTTTGATACTAATTGCACCGTCTAACCTATCAATATATTTACAACAAGCCCAGAAAATCCGTGTATTTCAAGAAAGTGCAAATCTACTGTGATTTCTTAGAAAAAAATTAAATGGGCCGCATTGACAGTACATTATTTGTTCACTCAGCCTAGCAAATTGACTGTAAATTCTAGAAAACATGGGTTAAATATGTTTCTCTCTAAAAAGGGGTTAAATATGTTCTGCATTTTTGTAGGCTGACATGTGGGCCAATAGGTCGAAGCCTACGCAAGGCGTTGTCAACTTAGTCAACAAATGATTCTGACATCCATAGCCATTGGATTTATATCCAACGCCCGACATGCATCTTCAATCTCTCGTCTTCTTCCTCCAGCGCCGCCGGGACCGCCTTCTCGGGCCTCCAAGGCTAGCGGCTCTACTTAGCACGCATCGCTGCGAAGCGCTACCCCACCGCCTGCCAGTCTATCCCTCCAGCCCCGCACACGCCCTGTTATTCTCCATCGATTGCAGCCCCACACCACACCAAAGCTAGTTAACCCTCGTACTCCCTCTCCATCCGCAACTCCACTGCCGCGTCTTCCCATCTCCGGCTCGTTCCCATTCGGGGCCTCGCCACCGTCCATTGCCTTGGCGTGCTCGGCACTGTATAGTCAACGTGGTCAACAAATGAGAGTCATCGGAGGAGGATGGTACGTGGAGAGGCTGACAGTGGGGACACACCTGTTCATGGACGCACGCATGCAACTGGCTCCTTATTAGGCCGAAAAATATTATTCCTCCCCCTGACCGCTTGGAGCCACCAGCTACATCTTCACACGCAAGGAAGTGTGTCCTATTACGTGGAAAAAATGTTTTCTCTCCCAGACAGCTGGGACCCAACTGATAAATCTTCACACGCAAGGAAGTGCCTCCTTATTATGGGCTAAAAAAATTATTCCTCCCTGCTACCTCTTGAGCACAGCGTTGGTTTTCCCTTGAAGAGGAAAGGGTGATGCAGCAAAGTGGCGTAAGTATATCCCTCAGTTTTGAGAACCAAGGTATCAATCCAGTAGGAGGCCACACGCAAGTCCCTCGTACCTACACAAACAAATAAGAACCTTGCAACCAACGCGATAAGGGGGTTGTCAATCCCTTCACGACCACTTGCAAAAGTGAGATCTGATGGAGATAATAAGATAAATATTTTTGGTATTTTTGTTGTAAAGATTGGAAAGTAAAGATTGCAAAATAAAATAGATCGGAAACTTATATGATGGAAAATAGACCCGGGGGCCATATGTTTCACTATTGGCTTCTCTCAAGATAGCATAAGTATTACGGTGGGTGAACAAATTACTGTGGAGCAACTGATAGAAAAGTGCATAATTATGAGAATATCTAGGCATGATCATGTATATAGGCATCACGTCCGCGACAAGTAGACCGAAACGATTCTGCATCTACTACTATTACTCCACACATCGACCGCTATCCAGCATGCATCTAGAGTATTAAGTTCATAAGAACAGAGTAACGCATTAGGCAAGATGACATGATGTAGAGGGATACACTCAAGCAATATGATATAAACCCCATCTTTTTATCCTCGATGGCAACAATACAATACGTACCGGTTCCCCTTCTGTCACTGGGATCGAACACCGCAAGATTGAACCCAAAGCTAAGCACTTCTCCCATTGCAAGAAAGATCAATCTAGTAGGCCAAACCAAACTGATAATTCGAAGAGACTTGCAAAGATAACAAATCATACATAAAAGAATTCAGAGGAGATTCAAATATTGTTCATAGATAATCTTGATCATAAACCCACAATTCATCGGATCTCGACAAACACACCGCAAAAAGAGTTACATCGAATAGATCTCCAAGAGAATCAAGGAGAACTTTGTATTGAGATCCAAAGAGAGAGAAGAAGCCATCTAGCTAATAAATATGGACCCGAAGGTCTGAGGTAAACTACTCACACATCATCGGAGAGGCTATGGTGTTGATGTAGAAGCCCTCCATGATCAATTTCCCCTCCGGCGGAGCAACGGAAAAGGCCCCAAGATGGGATCTCATGGGTACAGAAGGTTGCGGCGGTGGAAATAGGGTTTCGTGGTGCTCTCCGATGTTTTCGGGGTACATGGATATATATATAGGAGGAAGAAGTAGGTCGGTGGAGCTGCGAGGGGCCCACGAGGGTGGGGGCGCGCCCAGGGGGGCAGGCGCGCCTCCCTGCCTCGTGGCTTCCTTGCTTCTTTCTTGACGTCCACTCCAAGTCCCCTGGATTGCGTCGTTCCAAAAATAACTCTCCCGAAGGTTTCATTCCGTTTGATATTCCTTTTCTGCGAAACAGTGAAATAGGTAAAAAAAAGCAATTTGGACTGGGCCTCCGGTTAGTAGGTTAGTCCCAAAAATAATACAAAAGTGTATAATAAAGCCCATTAAACATCCAAAACAGATAATATAATAGCATGGAACAATAAAAAATTATAGATACGTTGGAGACATATCACTCCCCCTGACAGCTAGGACCCACCAGCTAGAGCTTCGCACGCAAGGAGTCTGACATGTGGGCCATTAGGTCGCCTCCAGAAGGCGTTGTCAAATTAGTCAACAAAATGATTCTGATATCTATAGTCATTGGATGTACATCCAACGGCCGCCGGCATGCATCTTCAATCTCTTGTCTTCTTCCTCCAGCGTCGGCGGGACCTCGTGCTCCCGCCTCCGGCGGCCCACGGCGCTGCTTCTCACACCTCGCTGCGAAGCGCTACTCCACCACCGGCCAGGCCATCCCTCCACCCCTCCATCCCTCTTGTTATTATCTGCCGACTGCAGCCCCGGGCCGCACCGAACCAGTCAACCCTCGTACGTCGTACTCCTCTTAGGCTGTGACTCCACTGCCGCATCTTCCCCATCTCCGGGTCGTTCCTGCCGGGGCCTCGCCGTCGTCCACCGCCTTGTTGCGCTTGGCGCTGCGTTGTCAACAAACAAGAGTCATCGGAAGAGGACTGTACATGGAGAGGCTGATAATTGGGACCCACGAGGTCCATGGTCGCACGTCAATCAGTCGCACGCAAGGAAACTCCCTCCTTATTAAGTGGAAAAAATGTTTCCTCCCCCTGACAACTGGGACCCACCAGCTACATCTTCGGACGCAAGGAAGTGCCTCCTTATTACGCGAAAAATATGCCTCCCCGTGACAGCTAGGACCCACCAGCTATATCTTCGCACGCAAGCATGTGTGTCCTTATCCCCCTGACAGTTGGGACCAACCAGGTCGAAGCATACGTACGGTTATCTTTCTGGTCGCAAACATGTACGAACATGCTGGTCGATCTGTCTCTTTGTAACGGTGAACCGTGGCCGAGTAAGTAGCGGCACGTGTCGTAGTTGAGCCCCGGATGTAGCAGTTCAGGCAGTCCCATCTCAATCGTGTACATGTATGTATAGCCACAGGGAAAATACAGCAACGTATGTACAAGCGTCATACAGGTGGGGTCTAGAACGCGTACTTGCGTATATGGACGGCAGCGGCGGCGTCCCGTTCATCGGTAGCCAACCGGGTGGGACGGAACGGAGTAAACAACATCATGTTCATAGATCGGGAGGCAACCGACTGGGTCAGAATACGTCCTGTTCATCGGGAGCGAACCGGCTTGGACGGAACAGCCGAAACAGGGCCTGGCGTATAGCAAAACGGAGGAAACAGACTTCTGTTCGAGCTCCTACGGTCAAAACGGGATCCTGTTGATCGGGAGGGGTGTGGCGTACCGCAAAACAGAGGAAACGGACTTGTGTTCGAGCTCCTACGGTCGAAATGGGGTCCTGTTGATCGGGAGGGGTGTGGCGTACCGCAAAACGGCAGAAACGGACTTGTGTTGGAGCGCC
Organism: Triticum aestivum; assembly: GCF_018294505.1. NCBI lineage: Eukaryota > Viridiplantae > Streptophyta > Magnoliopsida > Poales > Poaceae > Triticum > Triticum aestivum. The sequence continues at coordinate 61,037,955 of NC_057808.1, read as the reverse complement.
TACGGTCGAAATGGGGTCCTGTTCATCGGGAGGGGTGTGGCGTACCGCAAAATGGAGGAAACAGACTTGTGTTGGAGTGCCTACGGTCGAAATGGGGTCCTGTTCATTGGGAGGGGTGTGGCGTACCGCAAAACGGGACTCCACGGGCTACTATTCATCCACTGTCTACTACCTTGCTCCAGCCTCCACGGCTATTGTTCATCCACCGTCGACTTCCTACAGCCTCCACCTACTACTATTCATCCACCGTCGACTTCCTCCAGCCTCCACCAGACACTGTTCATCCACGGCCTACTGTTCATCCAGCCTCCACCGGCTACTGTTCAACCAGCCCTCCACGGGGTCTTGTTCATCCACCCTCCATCGGCTACTATTCAACCAGCCCTCCACAGGGTCTTGTTCATCCAACACCAACCAGCTCGGGTGTGGCGGCCTCCTCAATCGGTCGGGGACCTATTCATCCAGCGGCAATGGCCTACTACTACCACGGGGTCCTGTTCATCCAACCCCCACCAAGAACTGTTCATCCAACCTCAACAACGGTCACTGTTAATCAAGAGGCAGGAGGTTCGACCGACTTTAGTTAGCAGCAGTAGTGAAGGAATCACTAGGGTTCAGTTAACAGCCAAGGGATCGATCACTCGGGTTCAGTAACTAGCTAGTGCAATCGCTCGGGTTCAGTAAGCAAACGCCTCGCTCGGGTTCAGTTAGAGCCAAACGCCTCGCACACACATGTGTACGTGTACGAGAGTGATACGTCTCCGTCGTATCTAATTTTCCATACACTTTTGCCCTTGTTTTGGACTCTAACTTGCATGATTTGAACGGAACTAACCCGGACTGACGCTGTTTTCAGCAGAATTGCCATGGTGTTATTTTTGTGTAGAAATAAAAGTTCTCGGAATAACCTGAAAATCAACGGAGATTATTTTTGGAAATAATAAAAAATACTGGTGAAAGAATCAAGGCCAGGGGCCCACACCCTGTCCACGAGGGTGGGAGGCACGCCTGCCCCCCTGGGCGCGCCCCCTGCCTCGTGGGCCCCCTGGAGCTCCACCGACCACAACTCCAACTCTATATATTCGTGTTCGGGGAGAAAAAATCAGAGAGAAGGATTCATCGCGTTTTATGATACGGAGCCGCCACCAAGCCCTAATCTCTCTCCGGAGGGCTGATCTGGAGTCCGTTCGGGGCTCCAGAGAGGGGAATCCGTCGCCATCGTCATCATCAACCATCCTCCATCACCAATTTCATGATGCTCACCACCGTGCGCGAGTAATTCCATTGTAGGCTTGCTGGACGGTGATGGGTTGGATGAGATTTATCATGTAACCGCCTATAATGTGTGTAGCATGGAAGATATCGCCATCTCTCGGTTGTTATGTTGACAATGAAAGTATGCCACTCAAAATAATATTTATCTCAGCTTTAAAATTGAGCTCTGGCACCTCTACAAATCCCTACTTCCCTCTACGAAGGGCCTATCTATTTACTTTTATGTTGAGTCATCACCCTCTTATTAAAAAGCACCGGCTGGAGAGCACTGCTGTCATTTGCATCCATTACTATTAATTTATGTTGGGTATGACTATGACTGGATCTCTTTTACCATGAATTACAATGTTTAGTCAGTCCTTGATCTTCAAAAGGTGCTCTGAATTTATTTTTTGCGGTCTCAGAAAGGGCTAGCGAGATACCATCTTGTTATATCATATTATGATCGTTTTGAGAAAGTGTTGTCATCCGAGATTTATTATTATTGCTCGCTAGTTGATTATGCTATTGATATGAGTAAACATGAGACCTAAGTGTTATTGCGAATATGGTTAGTTCATAATCTTTGCTGAAAACTTGAATGCTGGCTTTACATATTTACAACAACAAGAGCAAATAGAGTTTGTAAAAGTTTTTCTTTATCACTTTCAGTTTATCAACTGAATTGCTTGAGGACAAGCAAAGGTTTAAGCTTGGGGGAGTTGATACGTCTCCGTCGTATCTACTTTTCCAAACACTTTTGCCCTTGTTTTGGACTCTAACTTGCATGATTTGAATGGAACTAACCCGGACTAACGCTGTTTTCAGCAGAATTGCCATGGTGTTATTTTTGTGCAGAAATAAAAGTTCTCGGAATGACCTAAAAATAAACGGAGATTATTTTTGGAAATAATAAAACATACTGGTGAAAGAATCAAGGCCAGGGGGCCCACACCCTGTCCACGAGGGTGGGAGGCGCGCCTGCCCCCCTGGGCGCGCCCCCTGCCTCGTGGGCCCCCTGGAGCTCCACCGACCTCAACTCCAACTCTATATATTCGTGTTTGAGGAGAAAAAATCAGAGAGAAGGATTCATCGCGTTTTACGATACGGAGCCGCCGCCATGCCCTAATCTCTCGGGAGGGCTGATCTGGAGTCCGTTCGGGGCTCCAGAGAGGGGAATCCGTCGCCATCGTCATCATCAACCATCCTCCATCACCAATTTCATGATGCTCACCACCGTGTGCGAGTAATTCCATCGTAGGCTTGCTGGACGGTGATGGGTTGGATGAGATTTATCATGTAATCGAGTTAGTTTTGTTAGGGTTTGATCCCTAGTATCCATTATGTTCTGAGATTGATGTTGTTATGACTTTGCTATGCTTAATGCTTGTCACTAGGGCCTGAGTGCCATGATTTCAGATCTGAACCTATTATGTTTTCATGAATATATGTGAGTTCTTGATCCTATCTTGCAAGTCTATAGTCACCTACTATGTGTTATGATCCGGCAACCCCGAAGTGACAATAATCGGGACCACTCCCGGTGATGACCATAGTTTGAGGAGTTCATGTATTCACTATGTGTTAATGCTTTGGTCCGGTACTCTATTAAAAGGAGGCCTTAATATCCCTTAGTTTCCATTAGGACCCCGCTGCCACGGGAGGGTAGGACAAAAGATGTCATGCAAGTTCTTTTCCATAAGCACGTATGACTATATTCGGAATACATGCCTACATTAGATTGATGAATTGGAGCTAGTTCTGTGTCACCCTATGTTATAACGGTTGCATGAATAATCACATCCGGCATAATTCTCCATCACCGATCCAATGCCTACGAGCTTTTCACATATTGTTCTTCGCTTATTTACTTTTCCGTTGCTACTGTTACAATCACTACAAAACCGAAAAATATTACTTTTGCTACCGTTACCGTCACTTCCATACTACTTTGCTACTAAATGCTTTGCTGCAGATATTAAGTTATCCAGGTGTGGTTGAATTGACAACTCAACTGCTAATAGTTGAGAATATTCTTTGGCTCCCCTTGTGTCGAATCAATAAATTTGGGTTGAATACTCTACCCTCGAAAACTGTTGCGATCCCCTATACTTGTGGGTTATCAAGACTATTTTCTGGCGCCGTTGCCGGGGAGCATAGCTCTATTCTTTGAGTCACTTGGGATTTATATCTGCTGGTCACTATGAAAAACTTGAAAGACAAGAAAACCAAAATTTATCCCTGAACTATGAAGGGAGGTAAGGAACTGCCATCTAGCTCTGCACTTGATTCACCTTCTGTTTTGAGTAAGCTTGCGACACCTAAACCTGCTTCTGCTATTAATTCTGATATGTCGCATGTTATGGATGATGCCACTTCTGCTATGCATGATACTTATGATGAAACTACTTCTATGCTTGATACTACTGTGCCACTTGGTGAGTTTCTTGATGAACAACTTGCTAGGGCTAGGGAGAATGAAATTATTGAAACTGATAATATTGATGAAAGTGATGATGAAGATTCTCCCCCTAGATATGAATTGCCTGTTGTGCCTGAGGGTTATGTTATGGATGAAGAAACTGCTAGAGACTTTCTTGCTTGCAATGATAGGAGTGATCTTAAGAAATTATTAGCTAAGCTGAAACAAAAATCTCTGAATGCTAGAATGAAGTATGATCCTTCTTATGCTACTTCGCCTATCTTTGTTACTGATAAGGATTATGAATTCTCTGTCGACCCTGATATAATTACTTTGGTTGAATCTGATCCTTTCTATATGGCTATGAATCTGAAGCTGTTGTGGCACATCTTACTAAATTAAATGATATAGCCACCCTGTTCACTAATGATGTGAAAACTCGCTACTATTATATCCTTAAAATATTTCCGTTCTCATTAAAGGGTAATGCTAAGATATGGTTTAATTCTCTTGATCCTGGTTGTGTGCGTAGTCCCTAGGATATGATTTATTACTTCTCTGCTAAATATTTCCCTGCTCATAAGAAACAAGCTGCTTTAAGGGAAATATATAATTTTGTGCAAATTGAAGAAGAGAGTCTCCCACAAGCTTGGGGGAGGCTTCTCCAATTACTTAATGCTTTGCCTGATCATCCTCTCAAGAAAAATGAAATACTTGATATCTTTTATAATGGACTAACCGATGCTTCCAGAGACCACCTGGATAGTTGTGCTGGTTGTGTTTTCAGGGAAAGAATAGTTGATCAAGCTGAAATTCTCTTGAATAATATGTTGACCAATGAAAATAATTGGACACTTCCTGAACCAACTCCTAAGCCAACTCCAAAGAAAAGGGGTGTTCTATTTCTCAGTCCTGAAGATATGCAAGAGGCAAAGAAATCTATGAACGAAAAGGGTATAAAAGCTGAAGATGTTAAGAATTTACCTCCTGTTGAAGAAATACATGGTCTTAATTTACCGCCTGTTGAAGAAATACATGGTCTTAATTTACCGCCTGTTGAAGAAACACATGGTCTTGATAACCCTACACAGGTAGTAAAGGTAAATTCTCTCTATAGATATGATAAAGCTGAAATCCCTCCTACTAAGTTTGCTAGCCAATGTTTGGATGAGTTTGACAATTTTATTGTTAAACAAGAAAACTTCAATGCTTATTTTGGTAGAGAATTGAAACGCAATGCTTATATGATTGAACACTTGAGTGATTATATGTCTAGAGTTAAAGGTGAACTTAAACTCATTAGTAAACATGCTTCTATGGTTACCACTCAAGTAGAACAAGTACTTAAAGCTCAGAATGATTTGCTCAATGAATTGAATAGTAAGAATAATGACTTTGCTGTTAGAGTTGCAACTAGAGGGGGTAAAGTGACGCAGGAACCTTTGTATCCTGAGGGTCACCCTAAGAGAATTGAGCAGGATTCTCAGAGAACTAATGTAGATGCACCTAGTCCTTCTAAAAGGAAGAAAAAGAAAAATGATAGGACTTTGCATGCTTCTAGTGAAACTATTGTAGACACACCTGAGAATCCCAATGATATTTCTATCTCTGATGCTGAAATACAATCTGGTAATGAACATGAACCTAGTGATAATGTTAATGATGATGTTCATGTTGATGCTCAACCTAGCAATAATAATGATGTAGAGATTGAACCTGCTGTTGATCTTGATAACCGACAATCAAAGAATCAACGTTATGATAAGAGAGACTTTGTTGCTAGGAAGCACGGTAAGGAAAGAGAACCTTGGGTTCAGAAACCCATGCCTTTTCCTCCTAAACCATCCAAGAAAAAGGATGATGAGGATTTTGAGCGCTTTGCTGAAATGATTAGACCTATCTTTCTGCGTATGCGTTTGACTGATATGCTCAAAATGAATCCTTATGCTAAGTATATGAAAGAAGTTGTTACAAATAAAAGAAAGATACCGGAAGCTGAAATTTCCACCGTGCTTGCTAATTATACTTTTAAGGGTGGAATACCGAAGAAACTTGGAGATCCAGGAGTACCAACTATACCATGCTCCATTAAAAGAAACTATGTTAAAACTGCTTTATGTGATCTTGGAGCCGGTGTTAGTGTTATGCCTCTCTCTTTATATCATAGACTTGATTTGAATAAGTTGACACCTACTGAAATATCTTTGCAAATGGCCGCTAAATCAACTGCTATACCTGTCGGTATTTGTGAGGATGTGCCTGTTGTGGTAGCAAATGTTACTATTTTAACGGACTTAGTTATTCTTGATATTCCCGAGGACGATAGTATGTTTATTATTCTTGGAAGACCCTTTTTGAATACTGCAGGGGCTGTTATTGATTGCAACAAAGGCAATGTCACTTTTCATGTTAATGGCAGTGAGCATACGGTACACTTTCCGAGGAAACAACCTCAAGTTCATAGTATAAACTCTATTGGAAAAATTCCATCGATTATTTTTGGAGATTTTGAATTTCCTCTTCCTACTGTCAAGAAGAAATATGATATTCTTATTATTGGGGACGTGCATATCCCCGTTGAGGTAACCTAGTGCTATTCGAAATTTCTCCGGTTCCATGTTATTCGGAAAGAGTTTGTTAACAAGACTTGATCAACCTTGTTAGTGGATTCCTTTTGATGAGCATGGGATGGATGAAGTTAGAAAGCACAACCTTCTGTACCCTCCTTTTACTTTCTGTTATTTAGAATAAATAAAAGCAAAAATAGTATTTTCTGTCAGTTTTCTGATTTATCCGTGCAATAAAAAATACCCGAAAACAAAAGTTCTCCAAATGCCCCGAAATTGAAATATGATTTTTTTTGGAATATTTGAGAATATCTGGCACTAAGAACACAGCAGGGGGAGCAAGCACCTGGCCACAAGGGTCCAGGGCGCGCCCACCCCCCTGGGCGCACCCCCTGCCTTGTGTGCCCATGGTGGCTCCCCTCCACTTATTCCAGCCACCACACACTCCTTCCTCCCAAAAAATCACCAACTAGCTCAAGCACGAGTTTTTGCTCATTTTGCTGCGATTTTCGATCTCCTTGCTCAAAGCTCCACTCATAAAACTGCTTGGGGGGATTGTTCTTTGGTATGTGACTCCTCCAATGGTCCAATTAGTTTTTGTTCTAGTGCTTTATTCATTGCAAATTTTTGCTGCTTAGGTGACCCTGTTCTTGAGCTTGCATGTCAAATTTATATGGTCCCAAGTAGTTCCAATGCATGATATAGTTTCTAGGCACTTGTGGGAGTAGTTGCTATCAATTTTGTGGAGGTTAGTTCACTTTTATTTGAAGTTACTAAAATTTTCAGAAATTTTTCAGAGGAAGAAATATGTTTAGGAAAATGTACCAAGGTGGTCCTTCAAGGAAGCAAGGACCCAGGCCCGCAATACGCGATGCGGACGATGAACCACCGAGGGAAGCTCAAGTGCGGGCTTGTGAATGGCCTTCGGAGGACTTTATGGATCGAGCAGGAATCAAGGAAGATTTTAACACATATGTGCGTAATGCTGCTCTTGAGAGCTTGGAGGCAGATAAGTGCCGTCAGTACCACTGTCTCACTGGTTCCTTTGTGAGAAGGTTTGAATTTTCATTGTCACGCAATTCTCAAACTGTCCTGTTTGATCTCTATGAAAATTCTTACACTATGGACTTAGAGGATTTTAATACTGCTTGCAAACTTCCACAGTGGTGTAGTCCTAGTGAACCTCGCTAATCTGAATTTAGAGATTTTCTTGCCAGTATAACTGTGGGGGAGTCTAGAGATATGACACAAGCTACCATAGGGAGCATTCATTTTCCTGCTATACATTATTTTTCTCTCTTCATAGGTAGGTGCATCAATGGTAAGGATGAAGCATGTCACATGTGTGTCCCTGACCTTAGTGTTCTCAGAAGTGCTGTATTAGGAGATAAACTTTATAATTTGGGAGCCATTGTTGCACGTAGGTTGCACAATGATAGAATTAATGGAGATTTCTTTGGTGGAATTTATGCAACCCGTTTAGCTAATTTTCTTGGTATACCCATACGTGAGTATGATATTGAGTTGCCTCCAGTTTATTTAGATTATGAGGCTATGGTTCGTCATCAGTCTGTTGAGAGGAACGATCAGTTCCTCCAGTACCGACTAATCTTTGACAGACGACGCACCTATCACGTCGCTCTCCCTGCCCCTACTTTCTTTGACTTTCAGGCAAAGGGGAGATATGTCATAACCAGGGAGGAGGCAGGCGAGTACGAGAGGAGGGCTGAGACAACTCGCCTCCAAGCTGCAGCCCACGATGCAATAGCCGCTGCATCTCAGTACGACCCTAGTTACAACTTCGGATATCCGCCAGGCCAGCCGTGGCAATAGACCAACTTAGGCCAAAAGCCTAAGCTTGGGGGAGTACGTATTTCTCACCGACATTACATTCATGTTCACACACTCATTCTAGTTGTTGGTGCACATACTTTTTCACTGTAATATTCATGCTAGTTTATTTTCTTTTTTATGCTTTCTTCTTGTGTGTTTAAAAAACCTTAAGGAAAACCAAAAAAAATTAGTTGTAGCTTTTAGCTAGTTTACTTTCCATGCTATAATAGTAATAATTAAAAAGAAAACCCAAAAAGATTTCTCGTTCTTCTTTTGCTTGTTGGGAGCTTTCCCGTGTAAATAGTTTTACTTCTTTTCTTTTCTTCGGGGGTCGATAGGAGAAGACCATAATGAAATTGTTAAAGCGGCTCTTATATGCATTATTGTTGATTTAACCAAGAGCCCGTATTGCCTTGTTTCCTCCTGTTTATTGAATGCTCGCAGATTCCAGCCTAGTCCAATGCACGCGCACTATTATTATTATTCACATCATTCGGTCGTGCAAGTGAAAGGCAATAGTGACGATATATGATGGACTGATTGAGATGAGAGAAGCTGGTATGAACTCGACCTCTCTTGTTTTTGTAAATATGATTAGTTGATCGTTCCCGATTCAGCCTATTATGAATAAACATGATTGCAATGACAATTAGAGATTATAGTTGCTTATGCCATGCTTAATCAGCTAGGAGTTTATAATGGTTTACCTTGCGTGCCAACATGGTATTAAAATGGTTGTGATGTGGTATGATGGGGTGGTATCCTCCTTTGAATGAATTAAGTGACTCAACTTGGCACATGTTCACACATGTAGTTGAAACAAATCAACATAGCCTTCATGATATTTATGTTCATGGTGGATTATATCCTACTCATGCTTGCACTCAATGTTTATTAATTTTAATGCATGTTCATGACTGTTGTCGCTCTCTAGTTGGTCGCTTCCCAGTCTTTTTCTAGTCTTCACTTGTACTAAGCGGGAATATTGCCTGTGCACCCAATCCCTTAAACCCCAAAGTTATTCCATATGAGTCCACTATACCTTCCTATATGCGGTATCTACCTGCCGTTCCAAGTAAATTTGTATGTGCTAAATTCCAAACCTTCAAATGAAATTCTATTTTGTATGCTCGAATAGCTCATGTATCAACTAGGGCTGTCTGTATCTTCCATGCTAGGCGGGTTATTCTCAAGAGGAGTGGACTCCGCTCCTCACTCACGAGAAAATGGCTGGTCACCGGGATGCCCAGTCCCATGCTTTATGCAAATCAAATCAAAATAATTGCAAACAAAACTCCCCCGGGATTCTTATTAGTTGGAGGCACTTGTTGTTTCGAGCAAGCCATGGATTGATGCTTGTTGGTGGAGGGGGAGTATAAACTTTACCATTCTGTTTGGGAACCGCCTATAATGTGTGTAGCATGGAAGATATCGCCATCTCTCGGTTGTTATGTTGACAATGAAAGTATGCCACTCAAAATAATATTTATCTCAGCTTTAAAATTGAGCTCTGGCACCTCTACAAATCCCTACTTCCCTCTACGAAGGGCCTATCTATTTACTTTTATGTTGAGTCATCACCCTCTTATTAAAAAGCACCGGCTGGAGAGCACTGCTGTCATTTGCATCCATTACTATTAATTTATGTTGGGTATGACTATGACTGGATCTCTTTTACCATGAATTACAATGTTTAGTCAGTCCTTGATCTTCAAAAGGTGCTCTGAATTTATTTTTTGCGGTCTCAGAAAGGGCTAGCGAGATACCATCTTGTTATATCATATTATGATCGTTTTGAGAAAGTGTTGTCATCCGAGATTTATTATTATTGCTCGCTAGTTGATTATGCTATTGATATGAGTAAACATGAGACCTAAGTGTTATTGCGAATATGGTTAGTTCATAATCTTTGCTGAAAACTTGAATGCTGGCTTTACATATTTACAACAACAAGAGCAAATAGAGTTTGTAAAAGTTTTTCTTTATCACTTTCAGTTTATCAACTGAATTGCTTGAGGACAAGCAAAGGTTTAAGCTTGGGGGAGTTGATACGTCTCCGTCGTATCTACTTTTCCAAACACTTTTGCCCTTGTTTTGGACTCTAACTTGCATGATTTGAATGGAACTAACCCGGACTAACGCTGTTTTCAGCAGAATTGCCATGGTGTTATTTTTGTGCAGAAATAAAAGTTCTCGGAATGACCTAAAAATAAACGGAGATTATTTTTGGAAATAATAAAACATACTGGTGAAAGAATCAAGGCCAGGGGGCCCACACCCTGTCCACGAGGGTGGGAGGCGCGCCTGCCCCCCTGGGCGCGCCCCCTGCCTCGTGGGCCCCCTGGAGCTCCACCGACCTCAACTCCAACTCTATATATTCGTGTTTGAGGAGAAAAAATCAGAGAGAAGGATTCATCGCGTTTTACGATACGGAGCCGCCGCCATGCCCTAATCTCTCGGGAGGGCTGATCTGGAGTCCGTTCGGGGCTCCAGAGAGGGGAATCCGTCGCCATCGTCATCATCAACCATCCTCCATCACCAATTTCATGATGCTCACCACCGTGTGCGAGTAATTCCATTGTAGGCTTGCTGGACGGTGATGGGTTGGATGAGATTTATCATGTAATCGAGTTAGTTTTGTTAGGGTTTGATCCCTAGTATCCATTATGTTCTGAGATTGATGTTGTTATGACTTTGCTATGCTTAATGCTTTTCACTAGGGCCTGAGTGCCATGATTTCAGATATGAACCTATTATGTTTTCATGAATATATGTGAGTTCTTGATCCTATCTTGCAAGTCTATAGTCACCTACTATGTGTTATGATCCGGCAACCCCGAAGTGACAATAACCGGGACCACTCCCGGTGATGACCATAGTTTGAGGAGTTCATGTATTCACTATGTGTTAATGCTTTGGTCCGGTACTCTATTAAAAGGAGGCCTTAATATCCCTTAGTTTCCATTAGGACCCCGCTGCCACGGGAGGGTAGGACAAAAGATGTCATGCAAGTTCTTTTCCATAAGCACGTATGACTATATTCGGAATACATGCCTACATTAGATTGATGAATTGGAGCTAGTTCTGTGTCACCCTATGTTATAACGGTTGCATGAATAATCACATCCGGCATAATTCTCCATCACCGATCCAATGCCTACGAGCTTTTCACATATTGTTCTTCGCTTATTTACTTTTCCGTTGCTACTGTTACAATCACTACAAAACCGAAAAATATTACTTTTGCTACCGTTACCGTCACTTCCATACTACTTTGCTACTAAATGCTTTGCTGCAGATATTAAGTTATCCAGGTGTGGTTGAATTGACAACTCAACTGCTAATAGTTGAGAATATTCTTTGGCTCCCCTTGTGTCGAATCAATAAATTTGGGTTGAATACTCTACCCTCGAAAACTGTTGCGATCCCCTATACTTGTGGGTTATCAGAGAGAAACGCGCAAACCTCGCATGCATCGCTCGGCCCCGGCCACCCACCGTAGCCGGGAACTCCCTAAAATTTTCCTCGCCCTCGCTTCTATCATGATTTTTTCCGTCATGGACGGCTCGAAGAATGTCATGCAGGTGCGTCCCCGGCCCGCCTAGGACGAAAAGCCCATTTTCTGTCATGATTTTTTGTCATAGAAGTAGGAGCCCACCACATCTATGACGATACATGCTTTTGTAACAATTATCATCATAGAAGTGTCATAAGCATGACAGAAAAAATTTCATTCGCCCAAAAGGTCACGGATGTGTCTTTTTTTGTAGTGTTATAGACATATGCCTTTTGGTTTATGCAATGCACCTGCTACCTTTCAAAGATGTATGACTGCTATATTCTCTGATTTTTGTGACAAGATTGTTGACGTTTTCGTGGATGATTTTTCTATTTATGGAACTTCTTTTGATGATTGCTTAAGCAACCTTGATTGAGTTTTGGAGAGATGTGAGCAAACTAATCTTGTCTTGAATTGGGAGAAGTGCCACTTTATGGTTAATGAAGGTATTGTCTCGGGGCATAAAATTTTTGAACGAGGTATTGAAATGGATAAAGCTAAGTGAAAGTGCAACTATCCCTGGGTGGTTTTGGTAATTCCTAACAACATATAGCTCATTGAGCTAATGCTATTTCAAGATGAATATTTCAGGAAAGCTCAATGATTGGCACGGCATGGATTAGAAAGTGGACCCTTCAAATTGCTAAGGACAAAAGATTGGCTCAAACTCAAAGCACAAGACTCTACATTTTCTATTTTAGTGATCCAAGATCACATTGAGTCTATAGGAAAAGCCAATACTATTAAGAAGGGATGAGGTGTTGCTTAACGAGGTTCTTGCTCAAAATGCTTGGTGATATGCTCCAAAACCCTCCACTACTTTCTCATATCCATATATGTCCCAAACCAAATATCCAACTCGGCCCCACCGATTCTTTCTATCCGGAGCCACCGAGTTCAGTTGTCATAGCCATTGCTAGAAACCCTAGTCTTTTCGGTCTCACCGACAGGGATCTCGGTCTCACCGAGATGGGATTGTAATCTCTCTGTTTCCCTTCGTAACATTTCGGTCCAACCGAGATGAGCGATTGGTCCCACCAAGATTGCAATGCAAACACTCTGTTTCCTTTTTGTAACATTTAGATCCAACCGAGATGAGCGAATCGGTCCCACCGAGTTTGCCTGACCAACTCTCTGTTTGACTATTACCAAAATCGGTCTCACCGAGTTTGTGTAATCGGTCACACCGAGATTACGTTATGCCCTAACCCTAATGATATCGGTCCCACCGAGTTGACATGTCGGTCCCACCGAAACACCTAACGGTCACATTATGAACCAAATCGGTCTGACCGAGTTCTCTGAATCGGTCCCACCGAGTTTGGTGATTTGTGTGTAACGGTTAGATTTTGTGTGGAGGCTATATATACCCCTCCACCCACTCTTCATTCGTGGAGAGAGCCATCAGAACATGCCTACACTTCCAACATATATTTTTTGAGAGAGAACCACCTACACTTGTGTTGAGGTCAAGATATTCCATTCCAACCACATAAATCTTGATCTCTGGCCTTTCCCAAGTTGCTTTCCACTCAAATCTTCTTTCCACCAAATCCAATCCTATGAAAGAGAGTTGAGTGTTGGGGAGACTAGCATTTGAAGCACAAGAGCAAGGAGTTCATCATCAACACACCATTTGTTACTTCTTGGAGAGTGGTGTCTCCTAGATTGGCTAGGTGTTACTTGGGAGCCTCCGTCAAGATTGTGGAGTTGAACCAAGGAGTTTGTAAGGGCAAGGAGATCGCCTACTTCATGAAGATCTACCCTAGTGAGGCAAGTCCTTCATGGGCGACGGCCATGGTGGGATAGGAAAGGTTGCTTCTTCATGGACCCTTCCTGGGTGGAGCCCTCTGTGGACTCGCGCAACCGTTACCCTTCGTGGGTTGAAGTCTCCATCAACGTGGATGTACGATAGCACCACCTATAGGAACCACGGATAAAAAATCTCCGTGTCAACATTGCGTTTGCTCCCTCAATCTCCTCCATTTACCTTCATATGCAATTGTTTTTACATTCCGCTGCTATACTCTTAGAATTGCATGTGTAGGTTGATTGCTTGACTTGTGCTAAGTTGCTAAAATCTGCCAAGAACTAAAGTTGGGAAAAGGCTGGATTTTTATTTGGTCAAGTAGTCTAATCACCCCCCCTCTAGACATACTTTCGATCCTACATGTGGTATCAGAGCTTTGGTCTCCATTTGCTTTGATTTCCATAGCTTGTGGTGGTCATAGTCTTGGTTTCACAACCTAGGAGAGTATGGCGTCTAGCGAGGGAAATTACAACCGTAGAGGTCCTTACTTTGATGGTACAAATTTTGCTAGTTGGAAGCATAAGATGAAAATGCATATTCTTGGACATAACCCTGCCATTTGGGCTATTGTGTGTATTGGCTTGCAAGGTGAATTGTTTGATGGGAGAGAACCAAACCATGAAGCTACCGCGGAAGAGTTGAAGATGCTACAATACAATGCTCAAGCTTGTGACATTCTCTTCAATGGATTGTGCCCCGAAGAATTCAACAAAATCAGCCGTCTTGAGAACGCAAAGGAAATTTGGGATACTTTGATTGATATGCACGAAGGTACTGACTCTGTCAAGGAATCCAAATTGGATGTGCTTCAAAGTCAACTTGACAAGTTCAAAATGAAGGATGGTTAAGGTATCGCCGAAATGTACTCTAGGCTTGCTCTCATCACAAATTAGATTGCCGGCTTAGGAAGTGAAGAGATGACCGAGAAATTCATCATCAAGAAGATCCTAAGAGCCTTGGATGGAAAATATGATACCGTGTGCACATTGATCCAAATGATGCCCAATTACAAAGATCTCAAGCCAACGGAAGTCATTGGAGGAATTGTTGCTCATGAGATGTCACTCAAGGATAAGGAAGAGCTTCACAACAAGTCAAGTGGTGCTTACAAAGCCTCGTGTGTTGCTCCCACATCATCAAGTGAGAAAGAAACCCTCAATGAAGAATTGAGCCTAATGGTAAAGAACTTCAACAAGTTCTACAAGAGTAGAAGCAAGGAAAGAAGTTCCAAGTCAAGGTCCTACAATGACAAAAGATCTTCTAGTCGTGAGCGTAATTGCTAAAATTGTGGAAGACCCGGACACTACTCCAATGAGTGTACGACCCCCTACAAAAGAAGATAAGATTATCCCAAAAGAATAAGTAGAAGATAAGAATCACCACCAAGAGAAAGGAGGAGTAGAGATGATCATTATGAACGAAAACCCTCTCGGAGAAGCAAGGATTCGGAAAGGAAGGAAAAGTCATCTAGGAGCTACACAAAAAGAAGACATCAAGCTCATGTTGGTGAATGGGTACCCGGATCCGACTCCGACAATCACTCCGAAAGAAGTTATCACTCTGACTCCGAATATACTCAAGATGAAGGTGTTGCCGGTCTAGCACTTGTGTCAACCAACTCCTACGACATATTTGACTCACCAAATGAAGGAATTGGAAGATGCTTCATGGCCAAAGGTCCAAAGGTAAGACATCCCGAGTATGTTGATTTCAATAGAGATGAAGATGATTTGCTAGGTGATGATGATTTACTTGTTGACAACTCTAGTGATGAAGACTATGATGAAACGTCAATTAATCATGCTAATCAAGATAAAACGAATGATGATGATAAGAAGGAGATTGAGCATCTAACTCAAGAACTAAACACTCTTAAGTTAGCTCATGAAACTGCCTTGGAAAATCATCGAGAACTTTTAAAGACTCATGATAAGCTATGCTTTGAAAAGCTCAACCTTGAGCAAGAGCATGAGTTTTTAAAGGCAATCAATGATGATCTTCGCAAGAAAAGTTCTTCTTACATTGCCAAGCGTTTACTCTTGTCTACTTACATGCCACAAGTTAAATCTAGCAACAAGAACAAGAAAGATGCTTCATCTAGTAGTAACAACAATAATGCTAAATCCAATGTTGTTGCTTCTAGTAGTTCTCTTGATTCCACTAATGATTCTCTTAGCCAAGTTACACTTGAGCAAGAAAATAGCTTATTGAAGGGAATTATAGAGAAAGGTGTTTACAAGTGCCTTGCCGGAAGTAAGCAATTTGAGGAAATTGTACGCAAGCAAGGAAGACACCGGAAGAATCAAGGTGTTGGTTTTGAACGGAAGTTCAATGCCAATGGAGTTGAGTGGGAAGAAGATCAATACCCCAAGGCGAAGTTTGTTACTCAACAAGAGAAGTATGATCCTACTTCTTTCAAAGGGACACAAGCTCAAGATGATCTTCCACCACAAGACCACAAACAAAAAGGCAAGGACAAGCTTCAAGAGGAAATTGATGCTTTTGAAGAAGCACCTAAGGCCTTGGTCAAGTGGGTTCCCAAGACCACATCAAGTTCTACTTCATCAAGTACAACTACAACTCCAAGGATTCCCATCAAGATGGTGTGGATCCAGAAGAAGAAGAACTAAAGAGTTCTTGAGGGTGACTCCGCCAACATACTTCACTCTTATCATTTTGGCGAGGACAAGTGCAAACAACTTCCATATCTTGCACTAGTTCAAGGAGTCACGAACCCTCTTGTTGGTAAGACAAGGGACAAGGTAACCCAATGCTTTCAGGGACATCATCTTGTGTATGCATCACTCTATGTCCATGGATATCCTTGTTTGTTCCTTGTGGGACTAACCCGTGTAGGTATTGAAAGTGCAACTCACTCCAAAGGATTGCTCCAAATGCTCTACAACAACATTGAGCATCTACATCTTCAACACCTACATGAATTCATCATCGACAAAACCCAAGGTTAGTTCACCCCTCTTAGGGGGGATTTCACATCTAGGGGGAGCTTTACTCTAATCAATTGAGCTAAAGCAACTCTAATGGTGTGAACACAACAATGCTTTATGTAAAAGTGGTAACCCCACTTGTGCTTAAACGATGAGTATGACCTATGATCAAATGTTCTCATTTGACTCCTAAGTCAATATACTCATATATAGATGACCTAGTCATCGCCAAATTGCTTGATAGATGCTAGAGTGTTTGTGCATGCTTCGTCACATATTTCATTTGCCATTTTATTGTGTGAGCATGTTGGTTGCATATTTTACTCATTCGAGGACATCCATTTGTTGTTTTGATTGTTTGGCTCTTTCTCTTTTGCCAAATGGATGGACAAGAATGCCTAAGAACTCCCTCTAGCTATCTATGCTTTCCTCGTCTCAAACTCTATTCATGCTACATCACAGAGTTTGATCAAGTCAGATTCGAACCACTCTGTGTGAGGAGCACTTGAAGTTCCCGATTCGTCATAGACTTAAACCTCCAAAACCTCTTTGTGCATCGGTCCAACCGAGTCACTAAGTTGATCTAGGGTTTTCAATCTCGGTGCAACCGATTAGAACTTTTCGGTCACACCGAGTTGCAGTAACTGCTTGCAGTTTTGCATCTCGGTGCCACCGAGTCGTTCCACTCGGTCACACCGAGAGGGTCAGGTTATACATACCGACGGGCCAAATTTTGGAAATTTTTCCGAATCTTCTCGCCCGCGCATAACCTGCTCTGTCTCTTCGAGTCTTCAGATCGTCCTCTCATCGCCAGCGACCTCCCGCCGCTGGTCTCCGCCGCCGTCAACGGGAATCTCCACCGCCGTTCCCGCCGTAGCAAGTTCGTCGCCGAACTAGGGTACGAACTTGAACTTTGTGCTAATCCTTAACTCCGATTCTTAGCACATTACTGCCATGATTCTTGCCACGATTGAAATCATCTTGTCCAGCGAAAATGTCCCGTAGATTAGTTTTGATTTGAAAATTTAGGGTTAGGACTCCGCCGAATTCATCTCGGACCGACCGAGTTGTAGAAATTGGTCTCACCGATTTTGGCTTAGGCCAGAGCACATGCATTTTCGGTCGGACCGAAAACTGCAAATCGGTGTGACCGAGCTCGATTCTTTGTGAAATCCTAGTAGTCTCGGTACCACCAAACTGTGACTCGGTCTAACCGAGTTCACTAGTTTAGGTTCCAAAAGCTGCTTCAGTATCACCGAGTTTACAAATCGGTAGATCCGAAATGCTTTCTGTGAAGAACTAAAACTAAGTTTTTAAGTCATCCATTTTGCAAAACTCCTGTACTTTGTGATGCTCATCTACTCTACCTCATCTATAACCTATTCACAGGGTCTGCTGTCAGAATATTTGCAGAGATGTCTGATCAGAGTGATAGTCAGAACAGGTCTGAGCAACAGGTGCAGATGAGTGAGGGTTCAGATCCCTCTAGCAGCTATGATGAAGGCAGCAGGAGCACACCAAGCAATCTGCCAAAGGCTGCTACCAGGGCAAGGAAGAAGAAAACTCCAGACTCTGAAGATGAAGGCTCTTCTATCTTTGACTTATTTTTTTGGCTTTATTCTTTATTTATTTCATTTCGATTTTTCCCTCTTCCTCTATTCCTATCCTCTAGGTATAGCGTTTGCATCAATAGAGAACCCGATCCTAGCGGGAAAAGGCGGGGAACAGATACCCAATAGGATATAGGATCCTTGGGAGGAACTTTTGGTAATGGCCTTGATCCTCTATGCTATTTTTTCGAATCTACTTTGGTTGGAGTTCGAAAAAGGAATAAAAATAAAGTAAATTCAAGGAAGAGCTTTTTTTTAATAGCCCCTTGGCAGGTCGGCGTTATAAGAGTAAAAATTCTGTGGGCCCTTTCCGCTCTAATCAGATGAAGGGGGGCAAGGACCCGCTAAGCTCCTACTTGAACTGCATGTTGTAAACGACCAAGAGCCAATCCGAATTAGAAAGAGCCACGGGCTTATCTCTCCAGCGAATTAAATTAGCTAAAGGTGCGCGTTCATGAGCCCGATTCTTTACTTCGACAACATCTAGGGTTCCTCGAATAATGCGATATCTCACACCGGGGTTAAAGTGCCCAACTCATAATTGGTAAATTTGCGGGTTCAATTCCTGCTGGATGCACCCCTGCTTCTTCGAGCGGAACCCCAGGCTGAGGATACACGATGGAAGGAATTGTTAGTTTGCCTCACCTTCCCGAAGCATGGGTGGATGAATTAGTCGTTGTTGTTCTTGTTTCTTTAGTCCCCTTAGTAATGATATGGATCAAAGAAAAACTACTTCTTCTGGATCCTAAATTAATAAAATAAAGAAGTGAATTTTCAAATTTTCCGCCAAAAAATCCGATCAAAAATCTAGAAAACAGCAAGAAATTCCTACTTTGTAGCTGTCGCACAACTTCTTATTTATGTGGGAGCCATAAATGTCTTGGTTGAATATTCGGGAGCAGTAATTTAATTGTTCAATTTTTTCTTGTTTTATTTAACTCTTTCATGCTTACTTTAACTAGTTATTTTGGTTTTCTACTGGCTGCTTTAACTATAACCCCAGCTCTATTTATTGGCCATTATCGCTTAGCTTTCGACTTTTCGGGAATATATTGGCGGATGAATTAGTCGTTGTTGTTCTTGTTTCTTTAGTCAGAAAGAAGTTTTTTTTTTCAAATTCAATTGTTTATTTATCTCTTATCCAAAAATTTCCCTGAAAATTGCCCCCCAAATAGTCCTATTTTTCCTCCACGTCGATAAGGAGCTAAAAGCGATAATTCATCCAAGCCAAGAATTGCGATAACGAAATGGGGGGAGTATCTGAAACTGTAGCTAGAGTAGCTATCTCCATAGCTGCCACTAAAATGCCCATACGAAGTCAAAAGAATACGACGAGGATAAATACCCTCTTTAACCTGAATTCTAGTTGATTGGTCCTTCAGAGACTACGAGTGTAATAGGAGCACCCGTTGACAAAAGGATCACCCTAAGATGATCATCTCCCGCCTGGGTCGACCTTCTATGTCTGGGTCGACCGTTTCATTTCATTTTCTATTATATTAGAGTTTTACACCCGAACAATTAGAATTCAAATTTTTTTGTTGTTATTGTCGCAAGCATACGACTTATTTTATCCTTACCAACTGGATCTTGTTGCACCCGGTAACAAACACTCATAAACCATTTCTCGAAGTACGTGTCCGGATAGCCCAAAATGTCGTCTTTTTGGGAGATGGTGGAATTTTCCCATTTTTTCTTCTGCTCTTAAGTCTCTAAATTGAGAAAGTCTAGTTTTCATAATCGACCAATTCGTTCGTGCGACTATCTCCACTATAGAAAAAAAGAGAGGATCAAATTTTCTAGTAAATACTAGAAAAAAGGTTTTGTAAGAGACTTGTTGTAAATTCCTTAACTTAAGAAAGAAAAAAGAGATTTTTGGTTTGGGCTGAGCTAGATTTGAACCAGCGTAGACATTGTCAACGAATTGCAGTCCGTCCCCATTAACCACTCGGGCATCGACGCCGCCTGGAAAATTTGACAGCCAACCCGTAATCGCAACGACCCAATTGCAAGAGCGGAGCTCTACCAACTGACTTGTCCAAAGATGAAATCCTTAGTAATAGTTGGTTGTATTCGCCCTTTTTTTGAATAATAGCCTCCTTTACTGCAGGATTAACTGCCTTTTATATGTTTCGGATATATTTACTTACATTTGATGGGTATTTGCGTGTTCATTTTCAAAATTACAGTAGCACTTATGTGGCAGTTGAATATGAAGCCACTTCAAAGAAGAAGGTGCTTAAGAAAGAGTATGGCACAGCTGCTGTAACAAAACCTGGTGAAAACAAAGATGCCAGCAAGAAGACAGCCAATGTCAAAGCCAAGGAAAGTTGCCACAGGGGAAACTATGAAGTTCACCATTGAATCTGAAGAAGAAGCAACTGGTGAGGATAAGAAGAAGAAGAGGGCCAGAACCACTACTGCCAGAGTCCTTGGCAAGCTCTCAATGAGGAGAGACTCAGAAGAAGAGGAAGAGGATGCTGCACCAGCACCCAAAGCACAAAAGCTTATGGGAGATGCAATCAAATCAGGGGCTGCTCCATCAAAGCCGAAAGCTGCTCCCAAGGCTGCTGCTCCAGCTCCAAAACCAAAAGCCAAGAGAAGCACTAGGAACATACCTACTGAAGAGAAGAACAAGGCCCCGGTGCCTCAAGCTGCTGAAGAAGAAGAAGATGATTCTGTTGTTTTGAGGAAGCTGAAGCCCAAGATCCCTGGTCACACTGATGCACACCCAGTTGCAGAGAACATGAAAATCAGGAAGGATGCAGGATTGAGACTATGGAGACAGTCTGATCCATATGCTATCAGGAGAAGGACTGCTGTGGACTACAGGTTTCACACTAAGGAACAGCAGGACTTCTATGAGACTATTCTGCTTGACAAGAAGCCCATTGTGTGTGATATGAGATGGGTTTACTGGGAATTCATCAAGGAGAATGAGGATCACTTCCCTGGCGTGCTTGATAGTTTCAAGGCATGTGGAGTGGATACTTTTGTTGCCCAGAAGCTCACCAAGTGGAATGATGAGCTCATCATGCAGTTTTACTCCACTGCCCACTTCTATCCAGATGGAAGTATAGTGTGGATGTCTGAGGGTACTAGGTACCAGTCTACGGTTGAGGAATGGGCTATGCTAATCAATGCTCCGGAGGAACATGAGGATGACTTGGACATTTATGCAGAGAAGAAGAAAGACCACAACACTATGGCCAACATGTACAAAGAGATCCCAGATGCTGCTTCGGATACACATAAGTTTGGATCAGTTCACTATCTGTTGTCTGGTCTGCCAACCATAAACTGGATCTTAAGGCACACATTGCTACCCAAGTCAGGTGATCACAAGATGATCAGAGGACATGCCATCAACTTGCTGCACATATTTGATGTCCCACAGAAGTTCAAAGTTATGAGCCTGATTATAGAGACAATCAAGAGGACTGCTGCTGACCAAAAGAGAAGTTGTGGGTATGCCCCACACATTCAGGAGCTCATCAACTCAAAGATGGGAAAAGGCAAGTAAATTTTGGATAAGGAGCACCTGCCCATCTATCCTGAATTTGAAGATAACACTGTTGTGATGAATGAGAATGAACCATCTTCAGCTCAAGCATATGAAAAGAGAGAGAAGGCTAAGGCAAAGAAGGCTGCAAAGATGCCAACAGTAGAGGATGCATCTAAGGTATTCTTGAAGAGCAAGCAAGACCAGCTTGGATACCTGACTCAATCCACCCTGAGGATTGAGAAGGGCTTGGCCACCCTGACCAAGAACTAGGAGAGTCTTGAGAGGATCATTGAGCAGAAATTCTATGACCTTGATGTCAAGGTAACAGAGATCCAAACTGCAGTTGTGCAACTTCAGGAGGAAGCAGAGGAGAAGAAGGGCAAGTCTACCACAGATGCTTTTGCCAGAGTGCCCAGAGGACAGAGATCTGTTGCAGTGCCAATGACAGACACCAGAGCTACAGCATTAGCACCAGCAGCTACAGCTCCGGTTCCACCTCCAGCAGCTACTCCACCAGCTCCAGCTACTTCATCTGAAGCCTTCATTCTTGGAGTTCTCTCAACACCTCCTCACCAAGATCAAGCCTAAGAGTCGTTTAGCACTATGCTTTTTTTGAACTTTTTGGCAACTTGTTGCCAAAGGGGGAGAAAAATGTATAGCTCATAGGCTTCGAGAGAAAGAGAGAGTGTTGGTTTATCTCTCTTTGCACTTATTTGGTTTGGTTTGAAACTTTATTGTGTGCTTGTGTGAGCTACTTATGAGATACTTGTTTGATCATGTGTTTGATCATATGCTACCCTTAATGCTTGTTGGATGTTATTATCTTTTATATTCTAGATGATGATTCACTTGTTTTGGTGATGAGTGCATGCTTTAACTTCTATCATTTTGAGCGCTCCACCAAGATGTATGTGACATGGAAGAGTAACCCATGTTCCTAATCGACTGTCCATTTGCATTCAAAAGCAAATTTTAAATAATGCACAAATTTTGGGGTAGCTCTTGCTTTTCACAGACTTCTCGAAGCGACGATATTTTTCAATACTATTTATCATTTGTCGAAGCTTTGATCTATATGTTGTCATCAATTACCAAAAAGGGGGAGATTGAAAGTGCAACTATCCCTGGGTGGTTTTGGTAATTCCTAACAACATATAGCTCATTGAGCTAATGCTATTTCAAGATGACAATTTCAGGAAAGCACAATGATTGGCATGGCATGGATTAGAAAGTGGACCCTTCAGATTGCTAAGGACAAAAGATTGGCTCAAACTCAAAGCACAAGACTCTACATTTTCTATTTTAGTGATCCAAGATCACATTGAGTCTATAGGAAAAGCCAATACTATTAAGAAGGGATGAGGTGTTGCTTAATGAGGTTCTTGCTCAAAATGCTTAGTGATATGCTCCAAAACCCTCCACTACTTTCTCATATCCATATATGTCCGAAACCAAATATCCAACTCGGCCCCACCGATTCTTTCTATCCGGAGCCACCGAGTTCAGTTGTCATAGCCATTGCTAGAAACCCTAGTCTTTTCGGTCTCACCGACAGGGATCTTGGTCTCACCGAGATGGGATTGTAATCTCTCTGTTTCCCTTCGTAACGTTTCGGTCCAACCGAGATGAGCGATCGGTCCCACCGAGATTGCAATGCAAACACTCTGTTTCCTTTTTGTAACATTTCTATCCAACCGAGATGAGCGAATCGGTCCCACCGAGTTTGCCTGACCAACTCTCTGTTTGACTATTACCAAAGTCGGTCTCACCGAGTTTGTATAATCGGTCACACCGAGATTATGTTATGCCCTAACCCTAATGATATCGGTCCCACCGAGTTGACATGTCGGTCCCACCGAAACACCTAACGGTCACATTATGAACCAAATCGGTCTGACCGAGTTCTCTGAATCGGTCCCACCGAGTTTGGTGATTTGTGTGTAACGGTTAGATTTTGTGTGGAGGCTATATATACCCCTCCACCCACTCTTCATTCGTGGAGAGAGCCATCAGAACATGCCTACACTTCCAACATAAATTTTTGAGAGAGAACCACCTACACTTGTGTTGAGGTCAAGATATTCCATTCCAACCACATAAATCTTGATCTCTAGCCTTCCCCAAGTTGCTTTCCACTCAAATCTTCTTTCCACCAAATCCAATCCTATGAAAGAGAGTTGAGTGTTGGGGAGACTATCATTTGAAGCACAAGAGCAAGGAGTTCATCATCAACACACCATTTGTTACTTCTTGGAGAGTGGTGTCTCCTAGATTGGCTAGGTGTTACTTGGGAGCCTCCGTCAAGATTGTGGAGTTGAACCAAGGATTTTGTAAGGGCAAGGAGATCGCCTACTTCGTGAAGATCTACCCTAGTGAGGCAAGTCCTTCGTGGGCGACGGCCATGGTGGGATAGACAAGGTATCTTCTTCGTGGACCCTTCGTGGGTGGAGCCCTCCGTGGACTCGCGCAACCGTTACCCTTCGTGGGTTGAAGTCTCCATCAACATGGATGTACGATAGCACCACCTATCGGAACCACAGATAAAAAATCTCCGTGTCAACATTGCGTTTGCTCCCTCAATCTCCTCCATTTACCTTCATATGCAATTGTTTTACATTCTGCTGCTATACTCTTAGAATTGCATGTGTAGGTTGATTGCTTGACTTGTGCTAAGTTGCTAAAATCTGCCAAGAACTAAAGTTGGGAAAAGGCTAGATTTTTATTTGGTCAAGTAGTCTAATCACCCCCTCTAGACATACTTTCGATCCTACACTAAGGTTGATGCAATTGAGAAAATGCCATGTCCTAGAGATATTAAAGGTATTTGTAGCTTCCTTGGTCATGCTGGTTTCTATAGGAGGTTTATTAAAGACTTCTCTAAAATTTCTAGGCCTCTTGCTAATCTTTTACAAAAGGATGTTCCATTTTTCTTTGATGATGATTGTGTAAAGCCTTTGAAACACTTAAGAAAGCCTTAACTTCTGCACCTATTATTCTACCACCTGATTGGAACTTGCGTTTTGAAATTACGTGTGATGCTAGTCACTATATTGTTGGTGCTGTTCTAGGACAAAGAGTTGATAAGAAATTAAATGGTATTCATTATGCTAGCAAAACTCTAGACAGTGCCCAAAGAAATTATTCTACTACTGAAAAAGAATTTTTAGCAGTCGTGTTTGCTTGTGACAAATTCGGATGTTACATTCTTGATTCCAAAGTATTGTTCAAACTGATCATGCTGCG
The DNA here is from genome assembly GCF_018294505.1 of Triticum aestivum. Classification (NCBI taxonomy): domain Eukaryota; kingdom Viridiplantae; phylum Streptophyta; class Magnoliopsida; order Poales; family Poaceae; genus Triticum; species Triticum aestivum. The sequence continues at coordinate 61,013,204 of NC_057808.1, read as the reverse complement.
ATGAAATATCTTATGGAAAAGAAAGATGCTAAACCTAGACTCATTAGGTGGGTTCTCTTGTTACAAGAATTTGATTCACATATCACTGATAGCAAAGGAGCCGAGAACCCCGTAGCTGATAACTTGTCTAGGTTAGAGAATATTCTTGATGACCCACTACCTATTGATGATAGTTTTTGAAGGAAATATGCCCTAGAGGCAATAATAAAGTTATTATTTATTTCCTTATATCATGATAAATGTTTATTATTCATGCTATAATTGTATTAACCGGAAACATAATACTTGTGTGAATACATAGACAAACAGAGTGTCACTAGTATGCCTCTACTTGACTAGCTTGTTAATCAAAGATGGTTATGTTTCCTAGCCATTGACATGAGTTGTCATTTGATTAACGGGATCACATCATTAGGAGAATGATGTGATTGACTTGACCCATTCCGTTAGCTTAGCACTCGATCGTTTAGTATGTTGCTATTGCTTTCTTAAAGACTTATACATGTTCCTATGACTATGACATTACGCAACTCCCGTTTACCTGAGGAACACTTTGTGTGTTACCAAACGTCACAACGTAACTGGGTGATTATAAAGGTGCTCTACAGGTGTCTCCGAAGGTACTTGTTGGGTTGGCGTATTTCGAGATTAGGATTTGTCACTCCGATTGTCGGAGAGGTATCTCCGGGCCCACTCGGTAATGCACATCACTATAAGCCTTGCAAGCATTGCAACTAATGATTTAGTTGCGGGATGATGTATTACCGAACGAGTAAAGAGACTTGCCGGTAACGAGATTGAACTAGGTATTGAGATACCGACGATCGAATCTCGGGCAAGTAATATACCGATGACAAAGGGAACAACGTATGTTGTTATGCGGTCTAACCAATAAAGATCTTCGTAGAATATGTAGGAGCCAATATGGGCATCCAGGTCCCGCTATTGGTTATTGACCAGAGAGGTGTCTCGGTCATGTCTACATAGTTCTCGAACCCGTAGGGTCTGCACGCTTAACGTTCGTTGACGATATAGTACTATGAGTTATGTATGTTGGTGACCGAATGTTGTTCGGAGTTTTGGATGAGATCACGGATACGACGAGGAACTCCGGAATGGTCCGGAAGTAAAGATTGATATGTGGATAGTAGTGTTTGATCTCCGGAAAGGTTCCGGAATCCATCAGAAGGGGTTCCGGATGTTTCCCGAAATGTTTGGGCACAAGAACACTTTATCTAGGCCAAAGGGGAAAGCCCATGAGGTTTTTGGAAAGTGCAAAAGGAAGTTTTGCGGAGTCCAGGGGCCAGACGGCAGGGTCCCTCGCGTCTGGGTCCAGACGCCGGGAACCCTGGCGTCTGGCCCTGGAGTCCGAGAAGGACTCTTGCCTTTCGGGTGAAACCGACTTTGTGGAGGCTTTTACTCCAAGTTTCGACCCCAAGGCTCAACATATAAATAGAGGGGTAGGGCTAGCACCCAAGACACATCAAGAAACACCAAGCCGTGTGCCGGCAACCCCGTCCCCTCTAGTTTATCCTCCGTCATAGTTTTCGTAGTGCTTAGGCGAAGCCCTGCGAAGATAGTTGTTCACCAACACCGTCACCACGCCGTCGTGCTGCCGGAACTCATCTACTACTTCGCCCCTCTTGCTTGATCGAGAAGGCGGGGACGTCATCGAGCTGAACGTGTGCAGAACTCGGAGGTGCCGTGCTTTCGGTACTTGGATCGGTCGGATCATGAAGATGTACGACTACATCAACCGCGTTGATATAATGCTTCCGCTTACGGTCTATGAGGGTACGTAGACAACACTCTCCCCTCTCGTTGCTGTGCATCACCATGATCCTGTGTGTGCGTAGGATTTTTTTTGAAATTACTACGTTCCCCAACAGTTTTCCTGATGAACAACTAGCTGCAATAAATGTTTCTCATAATACTCCTTGGTATGCTGACTATGCTAATTATATTGTTGCTAAATACATACCACCGAGTTTCACCTACCAACAAAAGAAAAAATTCTTCTATGGTTTAGGACATTACTTTTGGGATGACCCACATCTTTATAAAGAAGGAGTGGATGGTATTATTAGACATTGTGTACCTGACCATGAACAGGAACAAGTCCTACGGAAATGTCACTCCGAAGCTTATGGAGGGCATCATGCGGGAGATAGAACTGCTCACAAGGTATTGCAATCTGGTTTCTATGGGCCTACTCTCTTCAAGGATGCCCGTAAGTTTGTTTTATCTTGTCGGGTGGTAGGTGCGACATATGCCAACGGGTGGCTTATCATTGTGGGTGCCAATAAGACGTCGCCGGTGCCTGGAAACGGGATGAGGCGAAGACATGTACGCCGGCGGATCTTACCCAGGTTCGGGGCTCTCCGAGGAGATAACACCCCTAGTCCTGCTCTGCGGGGTCTCCGCATGATCACTAGATCAGGAAAGTAGCTACAATCGCTCCTAGAGCTGTTGGGTTCAAGGGAGAAGAAGAACAAGGCTAGCTCTTGCTTCTCTCTCTCTATGGTGTGTGTGTAATGCTAAGAAGCCAACCCTTTGCATGGGTGCCCCGGGGGGTTTATATAGGCCTACCCCCCGGGGGTACAATTGTAATCCGGCTGGGCACCGGTCCCAGCCGTCAGTGTCTACGCTCGCCGGCTTCTCCGCCAGCTGTTGGGGCCCGCCGACTGGTGGGTCCCGCCGGCTGCCGGCCTCTTGGTCGACAGGCCGGCCCCACCGCCTAGGGTCTTGTCGGCGGCTGCTTACTGTAGCCTCGCCCCTGATGACGAGGGCTTCGTTGAGGTAAGCGTGGCTACAGTGTGCCGCCTCGAGGGCTCTCACTGTAGCCTTACCTCGTCTTGTCTCCTTAATGTGGCACATGCTTCGAGGGAGGGGGTAGCCGGCTTCTGGGGGCCGGCTACGCCCTTGGCCGACTGGGGGAGGCCGGGCCGCCTTCGCGCCTCTCTCTGGCTGAAGGGGCCCGCCGCCCGTGGGCCGTACTGGCGTCTGTCGTGGGTGACGTCGAGGCCAGCATGGCTACAGTGCCGAGCCGGACGGGAGATGGCCGTCCCGTATGGCGTCCTGTGGCCATGCCTGCCTCGGGCTTCGGGGGTAGTGGGCCGCATTGTGGCCACACCCCGTCTTGTCACCGTTATGTGGGGTAGTTTTGGTGGTTGCGGTCTTGGCCGGCTTCTTGGAGTCGGCGTTCTTCGTGGCCGGCTTCTGGGAAGTCGGCATCCTTCACGGCCGGCTTCCCGGAGTCGGCCACCCCGTGGTTATCCTGGGGGGAGGTTGCTGAGGCTGGGTCGCCTTCCGTGAGTCGGCTTCAGAGGTAGCCGGCCAGGGAAGGTGGTCCAATGCTTGGAGTGCTTGAAGGCCCAAAGGCCTGATAATTTTTTGGAAGAGCCAGGGGCAGTCGGTTAGGCTACCCGTGGCCATTTACTCCGACAGTAGTCCCCGAAGCTGATTGGGCTTCGAGGTTGGGTAGGAGTTGAGAAGCTCGATCAGCTTCCTATCTTGACAAGTCGGCAACTGGGAGCCGGCTTTGGTTAGGCGCGCCGTCTTGGCCAAAAATTCCGGAGTCGGAGGGCGGGAGCTCGCCAGTGCGTGCACCGGGCCGCGGGCCGGCCACTTGCCGTCTGCGAACCACGTGGCCTCTCTTGGCCAAAAAGCCTGCCAGCCCACGTGCGCGACGGGACGTCGCCGCAGGGCGGGGGCCCGCCACGTCCACGCCCGGGCCCAGGCGCGGATTCTCTGCAGCCCGAAACCGCCCGCACGTCTCCTTGCGGCAGTTTCGGCACGCCTTTAGGGCGTAATAATCGCGAGGCGTGGGGGAGTGGGTGCAGTTAATCCCACGTCTCACCCCACGTCCGGCCTCCCCGGCTTCACCTGGCGAAGCTATAAGTAGGGGGAGGGGGGAGAGCGGCCGGCTCTCGCACGCTCCTCCTCTTTTCGCCATCTCCTTCTTCCTGCCCTTTCTTGCAACAGCGCCTCGCCGCCGCGCTCTTCCACCACTGTTCCTCCCCGCCGCGCTCGTTTTCACCATGCCTCCCGCCACGGAGCAGTACGGCGGGGATTGGGACGGCTCCAACGTCCACGAGGATCACGTCGAATTCCTCCGCAAGACGCGGCGGCTGCCCGGCGCGGACAAGGTGGAGGTCCGTCTCGCGCCGACGAAGGAGAATACGCCGGAGCCGCGAGAGGGCGAGCGGGTGGTCTTCCGCTCGCATTTCTTGCGCGGAATCGGCCTGCCCGTGAGCACCTTCTTCCGCTCTTGGCTCGAGTTCTACCAGCTCCAGCCGCACCACCTCACCCCGAACGCGGTGGTGCTGCTGTCTGCCTTCGTCACCCTGTGCGAAGGCTACCTCGGCGTCCTCCCCACCCTCGAGCTCTGGGGGGAGTTCTTCCAGTCCAAGCTGGGCACGCGCATCGGTGCGGAGGGTGGCTGCCGACAACCCCTTCCCCGTCATCACGCTGATCCAGTCGGTGAAGTTATGGCAAAAGTCGTACTTCTACGTCAGGAACATCGCCCCGCAGGGCGACTACGTCAACCTGCCGGCTTACGTAGCCGGCCCACCGGCGGGCAGGCGGCCCCAGTGGTCCTACCGGGCCGTGACTCTGACGCCGGCTGGATCCGCAGCCGTCGCCCGAGTGCGAGCGATGACCCAGTCGGAGGGCTTGACGGGGCCCGACCTGCTGGCCGCCTTCGTCACGCGCCGGGTACTCCCGCTCCAGAGCCGCCCTCATCTGATCTGTCAGATGAGCGGCCAGCTCGATCCGAGCCGGATGTGTACCAAGGAGATGCCGCACGAGGAGGTGGCCTATATGGTGAACTACCTCGCGAACTGCAAACTCTCCGAAGAGTGGCAGTTCGGCAAGGAGCCATATAGCCGAGCCAATCCGCCGCCCACGGTATGTTCTCCTTGTCTCTTCTTTTTCTCTCAGCTTTGTCGCCGAGTTCCTTTGGCCGACTCTGACTAGTCGGCTTGTCTTCGACAGAGCCCTCTTCTTCGGCCTGCCAGTGGGTCGGACGCGGAGCGCCGATTCGTCCCCGACCGGACGCAGCACGACCTGGAGGACCCCGACTTGGGGGCGGCCGCTATGGACGACAACACCGAGCCGGGTGGCGGCCAAGTCGGCGGCGAAGCAGGCGGCTCCGGGCATGGAGTCACCTTCGACGACTGGCCGGACGACGACGAGGCCGAAGTCGTCCCGCGCCGTCGCCGGCATCTGGCCGCGGCGCGGGTTCCTCCGCTGCACCGCCTGCTCGGGGCGGCGGGCAGAAGCGTCGCGCCGCACAGGGCTTGTTCGGCAGTCGGACGAAGAAGCCCAGGGGCGGGGCGGCGGCGACCAGGCGGGAGGAGGCGGCCGCGAAGGCGGCTCGCTTCCGCAAGACGGTGAAGCAACCGCAGACGGTGTCGGCGTAAGTTCAAACTCCTTCATGTACTCTTTTTTCTTTCTTTTCTCTGCTGGTTCCTGAATCCTTGTCTTTTCTCCAAACAACCAGAGCTCCATTGTCGCTTGAGCGGGCGGCTGCCGCCTCCGTCGTCGAGTCGCCGAGGGGGTCTGGGAGCACCACTCGCCGCGTGGACCCCCGTGCCGACCTTCAGGAGGCGACAGAACGGAACGCGCGGGAGGCACGGGAGGAGCGGGAGGCGGAGGCACGGAAGGCGGCCGCCGCCCAGGCGGCGCAGGAGGAGGAGGCGGCGAAGGCGCGCGCCGACGCTGCAGCCAAAGCCCAAGCGGAGGCTGCAGCTGCGGCGACGGCGGAGGGGGCCTTGTTGGTCACCCCACTGCGCGTCGCAGCGCCTGGGGCCCCGGAGCCCTCGCCAGAAGGAGCCGGCGGCGACCAGCCAGGGCTGGAGAGGGACGACGACGTCGTCATCCTGGAGAGGGCGCCGGTGCCGACCCCGCCGACTGGGGCGGCTCAAGGCGGCCGGCCTGATCTGCCGCCTGCGCAGTCGGCGGGGGGCGAGCCGGCCGCGAGGACTGAGCTGGCGGTCCGGATGCCGCCGAGCCGGCGCGCGGGGAAGGCTGCGTCAGAGCCACAGAAGGCCGCGTCGGAGCCGCAGCCGGCCGCGGGCTCCAGCTCGTCGGCCCAGGATGTGGAGGTGGCCAGCGCTACCTCGGGGTGGACGCCGGGCGGAGGGACGGCCGTGATGAACGTGGCCGCGCAGGACGTCCGGACCCGGCTCCAGGCCCAGGCTACGGCGCTGAGGCAGTACACCGACGAGTTCCTCGCGACGCGGGCGGCCATCCGGGTTAGTCTTCTTATCTTGCTTCTTCTTGATCTTGATTTCTTCCGTGGGGGCGCGTCAGCGCACCCACTGGGTGTAGTCCCCGAGTTCCGAGTCGGCTGCTGAGCAGGCGGCTTGGAACTTCTTAGTGGATTTGGCTTTGCTATTCTTGTTCTTACTTCGATCTTCTGTCTATCTTGCAGGACTACCACAATCTTCGTGCGGCCGCCTTCAACTCCCAGGCTCGGGAGCTGACCCAGAAGACCGCCGACCTTACTGAGAGCCGGGGTACGTGCTTTGTTCTTTATCTCACGTGGGGGCGCGTCAGCGCACCCACTGGGTGTAGTCCCCGAGATTCGGGCCGACTGCTGAGCAGTCGGGTCGGATCTTCCTTGACGACTTCCTCTTACTGTTCTTTCTTTTTCTGCCGTCTCTGCAGCGGCCAACGCCGGTCTGAGGGCACAGCTGGGAGAGTCTCAGACTGCCCTTCGTGCCAAGGATGCCAAGCTCGCCGCCTTGGTGCAGGAACGCGACCGCCTGGCCAAGAAGTTGGCCGACCAGGAGGAGGCCACAAGGCGGCTCTGAAGGCGGTGCAGGACCGCGAAGCCGCCCTCCAGGCCGAGTACGAGACGGAGGCGGCTGGCTGGGCTGAAGCAAGGCAAACTCTGATCTCTGGCTATGGTCAGATCGAAGATCTGGTTGACGGTAAGCCGCCTACTTCTTCGTCCTTTCTTGCCGTCTGCCGCTTTTGGCTCGTTTTCTGACTTGGTGTTTTCTCTTCTTTCTTCTTCTTTCTTGCACAGAGTACTTCCCTGGCTATTCTACCGCCGCCAACCAGATCATCGAGGCCCGCCGCCAAGCGCGAAGGCAGGCTGGCTTCGAGATTTCGCCAACCGCCGGCCGTTCGCTGGAGGAGCAGCTCTTGGCGATCCAGGCCCGTCTCCAGCCGGCTCACCGACTGCTCCGCCGGCTTCAGCGTGCCGGGGCGCAAGTATTGGCCGCCCTCTGGCCCGGCCAAGTGGTTCCTCGCACCCCCAGTCGAACTGCCGACTGGCTGGAGGTGGCAGTCGGCCGCTTCGAAGCCTGGAAGGCCTCGGCGGCTCGGTCCGGCGCCAGGCGGGCGCTGGAGTTCGTCAAGGCCTGGTATCCCGGCCTGAGCCTGGATCAGCTGGCTACCTGGCGGCAGCAAGCCGACACGGAGCTGGAGCCGGCGCGGCCGGCTATCATCCGGCGGGCTTCGGCGATCGCCGACTACACCGACACCAGCGTCTTCGCCCCTGAGGTAGATGACAACGGTGTCGCCCAGCCGGAGGAGTGGTTCGGGCTGAACCCGGCAGACGGTGAAGACTCGGCGGAGGAGATCGACTCCAGCGACGAGGGCGAAGAGGAGGAGGAGGAGGGTGAAGACGCCGAGCCGGCTGGTGGAGCAGCCGACCAGCCTCAGCCTGACCGCGCCTCCAGCACCACGTCACGCGCGAGTGCGTCGCCTGCCACTGGTGGTGACCAAGCCGAGACCCGCTAGGCGGCCACTCCTTCAGCCGGCGACGCCGTCTCCACCGACCAGCCTGGCTCCCGCACCGCGCCCTAGTCTAGTCTGCCATCTTTTGTTTTCCTGTCTTGTCACTTTTGGAACAATATTCTGTTAAGTCTGCACAATTCCACCCACTGGGGGTGTATTCGAACTTATGTCGTTGCCAGCCTGTTGGGGGCTTTATATGTATATATAACTTATGCATGCATTTGGCTTTTCCTCGTACTTTGCTTTTCATCCTTCTGCTGTTTCCTTTGCCGCCCTCCCTTGGTTGCCGCCTCCCCAGTCAAACAGTTGCTCTGCAATCTGTAGCTGGAGGAGTGCTTGGCCAATTGGGGGGGGGAAGTACTCTAGCTTTGCTGGACTAGAGCTAAGTGTTTAGGAAGCCGGCCAGCCGGCTGTTCTGACAGCCGGCAAGCGTGGTTGGAGGCCGTCTTTTTGCTATATAAGTTCGTTGGTCCTTAGCCGTTTTTCGTGTGGGCATCCTTTCTGCCTTGCCTCTTGCTAGTCGGACAGTCGGTTCTTCGAGCTGCGACTTTCAACAAGAGAGGACTCGGGAGCCGGCACACTACTTGTCTGACTTCAGGTAGAACTTTTAATATAGCTCAAGGCGGCCAGTCCCCGGGCCGACTAGTCGAACCCGGTGCCCAACAAGAAATCAAATGTAATAATACATTCATGGATATGACACTCGTCATTCATAGATAAATAAAGGCAGTCCCCGAGTACTGTTCGGGGGGCCTGTTGGTTCGTACTTAATACAAAAGGGTAGCATGATACATACTGCTTTCAACTGTAAAATCTTCTCAGGAGGTTTGCGTTCCATGGTCGCTCCGACTCCTTGCCGGAGTCGTCTCTCTTGCGTGCTCTTGGTTTTTGCGCGTCGATCAGGTAGTAGGAGTCGTTGCCTAGTGCCTTGCTGATGACGAAGGGGCCTTCCCAAGGGGCCGAGAGCTTGTGCTGGCCGGCTGTTCGCTGGATCAGCCGGAGCACAAGGTCGCCCTCTTGGAAGGATCTTGGCTTGACCTTGCGGTTGTGGTAGCGGCGCAGCCCTTGCTGGTAGATGGCGGACCGGCTGAGTGCTAACAGCCGGCCTTCTTCCAGTAGGTCGACGCCGTCTTCTCTTGCTTCCTTGGCCTCCGCCTCCGTGTACATGGTGACCCGAGGCGAGTCGAACTCGATGTCTGTTGGGATGACAGCCTCGGCACCATATACAAGGAAGAATGGAGTAAAGCCGGTTGACTTGTTGGGTGTAGTGCGCAGACTCCAGAGGACAGCCGGCAGCTCATCGAGCCAGCAGCCGGCCGATCGCTCCAGTGGTACAACCAGTCGGGGCTTGATGCCGGAGAGGATGAGTCCATTTGCTCGCTCGACCTGGCCGTTTGACTGCGGGTGGGCAACGGACGCTAAGTCCAGTCGGATGCCCTGCGTCGCGCAGAAACGTGCCAGTGCTCCTTTGGCGAAGTTCGTGCCGTTGTCGGTGATGATGCTGTGCGGCACGCCGTACCGAGTAGTGATGTCAGTGATGAATGTCACGGCAGTCGGCCCGTTCAGCTTCTTGATCGGCTTTGCTTCGATCCACTTTGTGAACTTGTCCACAGCGACAAGTAGATGCGTCAAGCCGCCGCGGGCTGTCTTGAAAGGGCCCACCATGTCCAGTCCCCAGACGGCAAAAGGCCAGGTGAGGGGAATGGTCTTGAGTGCAGAAGCCGGCAGGTGTTGCTTGGAACTAAAAACTTGGCATCCTCTGCAGCTCTTGACTATCTCTTTAGCATCTTCCAAGGCAGTCGGCCAAAAGAAACCATGGCGGAAAGCCTTGGCCACAAGTGATCTTGAGGCTGCGTGGTGGCCGCATTCGCCTTGGTGGATATCCTTGAGGATTGCCACTCCTTTTTCTGGCTCGACACAACGCTGGAAGACTCCAGTGACGCTGCGCTTCACAAGCTCTCTGTTGATTATTGCATATGCTGCGGCTCGTCGTTGCACTAGTCTTGCTGAGATCTCATCAGCCGGCAGCTCTCTGCTGACTAGGAACTTGAGGATGGGCTGGGCCCATGATGGAGCTGTGACTTCTTCTTCTGTTAGTGTAGCCACCATGACTCGGGTGGGTGGGTTGGGTGGCGTGGAATTGGAGTCGGCCACCGCTTCTTGTGTCGTTGCAGTCCCCGGGCCGACTGCTGCAGTCCCCGGGCCGGGTTCTGAAGTCCCCGGGCCGGGTGCGACTACGGCAGTCCCCGGGCCAGTTGTCGAAGTCCCCGTGCCGCCTGCGGGGTTCCTCCAGTCGGATCCGGCTGCATCTGGCGCAGGCGGTACGAAGATAGAGTCCGACTCTGGAGACGGCTTGATGGACGGCTTGAGGAGGCGCTGGAGGGAGACGCCAGTCGGTATGGCTTGTCGGGTGGAGCCGATCCGTGCTAGGGCATCTGCTTGGTCGTTGTCGGCCCTTGGCACGTGAAGGAACTCGCACCCTTCGAAGTATCCGCTGATCTGCTGGACGAGGAATCGATAGCTCGCCATGTTCGCGTCCTTGGCGTCCCAGTCGCCAGACGACTGCTGGACCACCAAGTCTGAGTCGCCGTAACACAGGATCCGGCGTATGCCGAGCTCTTTGGCTAGCCGGAGCCCATGTACGAGCGCCTCGTACTCGGCCACGTTGTTGGAGGCGGCGAAGTGGATCTGCAGTGTGTACTTGAGCTTGTCGCCTTTGGGAGAGGTGAGGACGATGCCGGCTCCCAAGCCGGTGCGCATCTTGGACCCGTCAAAGTGCATCCGCCAATGGGTAGAGTCGGGAGCCGGCGGTAGGTACTGGGTCTCGGCCCAGTCGACGAGGAAGTCGGCCAACGCTTGGGACTTGATGGCGGTGCGGGGTTGGTAGAAGATCGTGTAGGGCGCCAGTGCAATGGCCCATTTAGCCACCCGGCCGGATGCATCCCGGCTGCCTATGATCTCGGCGAGCGGGGCGGTGCACACGACCGTGATGGGGTGCTCTTGGAAGTAGGGCTTCAGTTTCTTGGCGGCGAAGTATACCCCATAGCACATCTTCTGGTAGTGCGGGTAGTTCTGCTTTGAGCTGGATAGCACTTCGCTTAGGTAGTACACCGGCCTCTGGACTAGCTGGGCTCGGCCTTCTTCCGGGCGCTGGACCACAACAACAGTACTGACTACTCGGCTAGTCGCAGCGATGTAGAGGAGCATGGGCTCCTTTTCAGTCGGCGCTGCCAGGACAGGCGGAGTGGTCAGCATTTTCTTCAACTCATGGAAGGCTTGGTCGGCTTGGTCATTCCACTCGAAGTGAGTGGACTTCTTCATGAGTCGGTACAGGGGGAGAGCCTTCTCTCCTAGTCGGCTGATAAAACGATTCAGGGAGGCCAAGCAGCCGGTGAACTTCTGCACATCTCGCAGTTTGGTGGGAATCTCCATCCTCTCGATGGCCTTGATCTTGACGGGGTTGCACTCGATGCCGCGTTCGGAGACCAGGAAGCCTAGCAGCTGGCCGGCTGGTACTCCGAACACGCACTTCTCGGGGTTGAGCTTGATTTGGAATCGGCGCAAGTTGGCGAATGTTTCTTTGAGATCTTCCAGCAGGGTACCGCGCTTCTCTGTCTTCACCACAATGTCGTCTACATAGACGTGGGCATTTCTGCCGAGTTGTTTCAAGAGGCATTTCTGCATGCAACGCTGAAAAGTGGCGCCGGCATTCCTCAAGCCGAACGTCATAGTCAGGTAGCAGAAAGCTCCAAATGGTGTGATGAAGGCAGTCTTCAGGCGGTCTGCTGGGTCCAACTTGATCTGATGGTACCCTGAATAGGCGTCCAAAAAACTCAACAGCTCGCATCCGGCTGTGGAGTCTATCACTTGGTCAATCCGTGGCAGAGCAAACGGATCCTTTGGGCAGGCCTTGTTCAGGCTGGTGTAGTCTATACACATACGCCACTTGTTATTCTTCTTCAGAACCAGAACTGGGTTGGCAAGCCACTCTGGAAAGAACACTTCCATGATAAAGCCAGCGGCAAGGAGCCGGGCTATCTCTTCTCCCACGATTCTTCGCTTCTCTTCTGACAGTCGGCGGAGGGGTTGCTTGACCGGCTTCGCGTCGGCGCGGACATGTAATTTGTGCTCGGCGAAATCCTTCGGGACACCCGGCATGTCCTTTGGGGACCATGCAAAAATGTCTCGATTCTCACGGAGGAAGTCGACGAGCTCGCCTTCCTATTTACTGTCCAAGTTCGCCCCAATGACAGCGAACCTCTCCGGGTTCTCCGGGTCCAGAGGTATCTTCTTCGTCTCTTTGGCAGGCTGGAAGGAGCCCTGCGCATCACAATCTTTGGGGTTGGGGGACAGGGCCGGCTGCTTGCCGGCCATGGCCACAACCCGCTCCAGCATCTTCTTCTCTTCTGCCACCACGAGGGACTCGGCCAGCCGGCTACTGGCCATGGCACACTCGATGGACTTCTTGTAATCGCCGGCTACCGTGATGATCCCCTTTGAGCTCGGCATCTTCATCTTCAGGTAGGCGTAGTGGGGCACAGCCATAAATTTGGCCAGAGCAGGTCGGCCAAGCAGAGCATGATAGGGGCTCTCCAAATCCACTACCTCGAACCAGATCGCTTCCCGGCGAAAATGATCTTTATCTCCGAAGAGAACATCCATTTTAATCTTGCCGATTGGGGAGCAAGACAAGCCGGGGACGATACCATGGAACACGGTCCGGCTCGGCATAAGCTGCTTCGCCTTGATGTTCAGCTTCTCCATGGTATCGCGGTACAGTATGTTGATACTGCTTCCGCCATCTATCAGGACGCGGGAGAATCGGGCAGCTCGCCTCTCCGTCGCGAGGGTGACATCCAAGACCATTGCATAGGAGCCAGGAGAGGGCATCACCTCTGGGTGGTCGGCCTGGCTCCAGCTGATTGGCTTCTCTGACCAGTGCATGAACTCGGGGCGCTAGAGGCGACGGCATTGACTTCTTGATGCTGACGGCGCCGACTGTGCTTGTCGTCGGCTTGACTGGTGAAGACGACGTAGGCGGCGTGCTCTTCAGGGAATTCGTCTTGGATGGCGCCGACCGCCGGCCGAGCCGCCGGCTGCTGGGGGGCTGGAGGCGGCGGACCGGGAGGCGGAGGCGGCAACAACCCCTCGCCCTTGGTGATTCGCGTGAGCCAGTGGCATTTTCGGGTCGTGTGGTTAGACGGCTTCGCGCCGCTGTGGAACTTGCAGGGGGCGTCAAGAGCCTGCTCGTAAGAGAAAGTCGGCTGCCAAGCCGGCCTGTCACCCTTCTTCTTGGGAGCGGGCCGCTCTTCGGGCTGCTCATCTTCAACTGTGGCCACCTGCCGACTGGTGGAAGTCGGCATGGGGGCCTTGCGCTTGTGATCATTCTGGTAGGGGCGCCGATTGGGGTCGCCAGCCGGCGTCTTGGGAGCCGGAGCAATCACCTTCCCCGAGGCGTCTACTCGAAGCTCGGTCTTCATCGAGGAGTCGGCCGTGGCGTACTTGTCCGCGATGACCAGCAACTCGTCGAGGGTAGCCGGCTCGTCGCAGAGGAGTCGGTGCTTGAGGAGGGTGCCCTCTCGGCACCCGGCGGTGAAGTACTCGATGGCCTGAACCTCGTGCACCCCCTCGCAGGAGTTGCGGAGCTCGGCCCACCGCGTGAGGTAGTCGCGGGTCGACTCGTTGGGCCCTTGGACGCAGAGGGAGAGCTGGCGAGGCTTGGGAGGCCGCTTGTAGGTGCTGGTGAAGTTGCGGACGAAGACTTCCGTGAAGTCCAGCCAACTGTTGATGCTGTAGGGCTTGAGGCTGTTGAGCCATGTGCGCGCCGTGCCTTGCAGCATGAGGGGGACGTACTTCACGGCGACGCGCCGATTGCCGTTGGCTATGCTGACAGCCGTGGAGTAGTCGATGAGCCAATCTTCCGGCTTCACTGAGCCGTTGTACTTGGGCGTGTCTCTGGGGAGCGAGAACCCTTTGGGGAAGGGCTCGTCGCGGATGCGGGGGCCAAAGCATGGCGGGCCGACATCGTCTTCTTCTTCTAACGCCAAGGATCGAGCAAGGCGGTCGATCCGGTGGCGGGCGTCGTTCTCGCCGACTCCTTCTCGGCGGCCGAGTCGGTCGCCAAGAGTCGGGTGCGTGATAGGCGGCGGGGTGAGACGTCTTTCTCTTCGAGGCGGGGGAGGAGGCAGATTTCCTTGGTGCTCCACCGCTCGCGGGCGGCCTTCCGCGTCGCGCTCGATGGTGATGCGAGTCCGGCTGCGGCTAGCAGCCGGCTCCTTGTCTTTCTTCTGGCGGGCGCCGCTCGCAGTCGGCGAGCGGGACGTCGCGGCGTGCTCCCGGCGCGGGGGATGACTATCAGCACGGGCGCCGGCTTCGTGCCGTTCTGCAGCCGCGTCGATCAGCTGCTGGATCCGTCTTGTCATGTAGGGGAGCTCATCGGCTCCCAGCCCATTGAGCTCTTCTGCGGCCGCCTGAGCGGCTCGCAGATTCTCGAGCGGGGTGGCGTAGACGGGGCGATCTGCCCCCAGCATGCTGGCGACGGCCGCGCCGCGCTTCTGGACGAAGCCGGCTCGGCTCGGGCCGCTAGGCGGCGGCGTACCGAAGGCGGCGCGGTCGACTTCGCGCTGGTGGGCCTCGGTGAGGCGTCTCATGGAGGCTATCTTCTGGCCTTCCGCGATGAGGGCGAGGCGGCGTGCCTCCAGGGTCTCGGCGTCGGCGTCGGCCGGGATGGGGACGGAGAGGTCGTGCATCGCCGCTTGCAGGGCGTCGTGGGCGTTCTCGCCCGAGTTGGCGACGTGGCTGATGACCAACACTTCGGTGACAGCGCTGCTGCCGCTGTCAGCTCGAGGGAGAGGATCGTCGAAGACCACCACGTCGGAGGGGTAAGCGTCGAGCGATGCCGTGTCGGAGTCGACGAGCATCGGGTCGGTGGAGCCGACCGACTCCACATCTGCAGCAGGCTCGCTGGAGACGTGAAGCTGGTCGAGGAGGCTGACGAGGCGGCTCTCGGGGTAGTCCGTGCCTGCGTCGGACGCAGGCTCGTCGGAGATGCGAGTCTCGCCGAGAAGATCGGCGAGGCAGCTCGCTGCGCAGGCGTCGTCGACGCCTTGCAGCGCGTCGAGGCAAACGCCATCGGGCGCAGCAGGCTGGCTGCGCTCGCGGGGGAGGAAGAGGGTTCCCGTCCAGAACAGGTCTCCGGACGACGGTGCACCTGGCCCCACGGTGGGCGCCAAATGTCGGGTGGTAGGTGCGACATATGCCAACGGGTGGCTTATCATTGTGGGTGCCAATAAGACGTCGCCGGTGCCTGGAAACGGGATGAGGCGAAGACATGCACGCCGGCGGATCTTACCCAGGTTCGGGGCTCTCCGAGGAGATAACACCCCTAGTCCTGCTCTGCGGGGTCTCCGCATGATCACTAGATCAGGAAAGTAGCTACAATCGCTCCTAGAGCTGTTGGGTTCAAGGGAGAAGAAGAACAAGGCTAGCTCTTGCTTCTCTCTCTCTATGGTGTGTGTGCTATGCTAAGAAGCCAACCCTTTGCATGGGTGCCCCGGGGGGTTTATATAGGCCTACCCCCCGGGGGTACAATTGTAATCCGGCTGGGCACTGGTCCCAGCCGTCAGTGTCTACGCTCGCCGGCTTCTCCGCCGGCTGTTGGGGCCCGCCGACTGGTGGGTCCCGCCGGCTGCCGGCCTCTTGGTCGACAGGCCGGCCCCACCGCCTAGGGTCTTGTCGGCGGCTGCTTACTGTAGCCTCGCCCCTGATGACGAGGGCTTCGTTGAGGTAAGCGTGGCTACAGTGGGCCGCCTCGAGGGCTCTCACTGTAGCCTTACCTCGTCTTGTCTCCTTAATGTGGCACATGCTTCGAGGGAGGGGGTAGCCGGCTTCTGGGGGCCGGCTACGCCCTTGGCCGACTGGGGGAGGCCGGGCCGCCTTCGCGCCTCTCTCTGGCTGAAGGGGCCCGCCGCCCGTGGGCCGTACTGGCGTCTGTCGTGGGTGACGTCGAGGCTAGCATGGCTACAGTGCCGAGCCGGACGGGAGATGGCCGCCCCGTACGGCGTCCTGTGGCCATGCCTGCCTCGGGCTTCGGGGGTAGTGGGCCGCACTGTGGCCTCACCCCGTCCTGTCACTGTTATGTGGCGTAGCTTTGGTGGTTGCGGTCTTGGCCGGCTTCTTGGAGTCGGCGCTCTTCGAAGCTGGCTTCTGGGATGTCGGCATCCTTTACGGTCGGCTTCCCAGAGTCGGCCACCCCGTGGTCATCCTGGGGGGAGGTTGCTGAGGCTGGGTCGCCTTCAATGAGTCGGCTTCAGAGGTAGCCGACCAGGGAAGGTGGTCCAATGCTTGGAGTGCTTGAAGGCCCAAAGGCCTGATAATTTTTTGGAAGAGCCAGGGGCTGTCGGTTAGGCTACCCGTGGCCATTTACTCCGACATATCTTGTGATGAATGTCAAAGAATTGGTAATATTGGTAAGCGTCAAGAAATGCCTATGAATTATTTACTTGGTGTTGAACCATTTGATGTTTGGAGTTTTGATTACATGGGACCATTTCCATCCTCTAATGGGTATACACATATTTTGGTTGCTGTTGATTATGTTACTAAGTGGGTATGAGCTATTCCAACTAGTAGCGCTGATCATAACACTTCCACTAAAATGCTCAAAGAAGTTATTTTCCCAAGGTGTCAAGTTGCTAGATATTTAATGACTGATGGTGGTTATTCATGGTGCTTTCCGTAAAATTCTTGCTAAATATGATGTTAACTATAGAATTGCATCATCCTATCATCCTCAATCTAGTGGTCAAGTTGAACTTAGCAATAGAGAAATAAAACTAATACTACAAAAAACTGTTAATAGGTCCCGAAAGAATTGGTCTAAGAAATTGGATGATGCACTTTGGGCCTACAGAACAACTTATAAAAATCCTATGGGTATGTCCCCTTATAGAATGGTTTATGGAAAAGCTTGTCATTTACCTCTTGAGTTAGAACATAAAGCATATTGGGCAATTAAAGAACTCAACTATGATTTCAAACTTGCCGGTGAAAAGAGGTTATTTGATATTAGCTCATTAGATAAATGGAGAACCCAAGCTTATGAAAATGCAAAGTTATTTAAAGAAAAAGTTAAAAGCTGGCATCACAAAATAATCCAAAAGCGGGAATTCAAAGTGGGAGAATATGTTCTCTTGTACAACTCTCATTTTAGATTCTTTACAGGAAAACTTCTCTGTAAATGGGAAGGACCATATATCATCGAGGAAGTTTATCGCTCTGGAGCTATCAAGGTCAATAGTGCCGGAGGTACTAACCCGAAGGTAGTCAATGGGCAAAGAATTAAGCACTATATCTCAGGTACGCCTATTAATGTTGAAAGCAATATTATTCAAACCATCACACGAGAGGAACACATAAAAGAAACCTTCCGGAACACTCCAGAATACTAAAAAGGAGGAGGTACATGATATGGTCAGTAAACGGACTCCAAAAAATCTGCAAAAATACTTTTTGTCAGTTTTGGAATATTACAAAAATTAGGAAAATAAAAAACATCCAGGAAGGCAACCGAGGAGGGCACAAGACACCAGGGCGCGCCTGGCTTGCCTGGCACGCCCAGGTGGGTTGTGCCCACCTCGGGAACCTCCCCGACTCCGTTTTCCTCCCGTTTGCTTGTTTCTCAAGATAAAAAAAATCTTTATATACCCTCGAACGTATTGACCACCGTATCGCAGAGAAATCTTATGTTCTTCTTTCTTGATGTATTTCTAGCAGATCTGGAAATATGTCATCGCAAGATTCGGAGGAATAGAGCCCTGTTTCTTACTAGCCTCTGGACCCAAACATCTTCAAGAAGACTTTTCCCTATATGTGGTTTACAAATGAGGAGGATGAAAATGAACTTATCCCTCCTCGTTTCCTGCATGAAAGCAAGGAAGCGTTATGCAAGAAGATATTAAAGTTTAGTTCGATCCGTTTTTGAGTGCTTGCTTAGTGGTCTACCTATCTATCTAATCGTGTGCAAGATATATAATAAAGTTTAGTTTGAGTTTTTGTTTCTTTACTTCCTTGTTGCCACAAAATAAAAAGAAATAAATGAAAAAGATCATATGCCAATCTGATGGTAAGTAATGACATCACATAAGGAAAAGTATAAGTGGTAAAAATTGTTGGAGATTGACAAACATAGCATTGGTCAATGATGCAACTCAGGAATTAATAAGGGAAGAGAAGATTCACATGCAAATATAGTATCTTGGACATCTTTTATGATTGTGAGCCCCCATTAAATGTTATATGTCAAAATTGTTGACATTGCACAAGAAAGACAAAGTAATGAGTTATGCTTGTTCATATCCACATAGAAGTTATATTGTTATAGATCCTTCAACATGTGGTGCTTGCTCAATATCTTTGCTAGCCAGAAATTCCACACTGAGTGGAGATACCACTTGTGCATTCAAAAACCTTAAACCCAAATTCATGCCTTGAGAGTCCACCATACCTACCTATGGATTGAGTAAGATCCTTCAAGTAAGTTGTCATCGGTGCAATAAAGCAATAAAAATTGCTTCTAAATGTGTTTGATCATTTAGTGTAAGAGAAAATTGAGCGTTGTACAAACTTGTGATGGCAAAGTAATAAAAGCGACGGATTGCATAATAAAGGTTGCTATCATAAGGGGCAATATAACGTGACATTCTTTTGCAATAAGGGATTTGGCATACAATAAAAAAGTGCATGGCAACCTCTGCTTCCCTCTGCGAAGGGCCTATCTTTTACATTTATGTATTTACTTCTATTCAATAGTCAAGTATTCTACCCTTTCCTTTTTATTTTCTCTTTTTGCAAGCATCATGTGGTGAGGAAAGATCTAGGCACATATATCCAGTTGGACATGAGTGAGTATGAGTTATTATTGTTGACATCGCCCTCGATGTGAATACATTGGGAGGCGAAACTATAAGCCCCTATCTTTCTGTGTGTCCGGTTAAAACTTTTTGCTCATGGGTATCACTAAAAAAAGACACATCCGTGACATTTTGGGCCGAATGATTTTTTTTCTGTCATGCTTATGGCACTTCTATGACAATAATTGTGACAAAACCCGGTATCATCATAGATGTGGTGGGCTCCTACTTCTATGACAAAAAATCATGACAGAAAATGGGCTTTTCGTCCCGGGCGGGCCGGAGACGCAGCTGCATGACATTCTTTGGCCGTCCATGACGGAAAAAACCATGGTAGAAGCGACGGCGAGGAAAATATCGGGGAGTTCCCGGTTATGGTGGGTGGTCGGGGCCGAGCGATGCGCGTATCTCTCGTACACGTACGCGCGTGGGTGCGAGGCGTTGGGCTCTAACTGAACCCGAGCGAGGCGTTCGCCTACTGAACCCGAGCGATTGCACTGCAGGCTACGCGTTACTGAACCCGAGCGATCGATCGATATGGTTGTTAACTGTACCCGATCGAGCGACTCCTTCGCTACTGCTTCTAACTAAAGCCGATCGAACCTGCTGCCTGTTGATGAACAGTGAGCGTTGTTGGGGGGTTGGATGAACAGTTCCCGGTGGGGGTTGGATGAACAGGACCCCGTGGTAGTAGAGGTTGTTGCCGCTGGATGAACAGGACCCCGATCGATCGAGCCGGTTGGGGGTGGATGAATAGGACCCCATGGAGGGCTAGATGAGCAGCAGACGGTGGAGGGCTGGCTGAACAGTAGCCGGTGGAGGGCTGGATGAACAGTAGCCCATGGAGGGGTGGTTGAACAGGACCCCGTGGAGAGGACCGGTTAACAATAGCCGGTGGAGGAGCGGTGGAGGCTGGATGAACAGGAGCCCGTGGATGAACAACAGCTAGTGGAGGCAGGAGGGAGACGTTGTGGATGAACAGTCGCAGGTGGAGGCTGGAGGAGGTCGATGGTGGATGAATAGTAGCCCGTGGAGGCTGGAGCGAGGCAGTAGACGGTGGATGAACAGTAGCCCATGGAGTCCCATTTTACGGTACGCCACACCCCTCCGGATGAACAGGACCCCAGTTTCGACCATAGGAGGTCGAAGAGAAGTCCGTTTCCTCCGTTTTGCGGTACGCCACACCCCTCCCGGTGAAGAGGATCCCTTTTTGACCATAGGCGGCCGAACACAAGGCCGTTTCCTCCATTCTGCGGTACGCCAGGCCTCGTTTCGGCTGTTTTGTCCATGCCGGTTGGATCCCAATGAACACAACGCATTCCATTGCCTCCCGATGAACACGATGCAGTTTCTCCGTTCCAACCTAGCGGGTTGGCTGCCGATGAACAGGACGCTGTCGCTGCCTCCCCATGTACAGGAGCCCTGGCCGTACGTATGCGCGAGTAGGCGTTCTAGTCCCCGCCCGTATGTACGTACGTGGACGTATTTACTTTCTTGAACCCTGGCTATACGTATGTGTACATGCTACGTCCGCGCCTCTACTACAACACGTGCCCTTCCTTACTCGGCCACGATTCATCGCTGCAGCCTGCAGACAGACCGATCGACCAGTATGTAGTTTGCGACCAGAATGACAACGCTACGTACGCTTCGACCAGGTGGGTCCCGACTGTCAGGGAGGATAAGGAGGCACTTCCTTGCGTGCGAATTTATTGCTGGTGGGTCCCAGCTATCTGGGGGAGAATCATTTTTTTGCCTGTAATATGGACACACTCCCTTGCGTGCGAAGATGTAGCTGGTGGGTCCCAGCAGTCAGGGGGAAACATTTTTTTCATGAAATACGGTGGCCTGTCCGGTGGGTCCCTGCTGTCAGGTGGAGGAATCATTATTTTACGCGTAATAAGGTTACACTTCCTTGCTGCGGAAGTGGACCCAGCTGTCAGCCTCTCCACATACAGTACTCTTCCGATGGAAGTCGTTTCTTGACCACATTGACCACGCCGCGCCGAGAGCACCAAGGCGGTGGACGACGACGAGGCCTGGGAAGGGGACAACGCGGAGCCGGGGAAGACGCGGCAGAGGATGCCCACGCGGAGAGGAGTACGATGGTTGACTGGTTCGGCTGCGGTGTGAGGCTGCCGTCACCGCAGAATAACAGGGGGTGTTGGTGAGTAGAGGGATGGCCTGGCTAGCGATGGGAGTAGCAGGGGGCGGTGAGGCCTCCGCGGCAGCACAGCCGGCCATGGGAGGCAGGAGTAGGCGGCACGACCGACGCTGGTTTGGGCGGCTGGAGCAAGAAGACCAGAGGTTGAAGAAGCACTACGTCCGTTGGATGGAGATCGTACGGTCACTGGAGCTAGAATCGTTCATATTGACTAAGTTGGCAAAGCCCTCCGTCCGCGTCAACTTAGTAGGCCCACAAGTCAGCCTCCTACCATGGTGGGTCCCAGCTAGCGTGCGAAGATATAGCTGGTGGGTCTGAGCTGTCAGTGGGGGAACTTTTTTTCGCAAAATACAGAGGTCCTTCCGATGGGTCTCAACTGTTAGGTGGAGGAATCATTATTTTGCGCATAATAAGGAGGCATTTCCTTGCGTGCGACCGTGAACCCAGCTGTCAGCCTCTCCATGTACAGTGCACTTCCGATGGATGTCATTCGATGACCACGCGGCACCGAGAGCACCAGGGAGGTGGACGACGGTGAGGCCTAGGAAGGGAACAACACGAAGCCAGGGAAGACTCGACAGTTGTTTCCCACGCGGAGGGGAGTACGAGGATTTACTGGTTCGTCTGCCGTCGCCGGAGAATAACAGCAGGTGTGGGTGAGTAGAGGGATGGCTAGACTAGCGATGGGAGTACGGTGGGGCGGTGAGGCCTACGCGGCAGCACAGCCGGCCGCGAGAGGAGGGAGCAGGCAGTCCCGCCGGCGCTTGTTTGAGCGGCTGGAGCAGGAAGAGCAGAGATTGAAGAAGCACGGCAGCCGTTGGATGGACATGCAACAGTCACTGCTCTCGTGTGTTGACTAAGTTGACACGGTGTTGCGTGTGTGTCAACCTTTCTTTAGGAAAGCGTACGCGTCAACCTATAGTAGGCGTACAAGTCAGCCTCAAATGTGTGAAAAACAGCATACAACCCATCTGCCATTATTTCTAATAATTTACAGCCCATTTTCTAATTCTTAAGGATTTTTTTGAGCCCATCTTCTTTTTGTTTTTGTTTTTTTATTAGCATTACAGCCCATATTGTGGCTACGATTAAAAATTATACAAAATTTTGCTTATTTCGGTGCGGTCAACTATTTTTAATCTCGAAATTTTGAGTTACATTCAAACTAATTTGAAAAATAAATTTATATAAATATAAATCCAAATAATTGTCCACACATATAAATCAATGGAATATAAAATCTTGAAATGAAAAAAATGAAACTAATTCCCGGTTTGATGTGTTTTAAAGATGTACAACCCATTTCTCATTACTGATAGCCCATTTTTTGGGCAAGGCGAATGAAACTCTCCTCATCTTGAAAGATTTGCAGCCCAGCAGGGCTGACAAAGCAAGTAGGCCTCGGTTGGGTATTTCTTTAAAAAAAGTAGAACTAGGCTAGTCATTTTCAGCAAGAAAAAAGCACGATTAGGCTCATGATGTGGTAAACATAAATAAAACCCTGGCTAGACGGGCCACAACCCCCGCACATCCCCGTTGTTACCCTGATCCGTATCTAAAACTAGTATAAATAACAACTGCTTGTTCCTAAAAAAAGTAAATAACAACTGCGCGACCTGCTAGGTCCGTGGTGTCAGCTGCTCGTTGTGTAATTCTCTCGTTTATTGACTATGTTGACAATGACGTGGGCCCTAGATGTCCAACCATTAGGAGGAACCATTTTTGTGGGCTTGTAATAACGAGGCACTTTCTTGCATACTGCCATGACCCTGGTGGGTCCCTACTGTCATCCTCTCCACGTACAATCATCTCCTTGTTCCTCTCGGTTGTTGACGACGTTGACAACGCAAGAGGGCAGCGCACCGCGCACAGCGAGCGAACCAAGGCGGAGGATGATGGCGAGGCCTCGGACGGAATGAACAGGATGCGCCAGTGCAGTCACAGGTGGAGGGGAGTACGAGGGTTGACTGGTTCGGGTGCGGGTGCGTGTTGGGGCTGACGTCGCCGAAGAATAACATGACGTGTGGGGGAATAGAGGGAGGGACTGGCGAACGTTGGAGGGTACGGTAGGGCGGCGAAGGTGCAGCCAGCCGTGTGAGGCGGGAGCAGGCGGAACCGATGGGGTGGTTTGGTTTGGGCGGTTGGAGGAAGAAGACAAGAGATAGAAGATACACGACAGATGTTGGATGTTAATCCAACGGCTGGTAGGCAGAATCGTTTGTTGACTAGCTAGTAAGTCGACACCACCTTGGATAGGCTTTTTCCTCGTGGGTCCCAAATGTCAGAATCCAAACCTGTCACAGTCATGCAGCCTTTCTTATGAAAATTTACAGCCCATTTGGTGTGCTAGTTCAAAATAAGTTTGTGGGTGCTGGGGGATAATCACTTGGGTTCTGTAATGCACAGTGAGCTCAAGCAGCCCGCGAGAGTGATGTTATTTCCCTTGGTTGGGATTTGTTACAATATTTCACTCTTACTTAAATGAATGGCAAGCCATTTGCCTTGTTTCAAAGAAAATATGATAGTCACAGCCGAGTTGAAAAGGGCAACAACATCTAACTCCAGCTTACAAACTGTACAAAAGCACGAAGGTTAATTGTTTACCAGGTTTAGACAAAACCCAGATTGAAAAGGGCAACAACATATAACTTCAGCACTATTTTTGGCAGTCACAGTCAAATGGATCGGTCAGGTCCATAGAATGAACATCCTGGGTTGTAAAATTTACTGGATTATGACCACAAGATGTTGTAAATAGAAGCCCAGCATGTTCAGAAGCTCTTTTGTCCACCTAAAACTCCTTATTTTGCTCTTCGACATACCCATCCGTCATAACCATGCTGCTGATAAACTTAAGCCCGATGGACAATAGTAACCTCGCATTCAGCAGGAAGAATGTGACAAATCTAGTGTTTGCATGGTTGGCTACATATCGTTCCAACATTATTGTCTTCAATCGAATGTCATGAGAAGTGAGAAAATCCCGGTGTTTACGAATCCACCGATTGGTTATAACTTTCTTACCCCGTCCTGTTGCCTAAATAGACATGAAGATTGAAAACAGTTAAGGTCTAAAAAAGAGTATCGAAAGAGCAACAGCTGAACGGTTAATTCTAGTACACTATATGCGGGCTTCCAATGTGCGTGAAATTATCACCTTTATATAAAACTTCTCTAGACATGGAAAGCATTGCAGCAAGCCAATAATCTTGTTCAGGTCAAAACTATTCATTTGGATATATAAGATCTTGACAGAATCCAGCACCATTAATAGGCTATCCATGGAGAAACTCTTCATTGAGCATAGAACATAATATTAGTACAAAATGTGTACTCCAAGATGATATATAACTTATGCGCAGAAATTTAAAATGCAGCTTATGGTTACAAGTGTAGATGATAATATACAGTACCTGAAGAACTATGGAGCCAAACACCATCTTGAAATGAGCACAAAATCATGTATTACACCCAAGTTCTCCAGTTTAGGCGCAAACAGGACAGTTATTTGCGACGGTGAATAACTAGAATCAAGGATCAACCTTTGAAGTGAAGGGGCATCTTGGATGATGAGCTGCCTTCCGTCAAAAGAAATTCCAATTCTTACAAGGTTAGGCGACTTTATTTGGAGACAGCCGATTCTAACTGTGAAAACAAGCACCAAGCACTCCAGGGCAGGGCAACTGGAGTGGATGATGTTGTGCAATGAGGCCTCCGACATACGAACCTGCACAAGTGAAAGTTTTTTGAGAAATGGGAGTTGAAGGTTTAGTAACAGATTGTCTGGTAAGTAGCACAATGCAAAGGTGGCGGTGTGGAGAGAGGAGGAAAACCGCGAGATGGACATTGATGCTTAGGGCACAAGTAAATGGCGTTCGGTATCTGGTAGGTGATTTCATGGGGAATAGTAGAACTCAAGCAACTGTAGTCCTATGAATTTAGGGGATTTCAGCCAGGTGTCCACCGTGCAGGGCATGGTATGCTTGCTCAGGTAGCATGACGGGATGTAGAGGCTTTGAACGGAGCCCTGGTGGGAGGAGATGATGGCTCTGGGGATTTCAAAATCATTGAAGAGAGATAGCTAACGACAGTCGAGATTAAGGGGCACGGCGCAACATAGAGGGCGCCACCGAATTGAGAGAACTTGGGTGCAGCAGAAATGCTTGGTGGGGAGAAGCGAGATGATCTCCCCAAGGACGGCGTCCGGGAGATCGCTGATGCGGTCCACCCAAGATTCTACGCGTTCCTCGGATCCGGCGGGGGCGGGGTCACCGCATCTCCCCGCGCTGCCAGGTGCGGGATCTACAACAGCGTCGCTGCTGGCGGGATCCTCATCTTCTTGGCGCTGGGGTCAGCCTTCTCCATTTTCCTAGAGGGCGTCGCGTCGAGCTCACAGATTTGAGCAGAGTAACGAATGATGAGCCTATGTGGCACCCCGGCTCAGAGAAAATCGGAACGCCCCGTATTCCAGCCCGGAGATCGAGGTGAAGTCTTCTGGAATACAACACTGCTTAGTATAGAACAAACAAGCTCTCTATTACAACACGAATATGAATACACGGGTTCCGATATTACAATGAATAACATCGGCACGGCGACACTACGCCAACCACGGTTGCTCTATACAAGCAGCATAACAACTCGAACCAGCGGAACGACTACTGGCAGCGGAACAACGACAACGATGATGGACTCCAATCCGCAGGGACTCTGGCTGGAACACTTATCCTAGCTCGCGAACACAGGAACAACACCAAACAAGCAAGCAATCCAGGCACGACCTGCAAACTGGCATGACACGCCAGGTCAGTACATTGAATGTACTTGCAAGCTCACAATAACCAGAAGCATTCAAGACAAACAACAGCATGGCAATTACAGGTTAAGCAGGAATTATCATGAGATCATCAGGATAGCATGGCATGAACAACATGAACTTAATACTGCTAGAACAAGATGAGCATATAAATCTGACGATACTAGCATGCAACATGATGACAATATATGCACTATTTATTCTACTCGGGTTACTTCGTAGTCATCACATGCATCACTTACCAACCTCGGACATCATACGATTACCTCAGGATCAAATCAAGCTTGGTATAAACAATACCGTAGTAATCATTAAATGACCACAAGGAGCTTGATCTTTACCCACGATTCTCGCACAACATCATGAATATCCAACAACTTGGTATCCTCGATACCACGGTGATCTTTCCGGCGATCACAACCATGACCAACACTTGGTCTCCAATGGTGATCTTTCCGGCGATCACAACCAACTTATCTCCTCAATGAACCGGGGTTGTTATTAAGCACATTATTATTAATACTGTTGACTCATAGTGTGACCGACTACGAACTGGGCCCTTATCCGCGAGCGCGGCTATCGATAGATTTAATATACACTCTGCAGAGGTTAGTACACTGTACCCACACCATGGAACCCATGGCCCCGCACTCCCATTCGGGTGGACCAACGGCATTCCGACAAAACCGATCTACTGCCATGGCACTCTCCCGGCACTCTAACTCACTCCCCATTGGGCTAGTCCTGGGTGGCCCCGTGTCTACCAAAGACACAACGACCACCGTCGTGGTCCGTCCCAAACAGGGACAAAAGCGCTTATCATCCAACTACGGGCACACAAGGTTATATCTGCTTACCGGGCCAGGGTACGCACGCCCATAACCTTCCCTAGTTGGAGGCACTGGTGAGAGGCACGACAATAGACCCAGTTAGGACCCCCCATAAAGCAAGTGAGGTTGCACTGGTCAGCTCGATTTGGTGGCACCATGACTCAGCCAATAGTTGTTCAAGTTTACTTTAATCCGGTTAAACTTGAATGCAATATGCTGAGCCATGATAAAATAATATGATGCAATTACAACGCATGAACATGATATCAACGTAATCATGAGGGTACAACATAACTATCCACCATATCAACAACGAATCATCTCCATCTGAGCATAGTATAATGACGAGCATGAATATCACAAGTCCAACACTACTCATAAAAACCTAGCATGCCCACTAGCATCAGCAATAAATATCATGCAAGAACATATCAACCATGCCATCATGCAAGCATTTAACCAACTGGATGTAACGAAACATGCATAACAACGGTACTCGGGACAGACGGCAGTCATGCACCGAAAACCATCACCAACATCAACATGTACTACTAGCAAGCATAAGCATATGAAGGGAATAATAGCAACTAGCAGGGCATGAAAACCAGGGGCATAACAACATAGAAAGCAAGTAAGTACTAACCCAGAAGCATTACCGAAACAACGATAACCATATTTTAAACAAGCAATCATTTCATAAATATTCAAGTTGAAAACCATGGCTACTTCATGCCTATCATGCAAGTGGGTATTGTGGCTTGCCTGGGGTGGAAGAAATCACCGGGACAAAGTGTGAGAAGCTTGCGGAAAGAAACGTGGGAAGTAGATCTCTCCCGGAGGGGGCTGATTAAGGGCAAGGGCAAAATGGTCATTTTCAGAATGTTGAAACATAATGAAAATGATACGAATAAAACGGGCTCGACGAAACAAAGACGTGGGCATTGGATTCACCTCAAACGGAGTTGCGACCAAAAAGTTATAAGGGTTTTTCTGCCAGGGACCTATCTATAATAAAATCATCACAAACAGGCCCTCAGCAGGAAAAACAGAACGCGCCTTTTCTGAAAATACGTTTTCCAGAAGGGAAAACGCATTTTCGCCTGAGGAAGAAACTGATTACGCTTTTGTTAAGCGAAGACGTACTCCGCGGAGTACGCCTCCACTTAACCACGTCAGCAGGCCGACCCGGTCAGCGCAGAGAGGCCGACAGGCGGGGCCCATGGACGGGGTCAACGTCGTCTTCGCCTCGCCCGCACTCGCCTGCGGTCCAGAAAGAGGTCGCCGGCGCGGGGGCTCGTCCGGCCGGCTCCGGCCATCCTCCGCCTCGCTCGGCCTATGGGCGAGCTCAGCAGGAGTAGCCGCACCCGTCTGCGGAGAGCACGGGCTCCGGGGACGACTGAGGCGAGAGGGAATGAGGACATGGCGGACGGTGGCGACGGGCACCGACGGGGCTCGCGGCCAACAACCACCAGAGGAGGAGGGAGATGGCTCGGGCGGCTCCGGGGTGTGGATGGGGGCCTCTGGAGGTGGAAGGAGGAGGGGAGGAGACCGGGGCTGCTCAGATTCGAGCGGAGCCCGACGGCGGCCATGGCGGCAGAGAGAGGTGGGGAGGGGCTCTGGAGCTCGAGGGAGAGGCCGGGGAGGTTTCTGGAGATGAGGCAAACATGATGGAGTGCTCGGGAGAGGCTCGGGTGGCCTTATATAGGCAGAGGGGCGAGGTGCCGAACTGTCGTCGCCGCGGACGAGTGTGCTCGCGCATGAGCTCGGGGGAAGGCGACGGGGAGACACAGGGAGGAGCCCACGGGGCAGAGGGAGCCCACGGAGCACCGGGAGGAAGAAGATGGCGACGAACAGAACTAAATGGCCACTGTTCGCCCGTGGTCACGCGGCGGCGAGTGGGCAAGCGGACGAAGGGGGAGAGGGGTCCAGGGAGTGGGCGACGACGAGGGCTAGCTGCTGGACACGCTCACGCGCGCTAAGGCGACGAAAGAAGGAGGGGGTCCAGCACAAACGGCCACTGGACGCGGCCACTGCACACAGAGCGCGTGCACAGGCACGCCATTGTCGCGGTCACCGCGTGCACTGGCATGTAGCGGGGGAGATGGGCTGGAACTTGTTGTCTAGTGGCAAGTTCATCCAGGGGAGGTTCCTACTGCGGTGGTAGTTTGGTGAAAATTGCTCTGATTAAATGGTAAGCAACCTCTGAAGTTTACTGCAGTAAACTTGATCAACTAAGTGTGATCAACAGAGAGATGCTATGGGTCAAATGTTATGTCTGGGGTGTTTAGGCTAGGAAGGACTACCATACTGGGGACTGGGGAGTTTGGCAGGAAATGGACGAAGATTTAATGCACTTGCTTTGCAACTGCATAATCTGGTCCAGAAACTTGATCAGGAAGGTGCACTCACATGCAGTGTCAAATTGAGCTCAAATTGGGCAAGGCAGAGTCATTTGATCCCATGAAGATGCTCAAAAAATCTCATACCAATTGGCCAAGCCAAACTGGTACTTGCTTCACAAACATCTCCTCTGGACAAAAACTTGCAAACATTCTAGAGGAATAATGGCTTGATGAACCATGCCCAAAATGGGTGGAGGTAGGTTATATGGATAATAGAAGGCCTAGAAAAATTGACAGCTATAATGGAGCAAGATAAAATATACTTGCTTCACAAACTGAAATTTTGGACAGAATCAAAGAATTGAAGATGAGCTCACATGGAGGCATGACATGAGATCTACTTTGGTGGAGGGCTATGATATGATGATATGAGAGACCATGCAAAATGGCAACTCATTTGGATATGCCTAGCTTGCACCTCCTTCATAAAGCTTCTTTCTGGATAGAAACTTTGGAAATTCATAATTAAATAATTACTAGGCAAATGAGGTTGCATTTTGGCATGTGGCAATGATATGGACATGAAAAGGTGTCCAAGGAGTTTGAGGTCAATTGGGAAAAGGAAAATAGCACTTGCTTCACAATGTGCCATTTAGGGCAGAATAGGAAATGAATTATTTGAGCATGATGATAAACATGACAAATGAAATATTTTGCCATATTTGTGAAATATATGACCCAAACAATTTATGAGAATTATTTGGGAATTTTAGGAGTGATGGAAATAGAGGTTGCTTCACAACCTAGGGCAATTTGAGTTATTCCTTTAATAGAAAAGGAATATTCCCAATAAAAAGAATATTGGGATTTGGGCTAGGATCAAAATGACAGGGTCTAGAGAAGGATTTGGGAATGACAAGCCACTCTGGAAACAAAGAAGAGGGCATCTTCTTCAGTTTCCAGACCACAAAGCCACGGAAAAAGAAAACTCAAGCAAAAACCTCAGAAAAACAAAAGAAAAAGAAAGGGCCAAAAATCAGGCTGTCACAAACCTTACCCCCTTAAAGAAATCTCGTCCTCGAGATTTGGTTGCTCAGGGAACAAGTATGAAGATACTGACTTAAGGAAATCGTTTCCAACTCGGGTATCCTTTTTCTTATTTTTGTTCACACTAAATTTTTATCTGACTGGCCCTGGGGTGGTTTGCTTTAATATATCCATATTCTGACAGATCATACCTTGCTTGTTCATGCTTATACAGGCTCCAATTTCTTTTTAGATCTGCTGACTTAGCTGACTGTGATTGATTCTCACGACTGAAATATATGTCGGTCTCACAAATCCAAGAGTGATTTCCGCTGGGTGTGTCATCCGGCACTGACAATCTTTCATGAAGTGGTGATCAGATTTTTCTAGTGGACACCCAAGCTCTAACTCCTTGCATTGGGTTTCTCCACTAAATGCAGGTCCTTCGGGTTCCAAACAGTGAGTTGGGTCATAACCGCTTTCCTGACAGATTCTGGCTTATCGCGGAAGTTTCTGAATCATCTTAACTGGTTCCACTGTCTTGAGTATCGGATCCGTACCAAATATTTGATTGTCGCCTGTCGTGGCTAGCATAAGAGTTTGACCTGTATGATAATATCTGCAGACTTGACTGACGGTGGTTCTGCACCACGCGGGTCTTGCAACAATTTTCATACCTGCATCACTGGTCTTGCTCCTTCATTATTGTTTTCTTGGTCTGGATCCTTGGCTGAAAGAGCTGGGTCATATTGCTTCTTCGTATCACCATAGGTACTGTCGGTGCAATTTTTCGGCAATCGTAGCTTATCCTCATTTTTCTGACAGGGTACCCCATTAAATGGCAGGTTCAACACCCCTCAAGTTCTGACCGCAGGAAAATGATCATCCGAACCTTTGCAAGAAATCGGCAAATAAATCAGTAGCCACCAGAACGGTCTTTACAACTCAGATCTGGGACATTACTGAAATAACTCAACCACGGCTCAGGACGGCCGAAAAGCAGCTCAGAACATGAGACCGGGTTGATAAGAAGAAGGTGGCAGCTCCCTAAAATAGCCAAAAAGCAGCTATAGGGCTACTGTCACAAAAAGAAACTCAACAGCTGTACGAGACGGCCGAAAAGCAGCTCAGAACTCGTGACAGTCGTTGAAGAGAGAAATAAAAATCGGCATCCACCCCGGATAGCTAAAAACAGCTTAGATCACAGGCGTGGTGCCGTCATTGGAGAAAAAGGGGACAAGGGCTCATCAGGATCATTTTCCAGGTTCACAGGTACTTGTATTGAGCTCATTGATGTCGTCAATCCTCATAATCCTTTGTCACACTGCGGTGTATACTGGCTTTCTTCTCTTAACCATCCTCACGTGGTTGTCAGATCCTCATCCGAGTGACTTGTAAGATCTTGGTGGTATGCTCACCGCATATATATGAGAATCTGATTCCCGAGACAGACGTGTATTCTGACTGATTCTTGCTTCTGACCAAAATGTTGCGGATCTGATTCTTGGGATTCACTGCCATATGCTGTCAATTCACAGCGTACTACCTTGTACCAATGTCTTACTGAGGAAGATTGGCTGGCTTGTGCTCGAAACTTTCATCGGACAGCTTGCTGAAGAAGACTGGGTATCGTGCTTCAGAAGCTTACCCCCTTAAAGACTTTGCTGGGGAAAGACTCAGTACCTTATGCCGGAAGCTTTTGCGGTTGCTTACTGAAGAAGGCAGAGTACCTTGTACGGGAAATCATCCATGTATCGTACTGAGGAAGATAGATGAATCTTGCCTTGGAAGCTTCTCGGGTATCTTGCGAGGGAAGATTGGGTTGCTTACACCAGAAGCTTCTTATTGTGATATGCGGACCGATTTCCACATATATAACCATCTTAATATTTTTGTTATTGATTTCTTGTATGAAACGGGGTTTTGCAGGACTATCCTCCTTTCTGAGTACATGCCATATTTTTGCTTGCTTCCAGGTACATCGGGTTCCAAAATCATCCTCAACGAAAAATTAAACTTGTATCTGAGCCATACCTTTGATAATATTCTGTCAACCTTGCACACAATTTATCTTCTTGCTGATTTGATCATTTCTGCTATGAGGAGTGCACGCTGAGGGAGACTTGACACTCAGTAACATGATCAGATATCCCCAATCTGAATGCAGTCGGCTGAGAATTCCATACTGTTGTGAGGAGTGCACGTTAATGCAAACTTTATACTGACATTCCATCCAGGATTTCTTTTGTATTCAGACGAGCTATTTCCAATTTCACTGCAGTCTGCTGACAATTCCATTCTGTTTAGCTGAGTTTCCAAATATATGCATTTCTTGCTGACTCTTCGGGTCCGGTGTCGGCTGACGAGCAACTTTAATAGGGGGAAAATTTGTAACACCGAAGGCCCAAAGAAAGAAACAAAAGAAACGACTAAAACAAAAGCACACAAGCATACTACTAATATAATTAATCAAGCAATCATCACATATTACTGCTACTCACACCATAATATGCATGCACACCTAAGCACACAAATCGCGCGGAAACTCCGGTATTACGGTCTAATATGCTGTGGCGGTGTGCACGAAAATTATATCCATGTGTGGAAGGAGTTGGCGTAACCGAAGCTACACCAAGCACTGGCTGAACAGTGGCTGGATCTGGATGGATACACAGGTGAGGACGGACTTGACGATCAAGTAGCGAGACACAAAAGTCACGACCACATCATCATCAAACGTACGAAAGGGGTTCGTACACGTCCAAAGAATAGAATGACTGGGTAGGCTAGCGGTGGAAAAACAAGGCTCGCTAGCATTGCCCTTTTCTGATAACCAAGATCAGTAAGGGTTGCCAGAGGGACGATATGGATGGCATGATTTGGGATAGAAACAAGTCTATCACCGAAATAATATGGGTGGGTGGTGGAAAAATATACGCGATACCTGAGCATAACTCCTGCAAATGGTGTCTGAAACTCTGGGTACCAGGGCATCACTCTACTAGGATAGAGATGACGCCGAACACCAAAGAGCAGACATGCTAAGAAGGAGGGTGCAGGAGGTGGACCGAAAACGATGCCACCTACACTCACAAGATTAACCGTTAGTGACAAAATAATAATCTATATGCATACTATGCGACAAACAAATGCAACAATCAAGTGCAACAAACCAACTGGGGTCTATACTACTGCTTTCTAACGTTCGCGCGGGCAAGGGCATCCTACAGCCAGACCTGCTCTGATACCAAGCCTGTGGCACCCCGGCTCAGAGAAAACCGGAACGCCCCATATTCCAGCCCAGAGATCGAGGTGAAGTCTTCTGGAATATAGCACTGCTTAGTATAGAACAAACCAGCTCTCTATTACAACACGAATATGAATACACGGGTTCCAATATTACAATGAATAACATTGGCACGGCGACACTACGCCAACCACGGTTGCTCTGTACAAGCAGCATAACAACTCGAAGCAGCGGAACGACTACTGGCAGCGGAACAACGACAACGATGATGGACTCCAATCCGCAGGGACTCTGGCTGGAACACTTATCCTAGCTCGCGAACACAGGAACAACACCAAACAAGCAAGCAATCCAGGCACGACCTGCAAACTGGCATGACACGCCAGGTCAGTACATTGAATGTACTTGCAAGCTCACAATAACCAGAAGCATTCAAGACAAACAACAGCATGGCAATTACAGGTTAAGCAGGAATTATCATGAGATCATCAGGATAGCATGGCATGAACAACATGAACTTAATACTGCTAGAACAAGATGAGCATATAAATCTGACGATACTAGCATGCAACATGATGAAAATATATGCACCATTTATTCTGCTCGGGTTACCTCGTAACCATCACATGCATCACTTACCAACCTCGGACATTACACGATCATCTCAGGATCAAATCAAGCTTGGTATAAACAATACCGTAGTAATCATCAAATGACCACAAGGAGCTTGATCTTTACCCACGATTCTCGCACAACATCACGAATATCCAACAACTCGGTATCCTCGATACCACGGTGATCTTTCCGGCGATCACAACCATGAGCAACACTTGGTCTCCAATGGTGATCTTTCCGACGATCACAACCAACTTATCTCCTCATCGAACCGGGGTTGTTATTAAGCACATTATTATTAATACTGTTGACTCATAGTGTGACCGACTACGAACTGGGCCCTTATCCGCGTGCGCGGCTATCGATAGATTTAATATACACTCTGCAGAGGTTAGTACACTGTACCCACACCACGGAACCCATGGCCCCGCACTCCCATTCGGGTGGACCAACGGCATTCCGACAAAACCGATCTACTGCCATGGCACTCTCCCGGCACTCTAACTCACTCCCCATTGGGCTAGTCCTGGGTGGCCCCGTGTCTAACAAAGACACAACGACCACCGTCGTGGTCCGTCCCAAACAGGGACAAAAGCGCTTATCATCCAACTACGGGCGCACAAGGTTATATCTGCTTACCGGGCCAGGGTACGCACGCCCATAACCTTCCCTAGTTGGAGGCACCGGTGAGAGGCACGACAATAGACCCAGTTAGGACCCCCCATAAAGCAAGTGAGGTTGCACTGGTCATCTCGATTTGTTGGCACCATGACTCAGCCAATAGTTGTTCAAGTTTACTTTAATCCGGTTAAACTTGATTGCAATATGGTGAGCCATGCTAAAATAACATGATGCAATTACAACGCATGAACATGATATCAACGTAATCATGAGGGTACAACATAACTATCCACCATATCAACAACGAATCATCTCCATCTGAGCATAGTATAATGACGAGCATGAATATCACAAGTACAACACTACTCATAGAAACCTAGCATGCCCACTAGCATCAACAATAAATATCATGCAAGAACATATCAACCATGCCATCATCCAAGCATTTAACCAACTGGATGTAACGGAACATGCATAACAACGGTACTCGGGACAGACGGCAGTCATGCACCGAAAACCATCACCAACATCAACATGTACTACTAGCAAGCATAAGCATATGAAGGGAATAATAGCAACTAGCCGGGCATGAAAACCAGGGGCATAACAACATATCAAGCAAATAAGTATTAACCCAGAAGCATTACCGAAACAACGATAACCATATTTTAAACAAGCAATCATTTAATAAATATTCAAGTTGAAAACCATGGCTACTACATGCGTATAATGCAAGTGGGTTTTGTGGCTTGCCTGGGGTGGAAGAAATCACCGGGACAAAGTGCGAGAAGCTTGCGGAAAGAAACGCGGGAATCAGATCTCTCTCGGAGGGGGCTGATTAAGGGCAAGGGCAAAATGGTCATTTTCAGAATGTTGAAACATAATGAAAATGATGCCAACAGAATGGGCTCGACGAAATGAAGACGTGGGCGTTGGATTCACCTCAAACGGAGTTGCGAGCAAAAAGTTATAAGGGTTTTCTGCCAGGGACCTATCTGTAATAAAATCATCACAAACAGGCCCTCAGCAGGAAAAACAGAACGCCCCTTTTTTGAAAATACGTTTTCCAGAAGGGAAAACGCATTTTCGCCTGAGGAAGAAACTGATTGCGCTTTTGTTAAGCGAAGACGTACTCCGGGGAGTACGCCTCCACTTAACCACATCAGCAGGCCGGCCCGGTCAGCGCAGAGAGGCCGATAGGCGGGGCCCATGGATGGGGTCAACGTCGTCTTCGCCTCGCCTGCACTCGCCCACGGTCCAGAAGGAGGTCGCCGGCGCAGGGGCTCGTCCGGCCGGCTCCGACCATCCCCCGCCTCGCTCGACCTATGGGCGAGCTCAGCAGGAGTAGCCGCACCCGTCTGCGGAGAGCACGGGCTCCGGGGACGACTGAGGCGAGAGGGAGTGAGGACATGGGGGACGGTGGCGACGGGCACCGATGGGGCTCGCGGCCAACAGCCACCAGAGGAGGAGGGAGAGGGCTCGAGCGGCTCCGGCGTGTGGATGGGGGCCTCTTGAG
The DNA here is from genome assembly GCF_018294505.1 of Triticum aestivum. Lineage (NCBI taxonomy): Eukaryota > Viridiplantae > Streptophyta > Magnoliopsida > Poales > Poaceae > Triticum > Triticum aestivum. The sequence continues at coordinate 60,977,365 of NC_057808.1, read as the reverse complement.
GTGGAAGCAGGAGGGGAGGAGACCGGGGGTGCTCGGATTCAAGCGGAGCCCGACGGCGGCCATGGCGGCAGAGAGAGGTGGGGAGGGGCTCTGTAGCTCGAGGGAGAGGCCAGGGAGGTTTCTGGATATGAGGCAAAGGCGATGGAGTGCTCGGGAGAGGCTTGGGTGGCCTTATATAGGCAGAGGGGCGAGGTGCCGAGCTGTCATCGCCGCGGACGCGTGGCCGGCGCCGCGGACGCGTGTGCTCGCGCATGAGCTCGGGCGAAGGCGACGGGGAGACACAGGGAGGAGCCCACGGGGCAGAGGGAGCCCACGGAGCACGGGGAGGAAGAAGACCGCGACGAACAGAACCAAATGGCCACTGTTCGCCCGTGGTCACGCGGCGGCGAGCGTCGGTGGGCAAGCGGACGGAGGGGGAGAGGGGTCCAGGGAGTGGGCGACGACGAGGGCTAGCTGCTGGACACGCTCACGCGCGCTAAGGCGACGAGAGGAGGAGGGGGTCCAGCACAAACAGCCACTGGACGCGGCCACTTCACACAGAGCGCGTGCACAGGCACGCCATTGTCGCGGTCACCGCATGCACTGGCATGTAGCGGGGGAGATGGGCTGGAACTTGTCGTCTAGTGGCAAGTTCATCCACGGGAGGTTCCTACTGCGGTGGTAGTTTGGTGAAAACTGCTGTGGTTAAATGGTAAGCAACCTCTGAAATTTACTGCAGTAAACTTGATCAACTAAGTGTGATCAACAGAGAGATGCTATGGGTCAAATGTTATGTCTGGGGTGTTTAGGCTAGGAAGGACTACCATATTGGGGAGTTTGGCAGGAAATGGATGAAGATTTAATGCACTTGCTTTGCAACTGCATAATCTGGTCCAGAAACTTGATCAGGAAGGTGCACTCACATGGAGTGTCAAATTGAGCTCAAATTGGGCAAGGCAGAGTCATTTGGTCCTATGAAGATGCTAAAAAATTCTCATACCAATTGGCCATGCCAAACTGGTACTTGCTTCACAAACATCTCATGTGGACAGAAACTTGCAAAAATTCTAGAGGAATAATGGCTTGATGAACCATGCCCAAAATGGGGGGAGGTAGGTTATATGGATAATAGAAGGCCTAGAAAAATTGAAAGCTATAATGGAGCAAGATAAAATATACTTGCTTCACAAACTGAAATTTTGGACAGAATCAAAGAATTGAAGATGAGCGCACATGGAGGCATGACATGAGCTCTACTTTGGTAGAGGGCTATGATATGATGATATGAGAGACCATGCAAAATGGAAACTCATTTGGATATGCCTATCTTGCACCTCCTTCACAAAGCTTCTTTCTGGATAGAAACTTTGGAAAATCATAATTAAATAATTACTAGGAAAATGAGGTTGCATTTTGGCATGTGGCAACGATATGCACAGGGAAAGGTGTCCAAGTAGTTTGAGGTCAATTGGGAAAAGGAAAATAGCACTTGCTTCACAATGTGCCATTTAGGGCAGAATAGGAAATGAATTATTTGAGCATGATGATAAACATGACAAATGAAATATTTTGCCATATTTGAGAAAGATATGACCCAATCAATTTATGAGAATTATTTGGGAATTTTAGGAGTGATGGAAATAGAGGTTGCTTCACAACCTAGGGTAATTTGAGTTATCCCTTTAATAGAAAAGGAATATTCCCAATAAAAAGAATATTGGGATTTGGGCTAGGATGAAAATGATAGGGTCTAGGGAAGGATTTGGGAATGACAAGCCACTCTGGAAACAAAGAAGAGGGCATCTTCTTCAGTTTCCAAATCACAAAGCCACGGAAAAAGAAAACTCAAGCAAAAACCTCAGAAAAACAAAAGAAAAAGAAAGGGCCAAGGCTGTCACAGCCTAGTTGTAGTGCGAGTGAAGAAGAAGGGGAGCTGGGCATTTTCTGTAGTAGTGAGGAAGAAGGGGAGCTGGGGTTTTCTGTAGGAGCGAGGTGAGGAATTTGGGGGTACGAGTGGAGCGAGCTGACATGAGGTGGGTGGGAATGAGGAGGAAGAAGAGCACCTAGGTTTTTTGGGGGGCGGTGTGCTGGGTGTGGGTAGCGCCTCTCATTAAGTAAATATATGGGCTTTTGAATTGATTTTATTATTTGCTAGGGTGGATGGGCTGTTTTGCCTTAGGCCCAGAGAAACTACTAGTACAGTGGAGACACTCTACAGCTACCCAGAAAAACAATTACTACTAGCTCCTCTGAGGTCATCGAAACGTCTCCCTCTACTGAATGTTGTTTTACTTTTGTTCACTGACATGCGGGCCATGCAGCATGCGGGCCCAAATGCCATCCACCAAATTAGAAGGCAGTATGCAGGCGGAGAGTCACCACGGTCGTAGTGCGGCAGTAACGAGCCGTCATATCACAAAACCCCACCTCCCCGCAGTCTAAGTTTGACGGACGAAGCAACCGTCATTTCACTCTTTGCTGAATCCCCTTCTCCCTCACCATCTTCAAGGAAGCCAACACTCGCATCTACCACTGTTCTTCTCTCCCATCGAAGGGAAGGTAAGCGCTCATTGTCATTGCGATTGTGTTTTCCTTTCAGTGGTCTCCTAGTATTCGTCAGTTTCATGATGGACCAAGGAGAACCAGGCAAATATCTGCCGATGTTGGAGCAGACGCGGGAGGCTGATCCCCACGAGACAGAGAGCTCCAAGAAGATGGAGTCAGCCACCGAGCCGACCCCAAATACGCTCACGGCCACTACTGAGATGGTCAACGCCCCGTTTGAGGTTGCAGCCCCCGTGGCCCTACAGGAGCAGTTTTCCCCCTTCAAGGATGTGTCCCCCCCTCCCCCCCCCCCGCTAAGCTGCCCAAGGTGATTTTCTTCTTTGCCGATCTTGATTGTGGTTTTTTCATCTAAGTATGTGGTGATAAATCATGCATACTTTTGACTCTACATAGTGGTTTAAATAACTTGTGTTTCTTATATTGGAAAGTAATTCAGAATTTGTTTCTGTTTCAGTTAGAGCCCTGATGCAGACAAGGATTGTGTGGTTGTACATGTCACTCGCTATGAGGCGGATGACCTGAATATACGCACTAGGAAAACAAAGTTCTTAGGCCATTGGATCCTGGAAGCCATTTGCACTTATACCAATGTCGAGATGTATTCTAGCCTCATTGTCGTCAGGCGTGTTGTCCAGGGTGTACTGAAGCACAAGAAGTTCAAAGCTACTCCTTCGTTTGTGAGGCATACTGTTCTTGTCAAGCTTACGTAGGAAGATGACGTGGCATGCCTCCACAAACAAGTTTATGAGTGGCAATGCCACAAGGTTATCTTCAGGAAGGTTCACAGGATTGAGCTGCTGCCGGACGTCCTCGATGATGTTCATGGCAAGGTCCGTCTTGTGTCCATCCCAAATTAGGTCGAGGCATGAAATAGTTGCCCTAGCTAGTGTTTAATAGTAGTTTGGATTGTGTCTAATTATCCGAACCTTGCTTGTTATCGAGCCCTCTAGGGCTAGTACTCTGTTTGAATCCATGTATGGGAACTGCTGCTACTTTTGTGTGCCCGTGAATCATGTGAGAACCATCCTAATTGTTGCCGAAACAGATGCGTCCTCACTAGTTTTTTCATGAATATGGCATGGTAAGACATAAGTTGTCACGGTTTATCATACGAGCAGTGTGTGTTTGATGAAATAGAGTACTCGTTCGAGAACTGTGCGCCGACGTATACATAGGGTACGTAAGGCTGGTTAAGTACTTGTAAACACTGTTGGTGCTACCCCACTTGTAAGCATTTGTGCAAAACACGGCACATTGGCTCAGCTCGCTTCAACACTAGAAAAGCCGGCTATCGACCAGCTAACAATCAATAATCTGCTGTCTGACATATAAGCAACTACGTATCTTGTTACAGTGGTTCATGCAGTTAACTGAGGCCACAATGTAAATTCCAAACGTTCACATGCTAGTCCAGCGTTCATGTGGAACATTCACATTAAACTCGGCTTCATAAAATACTTGAAAAGCATAAGTTAAGCAATTTTATAAATCTCAATGGTTCATAGAACATAACAAACATATACTAATTCACATCAAAAGACAAAGTTTTGAGAAGGTTTACAGATCAGGATAAATCAAGCAAGGCTTCTCTGAGCAAAGGGCCTCCCTAGGCAGGCTTTAATTTCCTGGAGTTCACTCTGGTTTTTCTTGTTGCCACCATCCAGGGTTAGGTTCTCTCATTCCAGAATAACCAATTATAATTGTGTTCTCAGTTGGAATGCTGAACTGGACCATGTAGTGTAATGACCATCTAAACTTCTTGTGTAGTTCCACTAAATTTAAGCACCGTTATTTGCAGAAATAAGCAGACCACAATGCCTCTTGTCAGCGCACTGATCCCAAAAACCTCCGTGCAGTCGTGCCAGCGAGTCCTCGGTCCATGGATGAACTGGGAGAAAGTGCATTCCCTACTAGGATGCAGTTGTTTTCGCTCGTCCTTGCACTGCAATCAGGCAGTAAAACGTACGAATCAACTTTTTTTAGATTGCGTTGGTCATTCTACCTAGTTACTACCAATGTAGGAATACCTGGAAGACAGGTGGTTAGACGATGACAGCTAGGAATAGCCATCTCATTTTGTGCAGTTTTAATAAAACCGAGGTGTGTACTTTTGATTGCGCAGATATAAACGATATGGAGACAGACATCCCTGTTTGTGCAAATATGAAATACGGTTATTTAAACAGTGACAATTATTTGCAGTGGCATATGATTAATAGTAGCATCTACTACATTGACAGTATGAAAGTGCCCTTAAGTAAGTAGCATCACATCACATCAACACTGCCATTAGATTAACATGCAGAACAATAGCATTAGTATTACTGTCATGAGAGTAGCACATGGTCAGTAAATGTGCAATCAAATTTGTGCAATTCCACTGGAATAAAGGAATGTTAGCGGTGTGAGATATAAGTGTAACTGCAAAAACACAATTCATGGGAAATAAAGCAAGACAGAAACACTTCATAAAATGGTGGTGGCATTGCTTCAATTTATCGACGGCACTAGACCATTACTTAATAGTGACATTAGGTGGCATTGCTTCAATTTATTGACGGCACTAGACCATTACGTAATAGTGACATTAGGTGGCATTGCTTATTGCTTCATGTGATTTTACATTAACGATAGCGATATGGGCGTAGGGACAGCAGGGGCATAAAGTGGTGAGGCAGATGTGGTTTCCGAGAGTGGCAAACACTCAGGCAGCATGTCTGCATTTGTCCCATTTTTATCTCCTCGGCGACATTCTCCTATGTGAGCACAGGAAATCTAGACCTGCTCATTCTCATTTGCGTTGCCCCCCAACACCCCTCACTTTCTTTCCTTTTTCGACAAAGACAACAGGTCCAGTTCCCCCCACCCTTCGCCATCCACCACGCTTTCTTCGCCTTTTCAGCCAAGAGACCGGTTGGGTAGCCACTATCTACTACTTTCCCCCATTTCCTCTTAGAACCAAGTCGTAGATTCATGCTACAGCTTTCCCACTTTCTTCCCTATTTGAACTAACTCTTAGATTCGACTATATGAACTAGATTTACCTCTAATAATAGTAAAAGTCTAGGTGGCTTTGGAACAACCGACGGAAGTAGAAAAAGATCCACACGCAGTCACGCGGGTAGCTGGGGCAGTAGAGAAGGCAGGTTTCGAAGGAATATATACCTGAGGGTCGTCGGCATGTGGCAAAGACGGCGTCGGGAGGCCGCATCTTGGCCACAATACCGCAGGGAGGAAGAAGGGGTCGGAGGCCCTCCCGAGCCGGCGCTGTCTCGGAGAGAACGGCACGGCCGCCGATCGGGACGCGCGGGCAGCTATTGGTCTCCTCCCTCGCCGCCGACGACTGCGTGAACGATGCACCTACACCCCTGCCTCCGTCCAGGTGGTACGGCCGGATTTGTGACCAGCCGTGAGCAGAGAGAGTGTGTGGCCACCTATGTCTTGCTTAGATCTGGAGAGCATGAGAGAGTGAAAGAGAGGAACCCTAGTAAAGCAAGCGCCGAGGCTCCTGCTTATATATATAGTGGAGTGATTTTGTTGTACCACCCGTTATTAAATTGAATACGCGCGAACCACTATTTTCATTTAAAGTTCAAGTAAAAATAAAACTCGATCAATAACGTGCCACCGCGTCCTGCAATACTGTATCATTCACGTGCGGTCCCCGACCCTCCATCAAGTTGAAAAATAGACTAGTCAAAATGCCAATTGGGATGCCTCTTTGTAAACAAATGCGCTCCTACGTGTACCCGCGGGTGGGTGTGAGTGAACTAGTGCGTGCGTGCACCGCTTCTCTTCGTGAGAGTACAATATACTACGCCCAAAGAATGTTCGCCACAAGAGTAATAGTATAAGTGTGTGACATGTGAGTTAAAATAAAAAGGTGCGCGCCGTCCTTTATTTTTTAGAAGTTCTGAGGGTAGGGTGTGAATAGCACATACGTGTGTGACGTCTACCTACAGATATACGGTGGGTGCAAGAGGACTCGGGAGAGTCGTGACTCGTGAGGGTGCGTGTGTGGGTGAGAGAGAGGGGCACGTATCAATGCAATGCATGTGTCCGTAAATCATATCTGACAAACGTTCGCCAAAAGCCGTTTCCTGACGAACACCGTAAGAACCGTTAGATCGGCATCCGACAATGTCAGTTTTGCCATGTCATTTAACAGAACAGCCACTCCTCCGACACACAAATCTTCCACGCGAGGGTTAGCAACTGACGTATGCTCCTCCCTCCGTTCCAAAATGTAGTGCATATAGCTTTATTGAAAATTCGAACCTCGCAAACTTTTACCGAGTTTTCGTATACCAAAATGCACATATAGAATACCCAGTATATATCATTTCATTCATCTTCGAGAGGTAACTATAAAAATGGGGGAGGAGTGTACAAAGAAAGACCGTCGTATGACCTGCAGCAATTTCAACCACCCTTTGGTGTGAAGGAATATCATAGGAACTCTATATGATATGATTTTTATTGGATTTTTTCCTTTAGAGCCAATTGGTTCATAGGAATAGATTCATATACTCCACATTTCAAAGGAAAACAAACATGATATCATTTTTATAGCTTTAGAGCCACTTGGTTCATATGCATGGATTCCTATACTCCCACAATTTCAAAGGAAAATAAACATTAGCGTATTTAATAGAAAAGTTCCTATGATGTGAACCAAATGACATCTCTTTTCTAATCCCTCCTCATAGGAATTGAGATACATGTCATCTCTAGATTCAATAGAAAAGTTCCTATGATGTGAACCAAATGACATCCCTTTTCCAATCCCTACTCATAGGAATTGAGAGACATGTCATCTCTTTCCCTACAAGTTCCATCTATACATCTTCTCTATTCCTAAATAGCTAGTACAACCCACTAGTAGGTTTTTTCCTGGACATGCAACTATGGCACAAGAACACGTCATTCATGCAAGTCATAAATCACATTGTTTTTGTACTCTATGCATGCAAGCACCACATCATCAATTTGTGCATGTTACTCACAAGTTATTTCTTGCATTAGATTTTTTATTGACAATGTATGTGTTGGTCACATGCACACATATGTAGTTCACATTCACATTTTTGTTAGAAATGTCATTCTGTTAACTACAATTCATTTTTTCTCTTTGTATTACATTTTCATTTTAAGCATACATTCACTTCCCATTAGTTATAGATGTTTTTGGAGGAACTTTTATTCATTATTTTGAGTAGAAAATTTCACGCGGCCACGGGTATATCAAAATGCGGGGCCCATGCGTCATTGCCTTTCGGTCGAACCTACGTCCACAATTTCTCCACTAGTCCCCGAACCCAAAATGCTGCCTCGTTCCCGTAGAACCAAGCGGCCCACCCGTGTTAAGGCGTCGACTCGAACTCAATCCCTCTCCCGTTTACTACGCCGTGGCCCCTCACGCCATAGTACTCCTACAAACCCTACCCCCCGCACGCATCATCGGTTTTCTTCAAGAGGACGAGGGAGAAGCGGATTTGTAGTGGAGGCCCTACCCTAGGGTGCCCTAGGTAGCTGCCGCACGCATAATTGGTTTTCTGTTTTCTTTATGCTCTAGCGCCCTAGAGTGAAATGATGGTTGCTTCGTCCGTCCAGATTAATGCGGGAAAGGTGGGGCTTTGTGATTTGACCCCTCATCGCTCATTTACTACTAATGTGGCGCTACGACCGGGGTGCCTCCAAGTCCAACCGCAGCTCCGAACTATAATTTGGTGCATCGTACGTGGAACAAGACGGTGGATGAGCCACATGTCAGCCAAAGGGGTCCTGTTAAGTGTGTCATCATTTCATGTGCGGACTGACCCTGCTTGAGTTGCTACGCCAACATGACAGCAGCAACCTACCACTTGCTTTTGCTCCTTGGTGAATCCCGACTATATTGATCTAAGGCTGGTCGTAATGGTAGTATCATAAGCGGTATCATGCATGCCAACTAGACTTTTTGGATGATGTGGCACACAATTAAATGAGGAAAGAGAGGATGTGGTATCATATCATGATACCATATTATATTAAATGTTGTACTACTTTGTGTAATGCATGGCAATTAATAAGGCAGCCTAAGATACTAACTTATGATACTATGCATTACGGAAGTAGTATCGTACACTGGTATCATATGCATGATACTAGTATATGATACTCCTCATTACAACCAGCCTAAAAAGATACTACTCCCCCCATCTCGGTTTATAGGGCGTGCACGTAGTTCTAGGTCATCCATTTGACTAACTAAATATGAGTTACTATGTCACAAAAAGTATATCATTGGATTCTTAAGTGAATGTAGTTTCTAAACATATAGTATTGTTCATCACATATATAGCAAGTTAAATTCTCAACCTAGAACGACGTGCATGCCCTGTAAACCGAGATGGAGGAAGTAGTAAATATGAGGTGATTTTACCGAGCGGTGGGTGGGGGAGCATGGCCTGTCATGCGGTACCATGTGTCATGATGTACCAAGGCGATGCGCGTCCCTCTAGAGGCAGAACAATGGCAGAAGCAATATGTGGTTTTCTTGAAGGAGATGATGGCGAAGTGGATTCAGCGAAGTGTGAAATAATGGTTGCTTCGTCCATCTGGGAAGGTGCGGCATTGTGATTTGACGTCTCATTGCTCATTACTACTACTTGGGCGCTATGCTGGGGTGCGCCCCTGTTGTTCTGCAATGTTATTTGGTGCATGACACGTCGACCCGGTTGCTATATGTCCCACATGTCGGCGAGAGGAAGTACATAATTCATGAAAGCGAGCATCTCCACTCTTTTAGTACGAAGGAGGAGTACAAGACACGGCTTGGTTTTTGCTGCTTCGCGTGATCCATCGATACAAACCAGACTAAAAAAGGCGAGGGCGGGTCTTTTCCCGCGCGACAGGCAAGGGAGTTTGGCATAGTCTGTTCAAGGCAACGAGGCAGGAAGGGAAACAAGCAAATAAAGGTTAAGTGACTTAGTTTTGGGAAAATCTGATTTTATGGAGTACGTACCCACTATGGAGGCGGTACTACTTACTACTCCCTCCTTTCCGGTTTATAGGGCTCATCTAAAAAAAATTCATTTTTCCGTTTTATAAGTCTCAATTCTACTAGTAGTACCATCACATGTTTGGATTTCGAGGTGCATTAAATCACCCGATGCAAGCAGTATCAAGAGAAAACTCACCAATGCATGTAGAAGTTCATGGAAAGTTAGTGGTCATGCATGCATTCGTTGTATAGTAATTAATGCATCGGTAAACATAACTTCTTGAGAAAAACGAGCATACTAATTACTTGTGCAAACTACGAAATTAATTCCACCACTCACCGTCTACCTTGGTTGGAGAGATTTTGAAATTGAGCCATAAACTGGAAAGGAGGGAGTAGTAACATAGCCTAGGGTAGCTTGCTGCACCACGGACTCCAAGGAAATTGCTATAGTACTACTCCTATGTACCACTTTACTACTCCTACTACTAAAAGACATATATTTCAAACAATATGATAATCTCTCTAACCAAGGTAGGGACGAGGAGTAACGGTGGGAGTAGTAAAATTTTCTCCTCGTCCTGCGAGCCACCGCGCGCGTGGGCGAGGGAGCGGGCGTAGGTGTACTAAGCAAGCTTCTCCTCGTCCTGCGACTCTGCGAGCCACCGCGTCCGTGGGCGGGGGAGACGGCGTACTAAGCAAGCTTCTCCTCGTTCTGCGAGTTGAAGGGACACATCAAAAGTAATACATACAGAGCATCTCCAGTGTATAGAGCCTTGCCTCTAAGGTAGGCCCCACATGGTTTGTCTCTTATCAAATGAAAAAACCACAACTCTAACCAGCCTCTAAGGTGGGCCCTAGCAGAAATTTAAAAAGTATTGATTAGCAACACATTTGACCAATCAATACTATTTCTCTTGTACTCCTACTTTCTTATGCTTCCTAATGCTGACAATTGGGACCAGATGGATTGTTACATTGTTAGAGGCAGCCTCTAAGGTTAGACGCGATGCTAGCCAATTTTTTGTTAGAGGCAGTTCATGCAATGTATAGAGGCCTGCCTCTAAGAGGAGAGAGGGCTTAGAGGCAGTTTTTACACATGGGATTACTCCTGCATGGGTCAATCACAACAGGTGTTTTGTAAAAAATGCATCTTGATGTTCCGTGCAATGCATGGGCATCTTGCTAGTCCATGAAAACAACACATGGCAAAATTTCACGGTGAACGAGGGATTTGAATGTGCTGGGAGGGGTAGGGCTGGGAGGGGCGGTCTAGATCTTGCCCGGGGTAGCCAAAATATTGGCGACCCTTTTGTCCACCCGTGCCTTTGCCACCGATGAACGAGGAAGAGCTCGGGTGCTCATGCATCCTCCAACGCGCGCTTTGGAGACGAGCTCGCACGAGCTGTGATTTTTTTGTCCCACCACATCGCCCGAACCGGCCGCAGACCGACCGGTGACCCGCAAATTACACCATCCAACCGTAGCCGCACACATTCTGACAACAACTCAACCAACCGGACGAAATTCATGCAAACATGGCGATATTTCATATAAACAACGACGGAATTCATATAGAATACCGGATTTTCATACAAATATGACAGATTTCATTACATTCAAATCAACTAAGCGGTGCTAGTCCTGAACAACACATGTATAATAATACCTAGCCTAAATGGTCGCCTGCCGATCCATTTGTCTTCCTCATGTCCGACAGCATGATCACCGGACTGCCGGGAGCCCTGGAGGTATATGCTTCAGCGCAAAGGATGGCTCGCTTCCCCACCGCTCAACGGACATCGTTGGCTGATGCCCAAGATGGAGTCTGAAGGGGGCTTCTCCGCTTCCATGGAGCCCATGCGGGGTCGACGACGGTCCACGCAACAAAAGGTTCTGGCAAGACACCTGCTGTGTACACCGGCGTCGCCTCGGCGGTGGCCTTCATGGGACCCAAGCGGCGGCGGCCTCCCATGTTCTACTTCTCCTCGATGATGGCGGCAGACGCGAAGGCGCTGGCCACCGACTCATCTCTCTTCGTGCACCCGGATTCTGTCTCTACTTGCATGGCCCGGCCGCAGGCATGTCAGTCTCGGCCACAGAAACGGGAGACGCGGTCGCAGACACGGGAGGCGCGGTACAAGGCAGCGGCATGGACGGCAGCAACGACGCCCATGCTCCCCGCCGTGCTAACGTGGAGCAGCTCGCCGCACCTCGTCGAGCTGGCCTTGAGCGGCGAGTTGCTAAACCGCGCGCCGGCTTGGGGCGGCAATTGGCTCCGTCGGGCGAGGGGAGGGAGGTGGATCAAAGATCTGCATAGCTCATATCCGGCGGGCTCGGAGGGCCACCCAGCCGGCTTGGATGTCGGATAACTACTCTTCATAAACCGTTGTAAGAGTGGACAAAATGGTGAAGGAGGAGATAGGGGAGCGGCGGAGGTGTGCGATTCTTGGCCGGCGTCTGGCCTCGTTTAAATAGGAGATTAAATAGACGGCGGACGGGAGGAGCTCGACCGGCGTTGCGTTTAATGCCGGCCCGGTCATGAACGGACGTGTGTCTAGAGTGGGTTTCTCGGCTTCCACACGGGTTTCATGGAGGCGTTTGAATGCGGCAAGGAGGCGTGTTCAGCCGGGCGTGTAGCGAGCGGCGCCCTCAACTCTGACGTACGACACCGCGTCGTTCTTCCACTGACGTGTGGGCTCGTTGGGTACCTGGCCTGCATGTTAGTGACCCAACGCAGGCAGCGCACGACAGAGGAGCTTTTGGTGGGCCAGGGCGGTCAGAAGGGGGTATTTCATAAACTGATGATTGTTCATTGAGTGTGAAGTCATCTATTTCATGTAGATAAGCCTACTATATAATGTAAGAGAATTTTAAATTTTTCATATATACGTTGATAGCCCGTTCGATACGTTGTGATTCATAAAGACCGCTGCAAACATTAATGTTCTGCTTATCACATATAAGATTGATTAATACCCGTAACAGTCCATGCCCTTAACAAAGGGTGCATGCACGTATAGGTTGAGCATGTGTCTTGCGTCGTGTGCTGTGTGCATGCGGGCGTGCGAGTGTTGCGTGCGTGCATGTGTACATTTCAGTGTTGCATGCATGTGTGTGTGCGTGCGTGTGCTCATGAGTGCATGTGTGCGTGTCAGTGTTGCACGCCTGCATGCGTGCGTGTGTTCGTGCGAGTGTTGCGTGCGTGCATGTGTACGTGCGGGGTGAGGCTACACATCAGTGGACTGACTTTTTTATCTCTGGTCAGTCGATTTTCCAGCCGTTTGATACGAAATCAAGGGCCTGCAGTTCATCTTCAACCTCCACCCCCTGAGCCGCCACCCACCACCGGCCCCTGCCGCCCGCGGCCGGCTTGCCTCCTGCACCGCCTCGCCGCACCGCTTGCCGCGAAACCACTCCCCACGATCGGTTCGCCGCCGCCCCGGCCATCCCTCTAGCCCCCCCCCCCCACGCCGAGCTTTTTCTCCGGCGATCCCCACGCCACCGCCCCACCACCGCGCCCCCACCGCCGGTGACCACCACCCCCACCCTGAACCCTAAGATAGATAGTGGGCTACCTCTCCGGCGAGCCCCCCTCCCCGCTGAGGCTGGTTCTTCCTTAACTCCGGCGAGCCCCCCACCCTCTCAAAATCGACTGACCCAAAAGTCGATTCAGTCGACTGAAGTGTAGCTAAATCGGTACGTGTGAGTATTGCATGCATGCATGCGGGCATTGCGGGCGTGTTTTTGTGCATGTGTGATGAGTTTGTATTCACCACTATGGCTCGTGCGTGCGTGCAATTAAAATGGCCGGCTCAGCATATCATCACAAGGCGATCCTTGTCCGCTATTGTTAGGGGGCGCGGTCTGCCAACCAGAGGTCTCACGACTTCAAATCCCCACCGACCACTAATTTATTACCATTTCTGTCTTTCATATACGTGCTGACGGGTGGGCCCTATGGTAATGTACGCTGCTGAATGTGGACCGTTTGACTGGTCAATTGATCGTGTCATCAACAAATTACGGAGCTGTATGGTGAGCCAGTGACCGTATGATCACCATAAAATGTATTTTATTAACACAGTACAGACTCAAACTACCATTTCTTTCTTTCATATACGCGCCGCGCTGATGGTGCAACAGTAGTTGCGCCACGTGGAACGTTTGACTGGTCAATTGACCATGTCATCAACAAACTACGGAGTTGTACGGGAGAGCCAGTGACCGTATAATCACGACATGTATTTTTTTAACACAGTACAGATACAAGCGCTCATATATACCCGCAAACACTCACCGCTATAAGCGCACACATGCAGACCCTACCACTATGAGCACCTTCGAGAGAGTGAGCCAGCATATGATCTTGAGATTTTACGAAGTCACCATAGGTGCCTCGTAGTCGAGGGGAACGTCTCCTCCCACTGAACGCACATCGCCAGAAAATACTGAAATTAATCCAGGATAAATTCGAGCACTAGGAATTTAACCTTGGTGGGCTAGGGAAACCACTGTCCTCCTAACCATCCAACCACAGGTTGGTTAGCACCACAAAATGTATATGGTGACCGTGATGAGCTTATTCTGAAGTCTAGTGACCATATCGTTCTTTCGCTTCAAATACAATGACCATAAGTGTCATCAACAAAAATACGGAGCACGCATCAAATACAATGTCCATCAGTGTCATCAACAAAATACGAAGACGTATCGTGAGCTAGATACTATATGATCACCACGAGAATGTATACGGTGACCATAATGAGCATATTCTGAAGTCCAGAGACTGTATAGTGCTTTCGCTTGAAATACAGTGACCGTCACGCGTGAATGTGTCAGGGGCATGCATACTTTAGAGGGCCGAGAGATAGTTTGTGTGCGTACGTGAAAGTGGTGTAGAAAGAGGGGGTGTCCGGTGGACGCAAGGAGAGATATGGCCTTCGTTTTCTCCTTCCCGTGACTAATATTTTAGGAGAAAATATAAACATTCACAATGTAGAACAAATATTATTGGATGCACCATGCAATTAACTTTCATGTATAACATTGTACTATTGTATATGCTTATTTTCTTAGTGGCCGATTGCGTGTGGGGTGTGGTGGGCACATCATTTCTAGTTGTGGTGGGTCAACGTGAGGACTCATGGGTCGGTTCCATCCTGCGCCACATAGGTTGGACCGAGACGCATTATACGAAGACCCATGTGGAGGACTCGGCGTACAAGACGAAGCTACCAGAGTCGTGGAGGACTCTATCCCCACTGATGATAAGCCGACTATATATGATTTGTAACCCTAGGCCCCGAGTATGTTATAGAAGCCCGGGGGCTAGTTCGTCGATAGTATACACACACGCACAATGCCTGGTATTCACGTGTACTTTGTACACACCCCTATCACAAATATACAGTACCAAGAGTAGGCTTTTTCCTCAACTGCAAGGGCCCGGACTTGGGTAAAACTTTGCCTCGTATTACCATCCAGCCTAACAGTCAGGGATATCCTACCGAATGATCTGATGGAATCATATCTGCCAACTACTAAGAGAGAGGTGTGTGTGGGGGGGGCAATGTGTGCGAGAGAGGCCTAAAGATAATGTGCGTGCGGGAGACACGTAGGCACATATATGTGCCTATAGAGGGCTAGTAGAGACCGTGCGTGTGTATATATGCATGTGAGAGAAATAGTGTTTTCCAACTGAGATTAGTGAAAAGAGTGGTACATAGTAGTAAGAAAGAGAGAGGGAGATATAGAGAGAGTGTGTGCGTGAGACACCCCGACACCCCGAGAGAGATTGTGAGCATGTGTGAGAGAGAAATGCCGATGTATATAAAGTGTGTGCAGTTATATGCGTTAGATAGAGAGATATATAGCGCTTGTGTGAGAACGGGCCGAGGCATAGTGCATCTACATGTAAAAGGCGGTTCTACGCATTAAATTTAAATATAAATGGCTTTATTTTTTTGGATGAGATCATGAATTTTGCAATTTGCGTATGAACGAACATCGGTCTATCAGACACCCATACTCTATTGAATTCTAGCATGTGCATGTGTTTATTTCATATTATCGATACATAGAGTGAGAGTGGTTTGAAATCCAGACAGTGCATTGCTTTCGCAATTCATATATAAACATTAAGTGCACTCCATGTTGTTAGTGTGAAGCACTTTATACATTTCTCACTTACATGGATACATTCCAAATTGCTAGCTACGAAATAGAATACATGGTGAATTCAACATAAAGGGGGTTTCGAAGATTCGAATTCATAGGAAGTGCATTCATCTATTTGAATCCGAGATAATGGCATTTGTAAATTAGATCTAAAAGGGGGCATCAATCTTTGTTGTGCGTTTAAACATGCTATATATATTCATACGCATGTCTAACTATTTTTTTGCAACCAAGGAGATTATATCTGGAACCATGCATGAACTAAGGTAAGTTGCATATTTTTTAATATATACTCGTGTACAATGTATATTCAAATGTACCCCCTCCATTCCAAAATAATCGTAGTTTTAGGATTTTCAGGAGTCAAGATTTGTAAAGTTTGACAAATCCTGAAAGTTCAATTCAAGAGAACCGAAAATGTTAATGCTTCTGCTCCCAAATATTGAACGAAGCGCCAAATAAGCCTCTGGTCACCCGAAACCGCGTGAGACTAATGTTTGGTGGTAGGAAATTGCTGTCCAGACTCTGGCCCGTGTAGCCTATCGACCCGATGTCCAAAGGTCTAAAGCGGGGTAGGTTTGTAACTTCACCAATACGCCAATCTCAACCACCTCCGAGAAGCATTCATACGCCGTGGGTGCCTAAACACCCATGCGCTTGGCCGAAATCTTTCCCGCCCACCATTTGGGACACCCGAGATTACTGTCCTACCCCCGACCCGCAATATGTCCGAAATTTTAGATGGGGGCAAAGCTTGTAACTTTCCCCAAATTTCAAACAAGCGCGTCCCAAACCGAAACATTGTTCCCCCTTAGTTCCCCCTCCCTCTGTTTCCCCATTCATACTCCGTAGGCGCCAAAACGCCCTCTCCACCAGCCGCGAAACCCCAGCCTCCTCCGTCCACCACCCCATCGCGCCCAATCCACCGCCGCCCTCCTCCGTCACGCCAGAGTCGGTACCCCGACGTCATTGTCCAATGCAACTGCAATGCCATCAAGGACTTAGCAGCTGAAGCCAAGGAAGAGCTGCCTCCACGACGCCGACGCCGACGTGCGCCGTACCAGAACCACTTCGACCCCGCCGTCCTGCGCCTCACCGCTGCGGCCCCACAGTCGCAACCGTCCACCGCACCGGAGCTGTTCTCGCTACGCCGTCGTTCGCCACCTCGGATCTGGTTCCCCGCCGCCGACAGACGGCCACCGCAAGACACTCAACAACTTGGCCATGGGTTCATCCAAGGCTCCACCGTCCTCCACAACTTCTCATTTCTAGCAAACCACAAGAATATCGTTGGAAAAAACAGAAGGAGGACACAACACTGCCAGCAGAAAGAGGTACTCCTCTTCTCTTACTCGTGCAAATCTTACGTCTCTGCTCACACCGTATTCATCCCACGAAAGAAACTAGTTGAGCGCTTCTTACTGCATCTTCTTCGTGATACTAAATGCACAAGGTTTCCTCCCATTTACTATTTCACCTTGGCTAGAGGTCAGTAGCCCACCTGGATTTCAATTCAGGGGCAGTTGATTTGCAATTAAAAGAAGCAGCACATGCTTAGGCACGCGGAGCACCTTGTCCGCCTGTTCGTTGGGGAAGTGGCGCATCAGTGTCTATCATAGGGGTGTGGGGCGTAGGAGCTACTTGCGCCCGATCTGGAGGTCGGCGGGGCTTGAAGGGATGGCCGGGTGGTGGTGCCAAGCACGGCGGTGCGGTGAGGTCGAGGGGGCGGAGATAGGGGACTGTGCCGGTGGTCGCTGGCGTTTCGAGGAAGATCGTCAACACTGACTGGCTGGAGGTAGATGAAGGCGATCTCCCGTTCTTTGTACATCGGACGGTGCAGAAAAAATGGACTGACCTATAGTCGACTATTATTTTCATAGGACCACACCTTGTGGTGTGCTGGAGGAGCATCTGCGTTTCCCAGCCATCCCTGTGCTCATATTTCAAAATCCTAGAATCTAGTAATTTCGTGTGCCATGCATGTTGTAGAGTATCATATGTCTCCCGTCATTTATTTCTCACCGACCTGCTATCTGCTACTTTTACACTGTACTACTTGTGCACACACTTCACCCATACTCACACTATTGTTTTTTATGCATGGGTATTTCAGACTCTGACGCAGTGTTGATGAATACACAAAAGAAAAGACAGAAGTCGCTCCAATGTAATTCGAAGATAAGCACTAAGTGTTTCAACGCTCTAAAGGGTGTAGTGTGAGCAGATGGAGACAGTAAACGTAGCTCTGCAGTTGATGATCTCAATTGCCACACACAACCATCCCAGGTGCTAGCTTTAACTGCGCGCTGTCAAATGTGGTTGCACGTTGCATATGGTGTCTAGCCTGTATTGCTTCCAATTTGGTTAAATTGCATATGCTTACTTTACACATTATACCTCTGACAATGACATGCCTTCCTATTTTTGATACATACTACATATGTCTATTAACCATGTTCGTACAGCAAACTAATGCTCTTTTGTATCCCTCATCAATCACTTATGATGCGACAGTCACCCCAGTGTGGGTTACTGTGAGACGCGCTACTCATTTAAAGACTGCAGTGTCATCCTGCCCACATGATTCTCAAGAAACAGCTAGGCTAAATGAAGATAGTCAATGATACGTCTCCAACGTATCTACTTTTTCTCACGCTTTTCCTCTTGTTTTGGACTCTAATTTGCATGATTTGAATGAAACTAACCCCGGACTGACGCTGTTTTCAACAGAACTACCATGGTGTTGTTTTTGTGCAGAAATAAAAGTTCTTGGAATAAAACGAAATTTGCGAGGATTTTTATGGAATAAATGAGAATCACTGGAGCCAAGACCCACCAGAGAGGGGCCCCTGGGTGGGCACAACCCACCAGGGCGCGCCCCCTCTCCTGGGGCGCCCAGGTGGGTTGTACCCACCTGGTGGCCCCGCAGACCTCAACCCTGACACTATAAATTCCTATTTTCAGAGGAAAAATAGGGGAGAAAGAATTATCGCGTTCGACGAGACGGAGCCGCCGCCAAGCCCTGTTCTTCCTCGGGAGGGCAGATCTGGAGTCCGTTTGGGGCTCCAGAGAGGGGGATCTTCGTTCTTCGTCATCACCAACCCATCTCCATCGCCAATTCCATGATGCTCCTCACCAGGAGTGAGTAATTCCTTCATAGTCTCACTGGTCGGTGAGGAGTGGGATGAGATTCATCATGTAATTGAGTTAGTTTTGTTAGGGCTTGATCCCTAGTATCCACTGTGTTCTTAGATTGATGTTGCTATGACTTTTCTATGCTTAATGCTTGTCACTTTGGGCCCGGGTGCCATGATTTCAGATCTGAACCGTTTATGAATTCATCATTATATCCATGTGTTAGATCTGATCTTGCAAGTTATAGTCAGCTACTACATGTTATGATCCAGCAACCCCGGAGTGACAACAACCGGGCCCACTCCCGATGATGACCGTAGTTTGAGGAGTTCATGTATTCACTATGTGTTAATGCTTTGTTCCGGTTCTCTATTAAAAGGAGGCCTTAATATCCCTTAGAATCCAATATGGACCCCGCTGCCACGGGAGGGTATGACAAAAGATGTCATGCAAGTTCTTTTAATAAAGCATGTATGACTATTGACGGAATACATGCCTACATTATATCGATGAACTAGAGCTAGTGCCATATCGTCCTAGGTTATAACTGTCACATGACGAATATCATCCAACAAGTCACCGATCCAATGCCTACGAATTTATCTTATATTGTTTCTGCTAAGTTACTATTGCTATCATCACTGTTACACTTGCTACAAAATTACTGCTATCAATGTTACTGTTACTGTTGCTGCTGTCACTACTATCAAAACTATCAAACTACTTTGCTACTGATCACTTGCTGCAGATAATTAATCTCCGGGTGTGGTTGAATTGACAACCCAGCTGCTAATACCTTCAAATATTCTTTGGCTCCCCTTGTGTCAAATCTATAAATTTGGGTTGAATACTCTACCCTCGAAAACTGTTGCGATCCCCTATACTTGTGGGTTATCAAGACCTTTTTCTGGCGCCGTTGCCGGGGAGCATAGCTATATTTGTTGAGTCACTTGGGATTATTATCAATTTATCACTATGAAGAATCTAAAGGACGCTAAGACTACTATTTTTCCCTCAAAGACGAGGGGAGGTAAGGAACTGCCATCCAGTTCTGCTTTAGATTCACCTTCTATTATGAGTAAACTTGCAACACCACCACATGCTATCAATTCTAATATGTCGCAAGTTATTGATGATGCTACTTCTACTATGGATAATGCTTATGATGATGCTAGTACCTTGCTTGATAATGATGATGTGCCACTTGGTGAATTTCTTGATGCACAAATTGCTAGAGTAATACAACATGATGTTGTTGAATCTGATGATGAGCTTGAAACTGAAACTCTTCAAACACCTGCTAGAACTAGCCTTCCTAGATATGAATTGCCTAAGGTACCGAAAGTTTATGTTATGAATGAGAAGACAACGAGAGATATTCTTGCTTGTAAGGATAGAGATGATCTAGAGAAATTATTATGCAAGTATAAAGAAAAATCTTTGAATGCTAGAATGAAATGCGATCCTAAGTTTGCTACTTCACCTATCTTTATTGATGATAAGGATTACGATTTCTCTGTCGACCCAGAGTTAATCACTTTGGTTGAATCTGATCCTTTCCATGGTTATGAAACTGAAACTGTTGTGGCACATCTTACTAAGTTGAATGATATAACCACCCTCTTTACTCATGACGAGAAAACTCGCTATTACTTTATTCTCAAATTATTTCCTTTCTCATTAAAGGGTGATGCTAAATCTTGGTACAATACTCTTACTCCTGGCTGTGTGCGTAGTCCCCAGGATATGATTTATTACTTCTCTGAAAAATATTTTCCTGCTCATAAGAAACAAGCTGCCTTACAGGAAGTATTTAACTTTGTGCAAACTAAAGAAGAGAGTCTCCCACAAGCTTGGGGGAGGCTTTGCCAGTTACTTAATGCCTTGCCTGATCATCCTCTTAAGAAAAATGAAATACTTGATATCTTCTATAATGGACTAACCGATGCTTCTAGGGACTTCCTAGATAGTTGTGCTGGTTGTGTTTTCAGGGAACGAACTATTGCTCAAGCTGAAGAATTATTGAATAACATATTGAAAAAATTATGATGATTGGACTCTTCCTGAACCACCGCCTAAACCCACTCCAAAGAAGAGGGGTATATTATATCTCAGTCCTGAGGATATGCAAGAGGCAAAGAAATCTATGAAGGAAAAAGGTATTAAAGCTGAGGACGTTTAAAATTTACCTCCTATTGAACAAATACATGGGCTTAATACACCACCACTGCCTAAGGTGGTAGAGGTAAATTCTCTAATGAAATTCAATGATAATGATAATCCTCAAAATATGCATCCTAGTCAATGCCTTTATGAGTTTGAAAATTATATTAGAAAACAAGATCACTTCAATGCAAATGTTATGAAACAGTTGAAATATAATTCTGATATGATTGCCCGCTTGAGTGACTTGTTATTTAGAATTTCAAATGATGTTAGAGGTGTTGGAAAACATGCTTCTATGGTTCAAACCCAGTTAGAACAAGTTGCTAAATCTCAAAGAGAATTGCTTGATGAAATGAATCATAATATAAATGACTTTGCTGTTAGAGTTGCAACTAGAGGTGGTAAAATGACTCAGGAACCACTTTATCCTGAAGGACATCCAAAAAATAATTGAACAAGATTCACAAAGAGCTAATGCTAATGCACCTAGTCCTTCTAAAAATAAAAAGAAGAAGAACAATTATAGGACTTTGCATGCTTCTAGTGAACCTGAAATAGAAAAACCTCCTGATAATGAAAATGAAACTTCTATCTCTGATGCTGAAACTCAATCTGGTAATGAACATCCACCTAGTGATAATGAAAAAGATAATGTTGATGTTCATGAAGATACTCAATCAAATGATAAAGAACCAGACAATGATGTTGAGATAGAACCACCAGTGGATCTTGATAACCCACAATCTAAAAATAAAAAGTATGATAAAAGAGACTTCATTGCTAGAAAACACGGTAAAGAAAGAGAACCGTGGGTTCAAAAACCTATGCCTTTTCCCCCCAAATCAACTAAAAAGAATGATGATGAAGAATTTGAACGCTTTGCTGAAATGCTGAAGCCAGTCTTTTTGCGTACTCGCTTGACTGATATCTTGAAAATGCCTCCTTATGCAAAGTATATGAAAGACATCATCACTAATAAAAGAAAAATACCGGAAGCTGAAATCTCCAGTATGCTTGCTAATTATACTTTCAAAGATGGAGTACCTCAAAAATTTGGAGATCCGGGAATACCAACTATACCTTGCTCTATCAAAAAGAATTATGTGAAAACTGCTTTGTGTGATTTAGGAGCTGGTGTTAGTGTTATGCCTTTCTCTTTATATAAAGGGATTGTTTACATCTGTGCCCCTGGTTCCTTAGCTCTACTCATTCATCCCCGCGCTCTTAACTTTTGCTCAATTTTCCCCACTCCCTTGCCAGAAACCCTCATAACTGGGCACAATGAACGTTGCCGTCGGGTCAGAGGCTTGACCGTTAACTCTGACTAGTGGGTCCATGCTGGACTGTGTTGTCCATTTGACCTGACAAGTGGGGCCGCGTTGGGTGGTGTCGCTGTTCGACCGTTGGGCCGTGGTTTCGTTGGGCCGTCCCTTGCATTAAACGTCTGCACGCGCCGCCAGAACAGAAGCCTGCTATGCATGCGCCGATGCCACGATCCCATGATGCGCCGACCGAGCCTGCATGCGCCGATGCGTCCGCCATGATGCACTGATCGAGCAGCTTTCTTGCACGCCAGCCGCCACGGATGCAGCGACGGTCACTGCCGCTGGTTCCTCTCTTCTAACTAGGCGACTACATATTTGTGGCTTGTGTAAAAAAAGATCCACTCCCTTGCTTAGTTGTACTCATTCATCCCTACTAACAAAGCTTGCTTGCATGCACTAGGTGGTTACTAACAAGGGAACCCTACTAACAAGCCGAGCTCTCTAAGAAAATAATCAACAAATATGTAGTCCCAATATGTAGATAGGGCCAACAAGCCCATAGCACGATCACATAGCTCAAACTAGGACGAACTTAATAATAGAATAGATAGAAAACTTAATAATAGAATTTAAGAAAAGGGCCAAGAAGCCCAAAGCAACTCCAACATAGTTCAATTACAACTTAACATAAAATACACTAAAAAAGATAGAGGGTTAAGAACCCTAGCCGCCGCCTTCTCCACCTCGCTCCTCCTCCGGGCGCCCTTTTCACTGCTCCTCCGGGGCATTGTCGATGGGGTACGAAAGAGTGTGCATGCGCGTCACGGTGGGGAAGATGTTGTTGTACTCCGTGAACCTGTTGTGGGTGGCGAAAGCGATGAACTCGGAGCCACACCAAAACACCCGGCCGAGGAGGTAGAAGGCGTCGAATGTGTTGGTGAAGTGGGCAAGGAGAGCAACCACCACCTGGTTTTGGATGACCTCCTCGACGCGGAACATCGTTGGAGATCCCCTCGGGAGGTGGTGGTAGCCGGACGCGAGGAAGAACTTGGTGAAGTTCCTTGCGGTCCTCAGCCTTGATATTGCCCCCACATGTAGTGTGCGATCAACGTACACGCCGGTAGGGTAGAGCCTCTCCAGCACGGTGGGTGGGAAGCGGTAGGTTGGTCCGGTGTACTACATGGCTGACGGATGTGCAGAAGACGGAGAAGGGGTCGAAGAGCAAGAAGGGCAGATGGATGAGGGATGGCAGAGGCAGAGGGTGGCTTAAATAGCCGTAGTGCTACGTGTTATTTGGCCGTGGCAATAATGGGGTCAAATGTTAAGTAACCCGTTTTCAAACCTACCGCAACATCGGGAGTGTACACGCGTGGGAAACGGTGGTTTGAAAAAGAAGAAGAAAAAGAAGCTAATTGCACGCGTGGGAATCCATGGTCATATATATTATATGAACAAAAAGAGACAATTTTTGAATAGTTTGTGGCCATTTTGCATGATAAAAATAAATTTGGCCCTCAAGAAGTGGTCATTTGCTATGCAATGTCAATTTATTTCAAACGATGCAAAAATACAGAGCCAGCACGTTCACAAAAAACAAAGCAAACGACGCAAAAAAGGATGCCAAAATACAGAGCCAGCATTTCACAAAAAATCAAGCAAACAATGCAAAAAAACAACGCAATTCGACGGCCCAACCAGAGTTTGGTTTCCTTTTGGGCCCAATAACGTTTTTTTTCACGGAGTCAGTGGTGGGCGAGCAGCCGGGCACAACGAATAGGATCGCCTCTCGCGGATCGCCTCACGATCCAACGATGCGGAGCCATCCTTGTGATCCAACGGCGCGGAGCCTGCACACAGCCAGCCCACCTAGTTCCTTCTAGAAGGCCAGATCTGAGGGCTGTCGCTTGGCGCGAGGGTATGATCGGACGGCTGACGTTGGGAGCTAGGGTTAGGCAAAACCCCGCGGGGTTTAGAGGGGTTTTGAGCTGGTCACCGGAGTTTCGAAGGCTTTGACTGAGCATAACTAATTTTAAAAAAAAATTGAAAAAATATGAAACCTTCGCCGTTCGTCATTTTATAAGACACACTAACGAGTAAAAATACTAAACTTGGTCTATGGTCATTTTCATGAAAAAACCCTAGCTGGCACGATCGAGGTCAAATGAGCACCATTGATTTTAAAAAGATCAAACAAATATTAAACCTGCGCACAATGTTGTCTTATGTGACATGTTACCAACCAAAAATACTAAACTTGGTCTATGGTCATTTTCATGAGAAAACCTTCACACATATGAGCTATCACCTACATGATTTCAAAGAGTTCAAGGAGAGGAGGTGGTGCTACCTTCTGTTTTTGAAAAATTAAAAAAAACAAAAAATCACTAAACCTTTATTTTAAAGTGAATAAGAAGGATCTAAAGTTAGTTTTCCATTTTCATATTTCAAAACTTGGCCTATAGTTTTTATATTAATGTTGTCTTATGTGACATGTTACCAACGCAAAATCATAAACTTGTCCTATGGTCATTTTCATGAGAAAACCTTCACACATATGAGCTATCACCAACAAGATTTCATAGAGTTCAAGGAGATCAGGTAGGGTTACCTTCTGTTTTTGAAAAATTTAAAAAAGAAAAAAAATCACCAAACCTTTATTTCAAAAAATATGAAGATTAATTCAATAGGTGTTAATAAAAAACATTTGGCTCATTTAGAGTAGGTCCAAAAACACTTGATTACAAATGGGTTGTTTACCCTAGCCTAGGAGCTTATTTGGAGCACATTTCTCAAATTCAAATTTCTTAGACCTCCTCTAAATCACCTCAAATTTTGCACACATGATCTCCTACACAAACATAGTTAGTTGATAATACATCTTCATTAAAATGTTGTTTTTTGCTCTGTTATTGGAGTATTTGATAAAAGGGAACCCTTGATAAAATGATGGATTGCAACATATTTGCAGCATATGTGTGATCATTGCAGCACCTGAACTTTCAAAACACCGAAACAAATCATAGCAGATAAATTTAGAAACACAAAAATACCCAACATAGATAGCCACATGCATATAAAATTCATCCAACCACAAAAAGGTAACCCACATCCTGTTCACAAACATAGTTCACCCACATAGTTCAGCAAACAACCTAAAGTACTTAAAACACATCATAACATCATAACATCAGGGAAGGGGAGACAAGACTTTGGCTAGGGCAGCATGCTGCCCCATGATCTTGTAGTCCTCGCCGTGGATGGCCACATCTTCTGCATGAGCTAGAAGGTGAACGAAGCGGCCAGACTTTGGCTTTGGCTTGGTGGTGCAGTAGGGGCAGCGCCAAGTTTTGGTCTTGATCTTGTAGTAGTAATCCACTCCCTTGATCCTGATCTTCTCCTCTTCCTTCTCTTTGAAGGAGGTGAAGTTGCCGCGGTCCACATCCACATCTTCCCCACAGACATACTGCACACACGAATGAATTACATTAGTACATTATAGATTCATGGGAATACACCATGTCAAACGAACTAAATGAACAATCTAAATTTCAAGTAGGCTTACCTCATACTCTTCGTCGTCACCATATGCCGGATCGTACGGGTCGTCGAAAGTATAGTCTATCATCCTCCTCTTCCCCCTACCATCATCCTCCTGAATATACAATTACATCCATCACTAGTAAATAATAAGCCAATTGAAAATTTAGATATGCATAGATGACACATTGATCATAGGGCTAATATACTATGATCCTATTTGCATTTTCCATTGTCATGCACACACATTGAACAACAGAGCTAATATAACTACATATTGAAATTTAGATATGCACACTTGATCATAGGGCTAATATACTATGATCCTATTTGCATTTTCCATTGTCATGCACACACATTGAACAACAGAGCTAATATAACTTGAATCAAATAACTTGAGTAGCATTAAAAACCCCAATCTGTGAGCACTAAAAACAAATCTAATAAGCATCATAGCATTAAAAAACCCAATCTATTCACAACTTTTGCAATGAGTTAATCCAAATCTAAAAACAAATCTAAAAACCCCAATCATTGCAGCACCTAAAATCATAGTTCACAACATCTAGCTAGTATTTTTGGAACGAATTTATCCAACAAACCCTAGTCCAAAAACCCCCACCCCCCAACCCATACAAAAAACCCCGGCCCATCCGTCAAACCAACTACTCTAACCATCTGAACTATTGTATGAATCACAATCAAACTAACTCTACAAGCTAAGCAAGTGCAAATACCTGCCCCTCCACGGTAGGCAGCGCAACGGGAGCATCGAGATGGACTGCGCCGCTCGGCGCCGTCACCTTCTGCAGCGATGAGGCGGAGCCCGCCACATCCGTAGCGGTTGCAAGTTTCCCCGCACCACTGTGGACGCCGCCGACATCCGCGGTCACCGCGCCCTGACCCTGCAGCTCCACCACATCTCTGGCCGCTGCGCCGGCGTCGCCACGAGCATCGGCCATCTGACTGATGGAGGCGATGAAGGTGTGGAAGAGTATGCAGTGGGGGAGAGCGAGACGGTGCAGTCGAGGCAGTGCAGGAGAGCGAGACGACACCGGTGGGGGAGAGGAAGACGATGCGGCAGCGAGGGGATTTGTGGGAAAATGGTAGGGGCGATGGAGGTGGTTGCCCTCTTTATATGATGGGACGTTTCGGGCATGTCCATGGACACGTGCTACCCCACGACCGCGGTCTTGCATGCACCCACGTATACGCGGCCCCACTCGTCAGCTAACGGTCAAAGCAATTGACTCAACGACAACGTCCGTTATAACCAGTTATGAGGGTTTCGGGGAAGGGAGTGGGGAAAAGTGAGCAAAAGTTAACAGAGTGGGATGAACGAGTAGAGCTAAGGAACCAGGGGCACAGAAATAAAAAATCCCTTATATAAAAGACTTAACTTGAATAAACTCACACCTACTGAAATATCTCTGCAAATGGCCGACAAATCAACTGCCATACCTATCGGTATCTGTGAGGATGCGCCCATTGTTGTTGCTAATGTTACTATTTTGACTGACTTTGTTATACTTGAGATGCCCGAGGACGACAACATGTCGATTATCCTTGGTAGACCCTTCTTGAACACTGCAGGGGCTGTTATTGATTGCAATAAAAGCAAGGTCACTTTTCATATCAATGGTAACGAGCATACGGTGCACTTTTCGAAGAGACAATTCCAACTGAATGGTATTAATGTTATTGAAAAATCTCCGACAATCACTATTGGAAGTTTTCAAATACCTCTACCTACTGCCAAAAAGAAATATGAAATGCTTATTGTTGGAGACATTCATATCCCCATTGAGGTAACCTAGTGATTTACGAAAGTTCTTCGATTTCTTGCTAATCAAAAGTGGTTGTTAATAAGACTTGATCAACCTTATTAATGATTCATTTTTGAGCGGTATGAAGTTGATGAATTTAGTAAGCACTACCTTCTGTCCTACTTTTTTCTGTTTTTATTAGTTAAATAAAATTAAATGCCATGTTTAGCCTGTTTGCTGAATTTTCCGTGCAATAAAAAATGACCCAAAATAAAAGTTCTCGGAATGCCCTAAAAATTTTATACGATTTTTTTCCGAATATTTCTGATTTTCTGGTGCAAATAATATCAGAGGGAGGTGCACCAGGTGGGCACAACCCACCTGGGCACGCCAGGACCCCCAGGCACGCCCTGGTGGGTTGTGATCCCCATGTGGGCCCCCTCACTTACCTCTTCATCCCACATCATCACTTACCTCCAGAAAAAAAATCTCCATTGCTCTCTCTCCCGTGTTCTTGAGCTCAAACCCGAGGATTTCGATCTCTTTGCTCGAAGCTCCGTTTTCGAAACTGTTTCGGGGGATTGTTGCTTGGTAGGTGACTCCACCGTTTGTCCAATTAGTTTTTGTTTTAGAGGTTTATACTTTGAATAATTAGCTACTCTTGGTGCTGCTGTAGATGTGCTTGCATGTTCAATTCTTAGTGTCCTAAGCAGGTTGAATGCTTTCTACAGCCTCTACGTATCCCTATGAGTAGTTGCTATCAGTTTTGTGAAGTTTTATTGAGAAAATTTTGTGGACTAAAAATTCAGATTTTTGTTCATAGGAAAATTGTACGCGAACATGAATATCTTTAGGAAGTTTGGCTCTAAGAAGAACGCTAAGGGTGTTATTGGGGAGTCATCTGACAGTGATCTCCATCCTCGGAGGTTATTGACGGAAGTACGACCGTGTGAATGGCCGCACACCCCGTTCCTGCAAGAGGCTGGGATTCTTTAGGAGTTCATGCAATATATTGCTAATGCCGGTCTCACCGACTTCATCGTAGATGAGTGTGACCATCACCAAATCCTCACAAACATCTTTGTTCAGAGCTTTACTTTCTTGCCTAGAAATAATCCTCCTAAAGTGAGCTTCGATTTATATGCTGAAAACCATCAGATACCGCTTACTGAATTTTGTGACATATGCATGATCCCTTCTGATGGGAGCTTGGCTGAGCCTAGGCCGGCTGGGTTTGAGGACTTTTATCGCACTTTGACTGTGGGGGATGAGAGAGGGGTGTCAGCCACCACTGCTGCTGGCTTACATTTTCCTGTTGTTCATTACTTTGCCCTTTTCATTACCAAATGCTTTCTTGCTAGAGAAAAGGTGGGTGCGCTCAGTTCACCAGACCTTGCTGTTTTACGTCGTGCATTAGAGGGCAACAAAACTTATAGCTTGGGAGCTATTGTGGCTCATCGCCTCCATCTTAATAAATCCCAGTGTAAAATACATGGTGGGATTTTTGCTACTCGTTTGGAGGCCCATTTGAATGTTGGGATACGCCCTCATGATTACCCTCTGACTAAGGTTTACCTAGACCATGCAGCCATGGAACACCATCACTTTCTTGCACATGATCATCCTAACATCGCCATTCCTAATAACCTGGTCTTTAGCGTTAAAACTCATGATGTTATTCCATTGCCTACACCTGCTTTGTTTGATCCTTTTGCCAGGGGCGGATATAGGATTATGCCTGTGGACATCATCGCCTACCGGAATGCTCAGGCTGCTGCAGAGGCTGAGGAGGAGCCTCAACAGTGGGATGAGTGGATGCCTGCTCCTCAGGATCCCTACTACCATCCAGGCTACTGATCGATTACCAACTTAGGCCAAAATCCTAAGCTTGGGGGAGTACGTGTTTCTCACCGACATTTACATTTATGTTCACACTTATCATTCCATTCGTCGGTATTCACACTTTTTCATTGTATCATCCAAGCTTAGACTTATTGTCTTGCTTTCTTCTTGTGTGTTTGAAAAACTTTAGAAAAACCAAAAAATTAGTGGTAGTAATTTACTTTCTATGCACGCTTAATAGTAGTACTAAAAAGAAAAATCCAAAAAGATTTCCTTGTTCTTCTTTTGCTTGTTGGGAGCTTTCCCGTGTAAATAGTTTTTCTCGTTTTTGCTTTTCTCTTTTATTCTGCCTGTTCAAGAAAACCAAAAGCTCCAAAAATATTTCAGTGTGTTTCTCTGAATTTCTTTTCTTTTTATTCGAGTTGTACCGAGGAGAAGACCACGATGAAAATGTTGAGTGGCTCTCGTATGAATAATTGTTGAACTAATAAAGACAACATTTTACCTTGTCTTCTCCTGTTAAATAAAATGTTTGCAGATTCCAGCTTAGTCCATGGCACTCTTGCACTATTATAATTTTCACACCATTTGGTCGTGCAAGTGAAAGGCAATAATGACGATATTCGATGAACTAGCCGTGGCAAAGAGAAACTGGTATGAAGTCGACTTGTTCTGTTCGTGTAAATATGTTTAACCTAGTATCCACGCTTCAGCCCGTTATGATTAAACATGTTTGCAATGACAATTAGAGATTATAGTTTCTCATGCCATGCATAAGTAGCTAGGAGTGGATAATGATTTATCTTGGATATCAACATAGCGTTAAAATGATTGTGATGTAGTATGATGATATGGTATCCTCCTCTGAATGTTCGAGTGGCTTGACTTGGCACATGTTCATGCATGTAGTTGAATCAAAACCAACATAGCCTCTATGATATTTATGTTCATGGTGTTCATATCCTACTCATGCTAGTGTCCAATGTTACTTATGCATAATGCATGGTTATGATCGTTGTTGCTCTCTAGCTGGCCGCTTCTCAATCTAATTGCTAGCCTTCGCCTGTACTAAGTGGGAACTCTGCTTGTACATCAAAAACCTTGAACCCAAAGTTATTCCAGATGAGTCCACCATACCTACCTATATACGGTATTACCCTGCCGTCCTAAGTAAATTTGCATATGCCACCTCTAAAACCTTCTAAAAATTATCCTTTTTGTGTGCCTGGATCGTTCATGGAACGACATGAGGTGGTCAGTATCTTCCATGCTAAGCGGGTTATTCTCAGGTCGAGTGTTTATTCACTCGCCATCGCACGAGAAAAGGGCGGTAATAGGGATGCCCAGTACCAAACTGCAAAA
Source organism: Triticum aestivum (assembly GCF_018294505.1). NCBI lineage: Eukaryota > Viridiplantae > Streptophyta > Magnoliopsida > Poales > Poaceae > Triticum > Triticum aestivum. The sequence continues at coordinate 60,946,583 of NC_057808.1, read as the reverse complement.
ATGAAAAAGAGTTCATCTCTTAAATATTCAAACAAAAACTCCCAATGGAGTCAAAACCTTTACTTTTATCGCTTAGGAACCGCCACTAGCGTGCTTAGCAAGGAAGATGTTCATAACTGATGGTTGTGAAGTGAATAAGAAGGGTGCATGTCTCAAAATATTATTTATCTCTGTTTTAAAAAATTGAGCTCTGGCACCTCTGCAAATCACTGCTTCCCTCTGCGAACAGACTATCTATTTACTTTTATGTTGTGTCACCACCTTCTCAAACAAGCACCAGAAACTGAGAGAGCATAGTTGTCATGATTTATGCATTGTGTATAGCTAATGTTGGGTGCATCATGACTGGATCTTTTCTACCATGAATTACAATGTCTAGTCGCTGCTTGAACTTTGGAGGTGCTCTGCATTTATGTTTTGCGGTCTCAGAAAGGGCTAGCGAGATACCACTATTGTCATATCATATCATATCATGGTTGTTTTGACAATGTGTTGCTGTTTGAGATATCTTATTATTGCTCGCTAGCTGATTATGTCATTGATATGAGTTAATATAATCTTTAGGTGTTATTGTCGACATGGTTAGTTATAATGCTGGCTGAAAACCTGGGTGTTGCTTAAGCCTATTTATGCAAACAAGAGCAAAAGAGTTCGTAAAATTTTTCCTTTCTCACTTTCAGTTTATCAACTGAATTGCTTGAGGACAAGCAAAGGTTTAAGATTGGGGGAGTTGATACGTCTCCAACGTATCTACTTTTTCTCATGCTTTTCCTCTTGTTTTGGACTCTAATTTGCATGATTTGAATGAAACTAACCCCGGACTGACATTGTTTCAGCAGAACTACCATGGTGTTGTTTTTGTGCAGAAATAAAAGTTCTCGGAATAAAACGAAACTTTGCGAGGATTTTTTATGGAATAAATGAGAATTACTGAAGCCAAGACCCACTAGAGAGGGGCCCCTGGGTGGGCACAACCCACCAGGGCGCGCCCCCTCTGCTGGCGCGCCCAGGTGGGTTGTACCCACCTGGTGGCCCCGCAGACCTCAACCCTGACACTATAAATTCCTATTTTCGGAGAGAAAATAGGGGAGAAAGAATTATCGCATTCCACGAGATGGAGCCGCCGCCAAGACCTGTTCTTCCTCGGGAGGCTAGATCTGGAGTCCTTTTGAGGCTCTGGAGAGGGGGATCTTCGTTCTTCGTCATGACCAATCCATCCCCATCGCCAATTCCATGATGCTCCCCACCGGGAGTGAGTAATTCCTTCGTAGGCTCTCTGGTCGGTGAGGAGTTGGATGAGATTCATCATGTAATCAAGTTAGTTTTGTTACGGCTTGATCCCTAGTATCCACTATGTTCTTAGATTGATGTTGCTATGACTTTGCTATGCTTAATGCTTGTCACTTTGGGCCCGGGTGGCATGATTTCAGATCTGAACCGTTTTTGAATTCATCATTATATCCACGTGTTAGATCTGAACTTGCAAGTTATAGTCACCTACTACGTGTTATGATCCGGCAACCACGGAGTGACAACAACCGGGCCCACTCCCGGTGATGACCGTAGTTTGAGGAGTTCATGTATTCACTATGTGTTAATGTTGTGTTCCGGTTTTCTATTAAAAGGAGGCCTTAATATCCCTTAGTTTCCAATATGGACCCTATTGCCACGGGAGGGTAGGACAAAAGATGTCATGCAAGTTCTTTTAATAAAGCACGTATGACTATTTACGGAATACATGCCTACATTATATCTATGAACTGGAGCTAGTGCCGTATCGCCCTAGGTTATAACTGTCACATGATGAATATAATCCAACAAGTCACCGATCCAATGCCTACGAATTTATCTTATATTGTTTCTGCTAAGTTGCTACTGCTATCATCACTGTTACACTTGCTACAAAATTACCGCTATCACTGTTACTGTTACTGTTGCTGCTGTCACTACTATCAAAACTATCAAACTACTTTGCTATTGATCACTTGCTGCAGATAATTAATCTCCAGGTGTGGTTGAATTGACAACTCAGCTGCTAATACCTTCAAATATTCTTTGGCTCCCCTTGTGTCGAATCTATAAATTTGGGTTGAATACTCTACCCTCGAAAACTGTTGCGATCCCCTATACTTGTGGGTTATTAGTCAACGTAGCTCTCTAGTTGATGACCGCAATTCCCCTACACCACCATCGTAGGTGCTTGCTCTTACTTGGCAATGTGATATGTGGTTGCATGTTGCATATGGTGTCTACCTTGTAATGCTTCTAATTAGGGTAAATTGCATCTGCTTAGTTAACACATTATACCTGTGAATATGACATGCCTTCCTGTTTTTGGTACATAGTACGTCTTTCTATTAACCATGTTCTTACATCAAACTAGTTTTCTTGTGTATCCCTCATCAATCACTTCTTATGAGACACCTTCAAATTGACAGTGTAATATTGGTGGCATCTTGCATATCATTTCAAGCATGTATTGCCTCTAATTTGTTGAAATGCCACTTATAATGAGACACATCTAACTTGGTAGAGTTATTTTGGTTGGATCTTTTATACGGTGTCTATATTGCATTGCTTCCAATTTGTTGAAATGCCTTCTGCTTAGCGTTTTTCGTACATATTCCATCCTCCTACAATGTGGTTGCCTTACATAAAAGTTATGTTCATCAGTATCATGCATCAACGAATTTGGAAGTGCAAATTTCATTCCTTTTTCTTGTGTGTTTACTTGACAAGGCAAAATCTAAAAGGACGAAGGCACGAAATGATGGTGGTCCTAAGGAGCAACCGAAACAGATGATCTCTACAGATTCTCCTGCTACTCCTACTGCAGTGCAAGTTCCAAATCTCATCTCCCCTACTCCACAACCCCAGGTGCTTGCTCTAACATGGCAGTGTGATATCTGGTTGCATGTTGCATATGGTGCCTAGCTTGTATTGTTCCTAGTTTGTTAAATTGCATCTCCTTAGCTTACACATTATACATGTGAATATGACATGCCTTCCTGTTTTTGGTACATACTACATCTGCCTATCACACCATGTTCTTACATCAAACTACTGTTCTTGTGTATCCTGCATCTATCACTTATGATGAGACAGTCACGCCCGTGGGTTAGTATGAGACGCGCTACTCTTATAAAGAGTGCACTTTCATCCTCCCCACATGATTCTCAACAAATATCAAGCCTAAATGAAGATATTGAACATATCTCTATACTTGAGTACCACATTTCCCCTACACCACCATCGCAGGTGCTTGCTCTAACTTTGCAGTGTGATATGTGGTTGCATGTTGCATACAGTGTCTAGCTTGTAATGCTTCTAATTAGGGTAAATTGCATCTGCTTAGTTTACACATTATACCTGTGAATATGACATGCCTTCCTATTTTTGGTACATACTACATCTATCTGTTAACCATGTTCTTACATGAAACTACCTCTCTTCTGTATCCTGCATCAATCACTTACGATGAGACACCCTTATTCGTTGCATATTGCATATTATTTCTAGCCTGTTGCCATGCATTGCTTCTAATTTGGTCAAATACATTTATTAGGCCACCCTTTTAATTTGGCAGAGTGATATTGGTTTCATCTTTCATATGGTTTCTATCTTGCATTGCTTCTAACTAGTTCAAACACCTTGTGCTTAGTTTACACTTTATACATCATACATGTCAATATGTCATGTCGTCCTGTTTTTCATACATATTCCATCCTCCTATCATGCGACTGCCTTACATGAAAGCAGTGTTCATCAGTATCATGCATCAATGAGTTCTGAAGAGCAAATTTTATTCATTTTTCTTGTGGGTTTGACTTGACAAGGCAAAATCAAAAAAGAGGAAGGAAAAGAGTAAGGAAGGCGATGATGGTGGTCCTCTGCAGCAACATAAACGGAGCATCTGTACTTCAAGTGGTCGGTGCGTCGGAGAAGGCGATAGAGTGGCAATGCTTTTTCTCCTAGTGTGGAGATAAAGCGGCTTAAGGCTGCCATGCATCCGGCTAGTTTTTGGACCTGTTTAAGGTTTGTTGGTGTGGCCAACTGTGACAAAGCTCGGATTTTGGCTGGATTTGCCTCAATTCCTCTATTGGAAACGATGAAGCCCAGCAGTTTCCCAACAGGAACGCCGAAAACACACTTTTTGGATTGAGCTTGATGTCATATGTACGGAGGTTGTCGAATGTGAGAAGCAAGTCGTCTATTAGTGAGTCGACGTGTCTAGTCTTGATGACGACGTCATCCACATATGCTTCAACTGTCTTGCCAATTTGTTTCTCTAGGCATGTTTGAATCATGCGTTGGTATGTAGCACCGGCATTTTTAAGCCCAAAGGGCATAGTGTTGAAGCAAAAAGGCCCGTATGGGGTAATGAATGCCGTTGCGGCTTGATCGGATTCCTTCATTTTGATTTGATGGTATCCGGAGTATGCGTCAAGGAAACACAGTGAGTCGTGTCCTGCAGTGGCATCTATAATCTGATCAATGCGGGGGAGGGGGAAGGGATCCTTAGGGCATGCCCTGTTAAGGTCTTTGAAATCGACACACAGGCGCCAAGATTTGTCCTTCTTTGGCACCATCACTAGATTTGCTAGCCAGTCAGGGTGTTTTATTTCTCTGATGAATCCGGCCTCGGTTAACTTGGCTAGCTCCTCCCCCATAGCTTGTCGTTTAGGTTCGGAAAAGCGCCGTAGTATTTGCTTGACTGGCTTATATCCCTTCAATATATTGAGGCTGTGTTCGGCCAAACTGCGTGGGATTCCTGGCATATCAGAAGTGTGCCAGGCAAATATGTCCTAGTTCTCGCGCAGGAACGCTCGTAGTGCGGCGTCGACCGTTGGATCCAGCTGCGCCCCGATGGAAGCTGTCTTCTTGGGATCCGTCGGGTGGACATGGAATTTGACTATTTCGTCTGCTGTTTTGAAGGAGGTGGATTTGGGCCGTCTATCAAGGATTACGTCGTCCCTATCCACTGTGGAGCGTAGTGCAGTTAACTCTTCGGCCGCGAGGGCTTCGGATAGTGCCTCGAGGGCCAAGGATGCGGGGTTTTTTTTGGCGTGGAGTGCTATGTCCGGATCACTGGCGAGAGTGATAATACCGTTGGGCCTGGGCATCTTAAGTTTCATATACTCGTAGTGAGGTATAGCTTGAAAGCGCATGAGTGCGTCTCGCCCCAACAGGGCGTGATATCCGCTATTGAAAGGGGCCACCTGGAAGGTTATCTCTTCGGACCGATAGTTCTCCGGCGTGCCGAATACCACGTCGAGTGTAATTTTTCCCGCGCATCGAGCCTCCCGGCTAGGAATTATTCCTCAGAAGGTCGTATTGCTTTGTTCGATGCGGCTCCTGTCTATTTGCATTTTGTTGGGTGTGTCCTCGTAGATGAGGTTTAGCCCACTGCCGCCGTCCATGAGCACTTTAGTGAGCCAAAACCCGGGCTGACCGGACTCTTGGTTCGTCACTGGCATTGAAAGTTATGGCCGTGTGGTTCCAAGGGTTTATTGTTGCGACTTGGCAGACTTCGGCAAGGTCGCGGAGTGCCCTCTTGCGCTAATTGTTTGAGGCGAAAGTCTCGAAGACCGTCAACACTCTAAGGTCATCATCCTCCGGGGAACGTTGCTCTGAGGTGTTTTTGGTGAGGATATCCTCAACGCTCTTGGCCACCTGCCGGAGTATCCAACATGCGCTAAGGCTGTGGGTTGGTATGGTATCCAGTGTTGTGTGTATTTTGCATGGCCTATCGAGCCATCCCTCCAGAACGGTTCCGCGTCCCGTAATAAGCTTAGTTTTCTTCACTATGGGGTCGGGTGCCCCGCGAGGGTGCATCCTTTTTGTCTGCCAGCGGGGTTGCGTGAAGGCTGGTGGGTCCCAGCGAGCTGTCTGAGTTTTCCAGGCACTTTCCATTGCACAGTACTTCTGTACTATGGTCGCCAAGTCAGCGAAGTGTAATACGCGACAGCGGTTGATGGCGTTGAGGATTCCTTCGTCCGTGCAATTTTTTCAGAATACTGAAATCGCGTCTTTAATCCTGTCTTTGACAAGGAGGAATCAGGCCCAAAAGTGATGGACTATTCCTTGAGACTGCTGTCGTACGTACATGAGGTTGCATATATTCGGAGGGCCGAAATTGCTTGGAGAATATTGCTTGTGGTGGGTGTGTGGCTTTAAATCCAAACCCTGACCCGGTGTGGAGTCCGGAGTTTGAAAAACTCCCCAGCTTATTAGTTCGGGCTCCGGGATGTTAGATGATTTTCCAGGCTCGGTGCCCGGTTCGAAGTTCGGAGTGTCATCCCGCAAACGGGTGTCCGGCTCATGGGGCTCGGAAATCTAAACATAGCTTGTCTTCAATGTAGGGGAAGAGTTGTTGTTTTGTTCCTCTACGACCGCTACCTAATGGGTGATCGGCGGAGATTTGATTGCTCTCTGATCGGGTTTAAGCCCAATCTGATCATAGTCTGTAGCGACTCCCATGGCAGCGATGCGATCCAAAAGTTCGTTTAAAGACGACAGCTCTGTGGGATCCATCCGTTTGGAGTATTCGGAGTCAATACGGAGACGATTTTCGATGACCTGAGAAGTCATCATTGGCTTAATGGCCGAACGGGCGGCCATAGTAAAGCCGCCCAGCCGGAGGGTTTGGCCTAAGGCTAGGGTTCCTCCAGCGGTGATACTGTCCTTGATAACAAGGCGAGCCATCGACCCTGTTTTCGACGTCACAGCGAAGCTCTCAATGAAAGCACCAATGTCGGTGTCAAAACCGGCGGATCTCGGGTAGGGGTCCCGAACTGTGCGTCTATGGGTGATGGTAACAGGAGATGGGGGACACGATGTTTACCCAGGTTCGGGCCCTCTCGATGGAGGTAATACCCTACTTCCTGCTTGATTGATCTTGATGAATATGAGGGTTACAAGAGTTGATCTACCACGAGATCGTAATGGCTAAACCCTAGAAGTCTAGCCTATATGATTATGATTGCCTCTACAGACTAAACCCTCCGGTTTATATAGACACCGGAGGGGACTAGGGTTTGTACAGAGTCGGTTTACAGAGGAAAGAATCTTCATATCCGCACGCCAAGCTTGCCATCCACGCAAAGGAGAGTCCCATACGGACACGGGAGAAGTCTTCTGTCTTGTATCTTCATGGCCCATCAGTCTGGCCCATATCACATAGGCCGGCCGCCCGAGGACCCCTTAATCCAGGACTCCCTCAGGTACGGTTTGACATGGCAAAGTCAAAAAAGAGCAAGGAAAAGAATATAGTAGGGAATGGTGTTACTCGTCGGGTGCGACGGAAAAGGATCTGCCCTCGAGATTTTGCTGGTACTTATAGTGCAGTAGAAGGTCCAAGTCCACTGGCTAAATCTACAAACACAGTATCACCTGCTCCACCAGCTGCAGCATCCGCTTCAACTGTACCGGCATCTCAACGAGTTACTCGTTCGTTTGCTCCGCAACTGGCCAGTTCCCAAGCTGCCTTCACACAACACTACTTTCGAAGCACTGCTGACACAACAGGACTTGGCAAGATCAGATGAACCTCATGAGCATCAACACCAAGACGGTACCTGGCTGAGTCAAGTTGCAGTTGTATGCTCCTTTATATGTACTCTCACAGTTTGATGTGCACTAACACTTTCCATATTCGTTGTTGAACTAGCACCATGGCGCAAGCGGAAACAGACATCAGGGATAATGCTTGACAGATTAACAAAATCTAAAGGAGGAAGAATGGAGATCCATTTTGAGGCAGGTTTAAAAAGGCCACATGATGCTACAGAGTCAGCCAAGTTAGTATCAGAGGCAGCCGTTGCCGTGAGGTGTCATGCACGTATCCTCCCAACGTGGATCCAGTACAGGAATGAGAAAGACAATACCGAGTTTAACACCTTACTTGACCATTTATCCGTAAGTAATGTTATTCATCGCAATTTGTAATATTGTCTTGCTCTGTCCCATACTTTCTAGCTTCCTCCTAATAAGACTCACATTCTTTTTTCAACAGATGAGGTTCAAGTTGGATCCAAAAGATGATGCAACTAAACAAGCATGCACTCATGTTTTTCAGTCTGCTCTGCGACAGTATCGGTATCACCTTAGAAAAACTCACTTTGAAGGCAAGGCTAACAATGAAATCGCCCGAACATCTCTAGTGGAATATATTACAGATGAAGACTGGACAGCCCTTGTTAAACACTGGTCTGATCCAAAGTATCAGGTAGGGTATATGTATTTGATAAGATCACATATTGAACTTGTATTTACGTATGTGCCTTACAAGTGTATCTTCTTCTAGGCTAACTGTTTGAAGAACAAGACCAACCATTCTAAAGTGAAATTCCAACAGACAACAGGATCTCGTAGCTATATTGCACACTGCAAGGCTCTTGTAAATAGCTGCTACTTCCTTCTTATTTCCGTGCCATATTATCGTATCTATATTGACTTGTTCCAAATATAGAGGAAAGCCCGTGCGGACCGAAAAGAACCTGAACCGAATGTAGTGCAAATCTTCAAGGATTGCCACACCAGCAAGATGAAGGGCATGCGCACACCAGTTCATGTCGCTGTTGTAAGTCCTTACTCCTCCTGCCTTTGAACTGCTTGTTACTTTGACGTGTTCATTTAACTGCTTGGTTTGCAGCCAATGTCAGTTACTCTGTTCACTTTTATACACAGTTGTCTTAACGTATCATTTCACCTTACACGGTTTAAAAGAGATGAAGGATATTATTTTGGTCTTGATCTGTAATCTAGTTGTGATATTCATGTGCCCACACGATGATACAATAGCATGTTTGTTTTATATTTGTTTGCCCATGATATGAATGATGTCATACTATGTTCATCGTACTTTAACCCATGTCTCTTTATCCTTACATGTCAACGAATGTGAGGAAATAGAGAATACAGTAGGCATGCTACATGGAAATATGCTTCGAAAGTGATTTTATTACGTAGTTGGCACTACAATACATGCTAATGTATTATAGTAGTTCACCAAAATAAGTTATGTATAAACGTGAAACCTACTTCGTTTGTTTTTGTCTCATTAGTAACTTATTTGGTACAGTAATCTAGAAGTTCAAACTTTCAGCAAGCTATGGAACAAATGATCGAACAACCACAACCACCTGAAGGTGACGAGGCTACCACAGGTACAATGTCACCTCTTGCTGCAGTGCGTCAGTATCTCTCCACTAATAGTGCAAAAAGCACCTTCCTGCGTAAGTCTGGGTTGGTTGTCAAGGTAACCTCAACCAAATCGCCTACTGAACCAAATCTTCCGGCTAGACACAGTGATATATCTGTGCTCCAGACACATGTCCAATCCCTAATGGACGTCGTTTCTGAAGCAAGAATAGTGGTTGACAAATGTCGTCAAGATATGAATGGTTTTGAAACCAGACTATAAAACATTTGCTTCGTTGTTCAAGAGCAATGGCGGAAAAAAGGGGATGATCATGCTGCTCCATCAGATTCTACAGCCTGAAAAATTAGCACTCAGGTCAAATGATTTGTGCTTCTATACATCTGATGGTGCTTTTATCTGCAAGGACTGTAAACTTTATGCCAACAGGCCTTTTGTTGTATGGCTGGAATTTATTTTGTTGTGATACAACATTTATCGTGCTGCCAAAGGCTGTAGAAATTACTACGCTATTTTTGTATAGTGTAGGTTTATCTTAGTAATGTATTCGGCCGAAAGCTTCGTAGGAGCCCAACGTGCCAACATTCGTTAGGCCCATTCCAATTGGGCTAAAAACGATTATGGGCCGCAATTTGCATGTAGCCCACTAAGAATATCTGGGCCTAAATCAGCATAGGCATTCATATTTTTGGTAGGCATGTGCCCCTAGTGGGCCTTTAACATGCCTAAACATAATTTGGGCCCTCAGTAACAATAGGCCGTTAACATGTGTAAATATCTCGAGCCCATAAATAACATGGGCCTTTAATAGGCCGAAAGTGAGATTGGGCCCTGATTGTGCCAAATAACCCACTGGTCATTAGTAGGCCGAAATGTATCTCAGCTCGTGGTGGCCCATTTACAATGCGGATCATTCACAGGCCGAAATTCAGACGGGCCGTAAATGCGCCGGCCTACTGGACGGGCCTTTAACAAACCGGAAGTTCGGTCGGGCTTGATTAGTATCAGTTTTATATGGGCCGTTAATAGGCCCGATGTGACGTTGGCCACATATGGCCCATGTATTTCGTCCGACGTTAACAGGCCGTAAATCACAACAGGCTGGAAGTGGCCCAAATCTACAATGGTTCTCTAACAGACCGAATGTCAGACATGGCCGAATATGGCCCAGATCCTTCACGGTCGTTTATGGGCCGAAAGTTTCAATGACCCAAATTAAGTAGGGCGTTTAACAGGCCGGAAACACACCGGGCCGTAATTCGGCCCAAATACTTAGCGGACTGTTAAGGGGCCAGAAGTGACCATGGGCCGCGATGATGAAAAGTTTAGAACGGGCCGTTGACGGGCCGATTTGACAATAGCCGTACGGGCCTTAACTATGAATGGGTCGTCTGCAAGCAGGCCGTTAGTGGGCCAGCCCGCTAATTTTGACTCGGCCAGCCTTTTTAACCTAAATGGGCCGCTGTTAGGCCTTGCCATGTGTTGACGTATCATAGGCGCCTCGTGTCCATTGGGTGGTTCACATCTGTCCTTTTCGGGTGCTGACACATGGTTCCGTCGGCCAATGAGAATTTTACACATGGAAAATCGGCATTGGTCGTGGCTGTTAGCGGGTTACTGGATCCAAAACCGGACCGGTAGTTTAACGGCGACCCGTTACGGTGGATGCCATGTGTCAGTCACCCTTGACGAAAGCACTTTTATGACGCGCGATTTATGATCATGGAAGTGGACACTTCCGTGATGATAATTTTGGTAATGTCATGGAACACTTCTACGACAGCACATGTATGACTATCTTGATTTTGTCATAAAATTGTCATGGATGAACATGCATGACAAAAAACGTGACCTACTGTGACAAACACGTATCATCACGGAAGTGTATTTTTTTGTAGTGTATGTTGTGAGTGTTAGCAATCATAGAATATTATGTGATGGTTGAGTATGTGGACTTGCCAAAAGGCTCCGATACGTGACCCTTCCCGAAAATATGATGAATTATAGTTGCAAAGTTGATTAGTTTGTTGGTTTTCAATAGATTTTTATTCTTTATACTTCAATGTTGTGATGAATTGTTACTTGTTCATGAGAATTTATATGATAAAAGTGTGTGATAAAGTTTTACGTTAAAGTTTTTTGTTGTTATAATAATAATCATGATGCTTCTATGTCCATATTTTGTTTTTATCGACACCTCTCTCTCTAAGCATGAGGACATGTTTTTCGCTTGAGGACAAGCGAGGTCTAAGCTTGGGGGAGTTGATACATGTTGGGTTCTACGGTAGGGTGCGTCGACTGCAAATTAAAAATTTCCTACGTGCAGAACAACCAAGATCATCCTACGGGAGATGGATCACATATCGTTACCACTAGACGCGCAGTGCCGTGTGGCGGAAGAAGAGTTGGGTCAGCGCGTCAACGTGGATCGTCTCCTCGTCATCCAATCTCCCTCGAACATTCGGTCGTCTGATCCCATGTACAAGTTCGCCGGAGCGGCGCAGGTGCACTGCGTCTAACGGTATCCGCACGTGCAAGAGGAACACCGTGCAGCGGACTGCTAGGTCCGATCACACAGTCGGCAACGAGTGGAGGTGGCTATTCGCAACACATGCAAACCCTAGTGACAGCGCCGAAGCGATCAACCAAATGGTGTGCCGCACCTCCACTTTATATAGGCGGCCATCGCGGGCTCAACACTTTGGCCTCACACGGATCCTAAAGTCCAAAATCTGTTCGGCCAGGATCCGAGTCCGGGTAGGATCACATCTGACTTGTGGAGTCCGATCCGGCCTCACAGGTTCCTTCCCTTAAGCGCGTGATCCCTTAGGTTCATGTCAGCTTGGTCGCAGGTCGGATCACCTCTGATCTGGTCGGCTAGTAGCGGCCTCTAGCAAGGCGTGCCAACCACCAAGTAGACAATGAAGCTAGTTGGCGAACCTGTACATCACACTTCCATTCCTTTTGCCACACGATATATGTTGTCGGGCTCAAGCCGAGTCTGTCATCCTTGTGCTAGCCCGACCTCTTTCTCATTCCAGTGATGCCGACCACACACCGGATTATCTCATAATCCTTGTTGCATGGCCATGCTTATCCTGGTCGGATCACATGAGGGGCCCAGAGTATATCTCTCCTGGTCAGAGGGGCAAATCCCATCTTGCTCGACCATGTCTTGCAGCATGGGTCTGGACAAACCCGAAACCTACCTTTGTAACTACCCAGTCACGGAGTAGCGTTTGGTTGGCCCAAAGTAGGTTTGTCACCATCCCGAGTACATGTGCCAGCTCAGGACTTAGGACATAGAACTCATGTTGTACTAGAGACTCACAGATGACATATCGTTGCGTCTCATAGTTGGGTCTGTCCGACTCGGACCTTATCTCGACTCGATCCGACTACGTCGAATCCGACCAGATCCTTCCGAGTCCATATTATATGGTTAGCATCCAATGCTCCATGGCTAGTGAGACCAAGCCATCGACCGTGTCATATGCTAGTCTAGTCGGCTGCGCGTCCACACAACCCTTTAGGATAGTAATCATACAATGCATAGTCCCACAAACAAGTCACGTACTTGTTGATATACATCATTGATAATGTCCAAGGACTATCTTTATTCATAAACACATAGGAAATATCATCATACATGATTGCCTCTAGGGCATATCTCCAATAGTCTCCCACTTGCACTAGAGTCAATCAACTAGACATCGAATGCCCATAGCTCTAACGTGCCCCTCATGCTTGGGTTGTGGAAGCGGCTTAGTCAACGGATCTGCAACATTTGCATCCGTGTGGATTTTGCATAACTCTACATCACCATTCTTTACGATCTTTCGTATCAGGTGATATTTCTCTATGTGTCTGACCTTGTGGTGATTCCTCGGCTCCTTGGCTTGTGCGATGGCACCAGAATTATCACAATAAAGTCCAACGGTTTTACCGAGGATGGGAAAATACCAAGATCATCCAGAAAGTTCCGGATCCAAACACCTTCCTTTGCAGCTTCACAAGCCGCAATGTATTCGGCTTCTGTGTTAGAATCGGCCACCGTATATTGCTTGGAACTCATCTAGCTCACTGCTCCTCCGTTCATGACATACATGAATTTGGACAGTGATCGACAATCATCTCTGTCTGTTTAGAAACTAGCATCGGCGTAACCCTTTACGCAGAGCTCCTCCTCGCCTCCATAAACTAGAAACATTTCCTTAGTCCTTTTCAGGTACTTTAGAATATTCTTCACCGCTGCCTAGTGACTCTCACCGGGGTTAGCCTGGTATCTGCTTGTTAGGCTTATTGCAAAAGCAACATCTGGATTGCCGAGGCATACAGAATCCTACTCATCCTGCTTCGCTCATCATATGTCGAAGGACTCTGAGTCTCGCTTAGCCTTATACCATGTGAGAGTGGAAAGAACCCTTTCTTCGCCTCACTCATGTTGAACCGCTTCAGCACTTTATCTATGTACGTGCTTTGGCTTAAGCCGAGCAGCCTCATCGATCTATCTCTATAGATCTTAATGCCTAAAATATATACTGCCTCACCAAGGTCCTTCATCGAAAACTTGCCATTCAATGACTCCTTGACCGAGTTCAGCATCGAAACATCGTTCCCGATCAACAATATGTCATCCACATACAAGATCAATAACACTATCGAGCTCCCACTTAACTTCTTGTATAAACAAGTGTCCTCTTCGCTTTTGATGAAACCGAGACTAGTGACGACCTCATCAAAATGAATGTTCCAACTCCGAGATGCTTGCCTCAACCCATAAATGGATCTCTTGAGCTTGCATACCTTACTAGAGCTAGTCGGATCGACAAAACCCTCGGGCTATATCATATACACGTCCTCGGTTAATTTTCGTGAAGGAAAGCCGTCTTGACATACATCTGCCATATCTCATAATCTAAATATGCAGCTATAGCTAGTACAATCCTCACCAACTTCAGCATCGCTATAGGCGAGTAAGTCTCGTCGTAGTCAATTCCTTGAACTTGTCCATAACCTTTAGCGACAAGCCGAGCTTTGTGGATCTGAACATTTCCATCCACATCGGTTTTCTTCTTAAAGACCCATTTGCAACCAATGGCCGTTACGCCAGGCGGCGGATCAACCAAGTCCCAGACTTGGTTATCATCCATGGACTTTAACTCGGATCTCATGGCCTCCAGCCATGCCTCAAAATCTGGGCTCACCATCGCTTACGCATACGTAGTCGGCTCATCGCTTTCTAGCTACAATACATTATGCACTCTGCGCAATCTTTCCGACCTCTGTGGTTCCGGTGCTGTTTCCACTACGGGTTGCCTGGCAGACTCTGGTATGATCTCATCACCAGCCGAGCCGTCCTTGAGTGGTCCTTGAATTTCTTCGAGTCGGACCGTCCTCCCACTGGCCTCCCGACCGAGAAACTCTTTCTCAAGGAAAACCCCGTTCCGAGAAACGAACACTTTGTTCTCTTCCTGGTTGTAGAAGCTATATCCCAAGGTTTCCCTCGGATATCCCATGAATATGCATTTATCGGACTTGGGTGTAAGCTTGTCTGACATAAGTCGCTTGACAAATGCTTCACAACCCCAAATCTTTAGAAAAGACAAATTGGGACTCTTCCCAGTCCACATCTCATGTGGTGTCTTGTCTACGGATTTTGATGGTACCCTATTAAGTGTGAAAGCTGCAGTTTCTAGAGCGTATCCCCAGAATGACAAGGGTAAATCCGATTTGCTCATCATAGACCGGACCATCTCCAACAAGGTCCTATTCCTCCGTTCTGACACGCCGTTTCTCTGTGGCTTCCCCGGAGGTGTGAGCTGAGGTACTATACCTCGGCTTTTCAGATGATCATCAAACTCCAGGCTCATGTACTCACCTCCACGATTAGATCGTAGAAGCTTTATAGTCATGCCGAGCTAATTCTCAACCTTGTTCTGAAACTCTTTGAACTTTTCAAAAGTTTCTGACTTGTGCCCCATCAAATAGATATATCCATATCTACTCAAGTCGTTGGTAAAAGTCACGAAGTACTGATAGCCACCTCTGGCAGTTGTGCTCATTGGACCACACACATCACTCTGTATAAGCTCCAATAGCTCGGACGCCCTCTCGCAACTTTTTGCGAAAGGAGACTTAGTCATCTTGCCGAGCAAGCATGATTCGCATGTCTCGGACGACCCAAAGTCGGACGAAGTTAGGAGCCCATCATCATGGAGCTTCTTCATGCGTTTCAGACTAATGTGTCCAAGCCGGCAATGCCAGAAGTATGTCGGATTTATCTCATTAGGCTTATGCCTCTTGACATTCATGTTATAGACCGGTTCTTGTTCCAGGTTCAATATAAATAGCCCATCCACAATGGGTGCATAGCCGTGGAACATTCCATTCGAATAAAACGAACAACCATTGTCTTTTAAATTGAATTCATAACCCTGAATCATCAAGCATGAGGAAGAAATAATGTTTCGACTAAGTGCAGGAATGTAATAACAATTATTCAATTCCAAAATAAATCCAGAAGGAAGATGGAGCTACATCGTGTCGAGCTCCAACGCAGCAACTCTTGCTTTGTTGTCAACCCTGATGTCAATCTCCCCTTGTGCCACACGCCTAGTTCTTACCAGCCCCTGCATCGAGTTGCAAATATGAACAGCTGATCCGGTATCAAATACCCAAGAGCTACTAGGTATGTCAGCAAGGTAAATGTCTATAACATATGTAACAAGTGTACCTTTGCCTGAAGCAGCATTTCCGACCTTCTTGCCATGCTCAGCAAGCCACTTGCTACAATTCCTCTTCCAATGACCAGTTTCCTTGCAATGATAGCAAATGGTCTTCGAGTCCAGTCCTGACTTCGACGCAGCAGCGAAGGTTACCATCTCTGTGCCCTTTGCCTTAGCCTTCTTCTTGGACCAACTCTTCTTGAACTTGCCTGAGTTCTGCACCATCAACACTTGATGCGTGCCTTTCTTAATATCCTGCTCTACCACCTTAAGCATCCCATGCAATTCAGTGAGCTTCTTATCCATGCGATGCATATGATAGTTCGAGATGAACGTCCCATAGCTAGGCGAAAGAGAACCCAGAACTGCATCTGTAGCCAGCTCATCCAAGAGCAGGAAGCCTAACCGATCCGAAGCTTGCACGTATCCGATCATCTTGATCACATGCGGGCTCAGTGGATCACCTTTCTTCAGCTTACAATCCATCAGGAATCGCCAGACGTTGGACCTTTCAGTCCTAGCCTGCACCTGAAACATGCTCTTGAGACTCTCGATCATATCGAAAGCCCCAACATCTTCGAAATGATGCTGCAAATCGGGCTCCATACAAGCCAGCATGAGGTAGCTGATCTCGTTTGATTCATCAATGAGTTTCTGGTAGGCATTCCTGGTTGTGGCATTAGCTTTATCGGCAGGTTCCTCTGGAAGTGGATCCTCTAGAACATGTTCCTTTTTATCATGCTTGAGAACAATTCTCAAATTTCACTACCAGGTGGTAAAGTTTGTTCCATTCAGTTTATCCTTTTTCCAGAACTGATTTCAATGGAAAGTTGGGTTGAGCAGGTGGTGCCATTGATCTACAACAGAAAAATATGCAATCACTAAGTAATGTGTTTATGTAGAGTAATTCGAGCCTAAACAGAAATACTCCCACTGAAGTCAGCATCCCTCCACAGACTCTCAGTGATTTAGGATCCGACTAGTGCATGCGACTAGTGAGCTTTACCATCACTGCTAGCCAACATACTTATCCGGTAAGCGACTCCTTGCTAATCGTATCTCTATACGACTCCTGTCGGTCGGGTAGGTATCTTATACCCCGGCTCCCAACCTTCTTTGCCACAAGCCCCAAAACCGTTTTGATAGACTTGTCAAGTTAACCTGATATAGTGCATGTTCGTGTCCGACACGAACCCTTCAGCTCAAGGACACCCAGCAGCACCCAATTTTATGAGCCCACTACTAGACGTACTTGACATGCGAAGGTGCAACATCGGGGATGGCAATTCGCTTGATATTCATGAGGGATCATTCTGCCATTTAACATGCATAGAAACAAAGAGGCATAACAATCACAAAGAAACACATATTGTGAAATAGTATGGCTCCTTCATGGGCGTTCTTCCAGGTCGGCTCCAACTCCGATGACCATCTAGGGACTCCATCTTGTTTGTCACGCCGGGACGCCAAGCCACCAACCTGATCTCTATAATCCAACTACTACAGCTAGTAATGAATTTTACAGAGAATCACAAGTCAACATGCAGGTCATTATACATTATAATGACAGCACTTTGGCTCCTGCCGCCTGACAAACATGACACGCAGGCCATGTATAAATTACACACATCACTACTGGAATCAGGATCTTTGTCGTCAGCCAGCTCTTTGCCGTCTGCTAGCTGATGGCAAAGAAGTTCTTTGCCATCAGCTTAAATAAAGCTGACGGCAAAGAAAGAGCGGACGGCAAAGAAGGTGTTTGCCGTCAGCCGGCTCTTTGCCGTCTGCTAGCTGACGGCATAGAAGCTTTGCCGTCTGCTAGCAGACGGCAAAGATGGTGGGTGGCAGACTATGAGGACAACCTAACGGCCAGTTTCTTTGCCGTCTGCTAGCGGATGGCAAAGGTTCTTTGCCGCCAGCCAACGGACGGCAAAGAAACTGGCCGTTTTAACGGCCGTTTCCCCCGGCCCCACCCCACTAAGTGTCGGCGCCCCACCCCTCTCTCCCACCCCTCTCTCTCTCTCTCTCCCAGCCCTCACCTCACCCGCGCCGCTGCCCCCACCCCCCCACCCCGCCGCCCCTCCCGTCACCGCCTCCTCCTCGCCTCGCCCATCGCCTCCTTGCCCCTCCTTCGCCCCCGCGCGTCGCCGCCCGAGGCCTCTGCCTCGCCTCACTGACGCTGTCGCCGAACACGGCCACCTCATCGCACTGTCGCCATCCCGTCGTCGACCACGGCTGCCCCGAGCTCCGACCCCTCCGACGCCGCACCAGAGCCCAACACCGTCAGCGTCGACCCCCCGGCCCGGCCCCTCCCCCGAGAAGGACGCCCAACCCCCTCTGCCTTCGACCCCGACCCCGGCCGTCCCCAACACTGAGGTGCACCACCCCTCCCTCTTCCTCCCTCTTCTCTCTCTCTCTCTCTCTCTCTCTCTCTCTCTGTTTAGGTTTAGGTTTAGGTTTAATTTCTGTTTGTTTAGGTTTAGCCGACAGGAGGAAGAAGAAGATGATGAAAAATTGACATTTAGTTTAGGTTTACTTTCTGTTTGTTTAGGTTTAGCCAACATTTAAACTAGGGATTTTTTAGACATGAAAGAAAACTGAAAGGGGTGATCGATTAGTAACTGATTGTTAATTTCCAATCCAATCCAACCCTAGCTAGGGGTGATCGATTGTGAAACTGCAATGTTATAAATTGATTTGATCCACATGCTTCTGTTACTGTTATTTTGAACGACGATTGATTCTTCAGCTCATTTGGGGTCATTGTGGTTGTCATTCAAATTGGCTTGCTGGAAACATATGATGTCCATGTAATCTTGTGGTTGTCATTCAAATTGGCTTACTGGAAACATATGATGTCCACGTAATCTTGTGGTTGTCATTCAAATTGGTTTGCTGGTAACACAGGCACTATGCCAATTTCATTAAGAAGGAAAATGGAAAACAATTTATCAGGGCGATGCACTCCAGTCATTATCCTGTCTCTTAGACTGCTTGTGTTAGAAATGTTTTTTTTCTCAGTTTTCTTTCATGTCTTTTTCTCAGTGTTGTTGATGTTGTTGAGCACAAGTGCATTGCTTTTTTTCTCAGTTTTCTTTCATGTCTAAAAACTTGGCTCTTCCAACTATTGCCAACTAACCTACCAAATTAATTAATTGTAGTTGATTATCTTCTGCTCAAAACTTCTGCTGCTGTAATGTTATATGATAATGTTGTAAGGGTAGTAATTGGTCTCTTCTACTTCTTATCAGAGATGGGTGGCCGCCACCGCAGGCTACGCTCTGCCACACCGGAGTACGACTTGGACGGTTTCGAGTTCATCACGATCATACTTGAGAATTACTCCAAGAGGCAGGTATATAAAAGGAGAGATCTCCCCTTCACCCATCTCTTTATCACAACTCTGCTGTTTGCTACATCACTCCTTGACCCACGCTGAAGAGGCTGCCTAACACTTTTATGAAGATGCTGGACGACCATCGGCCAAAGAATGTGAAGCTGCGATAGGCCAGCAGCAGGCTTCGCAGGCATTGGGACATGGAGGTGGTGATCAGGAACGACCATATGTACCTGTGTCGTGGCTGGGAGCAGTTCGTCCGTGCCTACGACCTGCGCCACGGGTACTTCCTTGACTTCAGGTACGACGACGACGCCATGCTCACCATGAAGGTGTTCAACACAACTATGTGCCGCATGCGCTACCAGGACGACGACGATGCCAGTACGCTCTGCCTCTTCTTCCTCTCCATTTGGCTTTGTCTCACACTGATTGTTAAAAAACTTTGTTGCATTTGGTCAGGCAATGCGAGCAGCGGCAGCGACTCTGGCTATAGCAAAAGCAGCAGCGAGTTTGGCTACAACGAAAGCAGCAGCGAGGATGATCCGGAATGGAGTGGGGAAGAAGTGGAGCAAAGTGGGGATGAGGAGGTGCAGCCAATTCTGTCTGACGATGACCTCGCGATGGTGGTGGCAGACGATGGCCAAGCGATGGTGGTGGCTGACGATGGGCAAGAGATGGTGGTGGCTGAGGATGACCTAGCGATGGTGCTGCCTGAAGATGGCCTCGCGATGGTGGTGGTGCCTGACGATGACCTCGTGATGGTGGTGGCGCCGGCGATCCCACAGCCTAGCGACATGATCATGCCAATTGTGGTAGAAGAGTACATCCCACTGCCTCGCCGCTCTAAGCGCATCAGGATGATGAAGGAGAAGGAGAAGAAGGAGGAGTGAAGTATGTGAGGTATGTCAGATCTCCAAAATGATCTATACTTAGCTTTGTTTCTTCCGAAATGACCTAAGTTAGCTCTAATATGCTAAGTTATCTCTAATATGCTTAGTTACCTAGGTTTGCTCAATAATGACATACACTTGGCTTACTTATGTAAAAAATGGCATAATTAGCTTACTTAGATTTGAAATGGCATAACAATCTTGGTAACCTCATATATGTCATGTAGTTAGCTTATTTTCCTCGAAAATGACATAATAAGCCTAAGTAGCTCCAAAATGATCAATTTTATGTAAGTTAGCTACAAAATGACCTAAGTTAGCCCTAAGTTAGCTCTAAATGCTAAATTAGCTCTAATATGCTTAGTTACCTGGGTTAGCTCAAGAAAGACCTATACTTAGCTTACTTCTGTCAAAAATGGCATAATATGCTTAGTTAACTCAAAAATGGCAAAAGTTTACCTAGGTTAGCTCCCAAATGACCAAGTTTACCTAGGTTAGCTCCAATATGATCCATTTTACCTAGGTTAGCTCCCAAATGACCTATTTACCTAGCTTAGCTCTAAAATGATCCATTTTACCTAAGTTAGCTCCAAAATGACCTATTTACCTAGCTTAGCTCTAAAATGACCTACACACTTAGCATTTTTACCTAGCTTAGTTAGAAGAAGAAGAAGATAAAGAAGAGGAGAGGAGAAAAAGAAAGAGAAGATAAATTCTTCTTCTTTTTCTTCTTCCTTTTCTTCTTTTTCTTCTAGCTAGTCTTCTTCTTCTTCTTCTAACTTTCATCTTTCCCAATTTGCAGATTTGCTTTAGATGAGGAAGCTTGCATTGATGGAGTGTACTCTTCTCCTTGTGCTTCCTTTTTGTTTATGCAAACTTGTTGGAAACTTCTTTTGGATGTGTATGTATATATGGATATGTTGTTGGAAACTTCTTGTTGGAAACTTCTTTTGGATATGTATGTTTATATGGATATGTTGTTGGAAACTTCTTGTTGGAAATCATTGTATGTTGGATATGTTGTTGGTATGCTCGTTGAAATTATTTTGAAATGTGTGTGTGTGTATATATATATGAAATTCTGTCAAATTGAATGAATTTAAGAAAAAACAAGGGCTATACAAGCACTTTGCCGTCTGCTGGCAGAAGGCAAAGAGCTTTGCCATCAGCCGGCTGACGGCAAAGCTGCCACATGGCAGCTACCTGTGCAACCTGGGGGCACTTGGCTGGCCTATATGGTTTCTTTGCCGTCTGCTGGCAGACGGAAAAGAACATTGCGTCTTTGCCGTCTGCCAGCAGACAGCAAAGCACGCCGTTAACCCCTTAACGGCCCTAATTAAGCTGCCACGTGTGCCGTCCAGGTCCTTTGCCGTCTGCTGGCGGACGGCAAAGACCATTTCATCTTTGCCGTCCGCCAGCGGACGGCAAAGAGCCTTCGCCGTAGCCTATTTCAGCCATACATGTGTCCACCAAGCATGCGTTTGCCATCAGCCATGGCGGACGGCAAAGTGCCTGATTCATGTAGTGCATGCATCATATACACATGAGCCATACTATTCACATCAAACCTGCAAAACAAAGTTATGCATAGAATCGCATTCTACCGGTTTGAGTGATCGTGTATGAAATACAAGGCGCTACACACACGGCGGTCCCATCGTGTCAAATTTTCCGATCACGCCGAATTTTCCGATCTTACCGATCCTATCGATCATCGCGAGTCCGATTCGGATTTACGTTTCACTATTAACCCCGATGGCCGATACCGACCGGTAGGGGTAGGTTGTGTCACGACCTCATCGACTCCGATCATCAAAAAACATAGCCACATCGATCCCATGTGCAGTTGATCTCATCAACCGTGCACACAGCCGATCTCATCAACGACAACAGATCGCATCTGCCGCCTCGACATATCTAATATGCATATGATCTGAAACCAAATCCTATAGCAGAGGCTCTGATACCACTGTTGGGTTCTATGGTAGGGTGCGTCGACTACAAATTAAAATTTTCCTACGCGCAGAACAACCAAGATCATGCTACGGGAGATGGATCATAGATCGTTACCACTAGACGCATAGTGCCGTGCGGCGGAAGAAGAGTTGGCGCAGCGCGTCAATGTTGATCATCTCCTCCTTGTCCAATCTCCCTCGAATAGATGGTCGTCCGATCCCACGTACAAGTCCGCTGGAGCGGCGCAGGTGCACCGCCTCTAACGGTATCCGCGCATGCAGGAGGAACACCGTGCGGCTGACTGTTAGGTCCGATCACACAGTCGGCGGCGGGTGGAGGTGGCTATTCGCAACACATGCAAACCCTAGTGACATCGCCGAAGCGATCAACCAAATGAGTGCGCCGCACCTCCATTTTATATAGGCGTCCATCGCGGGCTCAACACTTGGGCTTCGCACGAACCCTAAAGCCCAAAATATGTTCGCTCGGGATCCGAGTCCAAGTAGGATCACATCTGACTCGTGGAGTCCGATCCGGCCTCACAGGTTCCTTTCCTTAAGCGCGCGACCCCTTAGGTTCAAGTCGGCTTGGTCACAGGTCGGATCACCTCCGACCTGTTCGGCTGGTAGCGACCTCTAGCAAGGCGTGCTAACCACCAAGTAGACAATGAAGCCGGTTGGCGAACCTGTACATCACACTTCCATTCCTTTTGCCACACGATATATGTTGTCAGGCTCAAGGCGAGTCTGTCATCCTTGTGCTAGACCGACCTCTTTCCCGTTCCAGTGATGCCGACCACAGACCGAATTATCTCATAATCCTTGTCCCATGGCCATGCTTATCCTGGTCGGATCACACAAGGGGCCCAAAGTATATCTCTCCTGATCGGAGGGGCAAATCCCACCTTGCTCGACCATGTCTAGCAGCATGGGTTTGGACAAGCCCGAAACCTACCTTTGTAACTACCCAGTCACAGAGTAGCATGGTTGGCCCAAAGCAGGTCTATCACCATCCCGAGTACATGTGCCAGCTTAGTCTTAGGACATAGAACGCATGTTGTACTAGAGACTCACAGATGACATATCGCTGCGTCTCATAGTTGGGTCTGTCCGACTCGGACCTTATCTCGACTTGGATCTGACTACGTCGAATCCGACCAGATCCTTCCGAGTCCATATTATGCGGTTAGCATCCAATGCTCCATGGCTAGTGAGACCAAGCCATCGACCGTTTCATATGCTAGTCTAGTCGGCTGTGCGTCCACACAACCCTTTCGACTATGGACCTTTTAGGACAGTAATCATACAATGCATAGTCCCACAACCAAGTCACGTACCTGTTTATATACATCATTGATAATGTCCAATAACTATCTTTATTCATAAACACATAGGAAATATCATCATGCATGATTGCCTCTAGGGCATATCTCCAACAATACGTCCATTTTGCATCATTATTTCCTAGTATTATTTATAATGCCTTTATGCATAATAATGCTTTTTTGGAGTATTTCTAATGCCTTTTCTCTCATAATATGAAAGGTTTGCACAAAGAGGGAGAATGCCGGCAGCTAGAAGTCTAGGCCTAAAAAAGCTATGTGAGAGTTACCTATTCTGCACATCTCCAAATGAATTGAAACTTCACGGAGAATTATTTTGGGATATTTAAGAAATATTGGAGCAAATAACTACCAGAGGGGGGGCCACCTGGTGAGCACAAGACAAGGGGGCGTGCCAGGCCCCCCAGGCGCGCCCTGGTGGGTTGTGCCCAGCACGGCCCACCTCTGGATCCCATCTTCTGGTATATAGGTCACTTTGACCTAGAAAAAATCAGGGGGGGGGGACTTTCGGGACAAAGCGCCGCCGTCTCGAGGCGGAACTAGGGCAGGAGCACTTTTGCCCTCCGGCGGAGCGATTCCGCTGGGGGAACTCCCCCCCCCCCGGAGGGGGAAATCATCGCCATCGTCATCACTAACAACTCTCTCATCTTTGGGAGGGCCATCTCCATCAACATCTTCAACAACACAATCTCCTCTCAAACCCTAGGTCATCTCTTGTGTTCAATCTTTGTACCGGAACCTCAGATTGGTACTAGTTGGTGACTAGTAGTGTTGATTACATCTTGTAGTTGATTTCTATATGGTTTATTTGGTGGAAGATTATATGTTCAAATCCATTATGCTATTTAATACCCCTCTGATCTTGAGCATGATTATCATTTGTGAGTAGTTACTTTTGTTCTTGAGGTCACAGGAGAAGTCATGTTGCAAGTAATCATGCGAACTTGATATGTGTTTGATATTTTGATGATATGTATGTTGTGATTCCCTTAGTGGTGTCATGTGAACATAGACTACATGGCACTTCACCATATTTGGGCCTAAGGGAATGCATTGTGTAGTAGTTATTAGATGATGGGTTGCTAGAGTGATAGAAGCTTAAACCCTAGTTTATGCTCTACTTCGTAAGGGACCGATTTGGATCCAAAAGTTTAATGCTATGGTTAGATTTTATCTTAATACTTTTCTGTAGTTGCAGATGCTTGCGAGGGGGTTAATCATAAGTAGGAGGTTGTTCAAGTAAGAACAGCACCTAAGCACCGATCCACCCACATATCAAATTATCAAAGTAACGAACATGAATCAAACCAACATGATGAAAGTAGCATGGTGAAATTCCCGTGTACTCTCAAGAACGTTTTGCTTATCATAAGAGACTATTTTGGCCTGTCCTTTGCCACAAAAGGATTGGGCTACCATGCTGCACTTTATTTACCATTACTGTTACTTGCTTGTTACAAATTATCTTGCTATCAAACAACTTGTTACCGATAATTTCAGTGCTTGCTTAAAATACCTTGCTGAGAACCACTTGTCATTTCCTTCTGCTCCTCATTGGGTTCGACACTCTTACTTATCGAAAGGACTATGATTGATCCCCTATACTTGTGGGTCATCACTTCCTGCTTGAGGGACATGCACGCGGCCATCGTCGAAGCAAGGCCTGAGCTTTTCAAGACACCCTGCTTGCTGCTATATGCTCTTGCAATATGCACTCACCATGATACGGAGGCATACATCATGCCCCTCGACTTTGATTCGACCTCCATCAGCTGAAAGTTCTTTGCAGGTATGTACTGGGTTGCCGTACATCATGCCTCTCGACTTCGATCCAGTCACCATCACAAGAAACTTCTTAGCAGTTATGTGCTGGGTCGGCCCACTGGATGGCCATCGTCGGAGAAGCCTGGAACGAGTTGGTGCTCGTGAACTTCCACACCTCCCATGAGATTACCCTTCCTCCCTTGCATCATACAGGGTTTTACCGCCACGGTCAAAGTCTTGTGAATTACTACATCAGT
The DNA here is from genome assembly GCF_018294505.1 of Triticum aestivum. Classification (NCBI taxonomy): domain Eukaryota; kingdom Viridiplantae; phylum Streptophyta; class Magnoliopsida; order Poales; family Poaceae; genus Triticum; species Triticum aestivum. The sequence goes on along the minus strand of NC_057808.1, from coordinate 60,921,146 downwards.
TGGATGAACCTTGTTTTGCAGAAGATTGTAATCTGCTGAGTGCCTACACGATCTGCGAATTACGCAGACATCAAGCTAATTGCCTTGTTCGACCACGGACTCGCCTATATTTCTATCGGTGCCTTCTTTCGGTGGAGAGAACTGACCTCGCAGTGGATCCTCAAAGATGATACACACATCTATGATGCTATTGAACATAATGGCATCATCTACGCGATTGACAAAGCAGATGGCACCACGTATTGCTGGGACGACGCGTGTAAGTTGTTTTCGTCTAATTTTAATGATAATGCCGTGACATTGTTTGAACTTTTGTGATGATTGGCATATCCCTGTTACAGTTGAATTTGAGTAGAACTATGGCAATGTATTAGAGATGCCGTAAGTCTGCTATATTTGGAATTTGTTAGATCATGTGATTGTGACCATGTCATTACAGCCAATTTGTACACTTGAATAATCAAACGGTTAGGGAGACATGGATATACTACTAAATATGAGTGTGTATCAATAGCCATATTAGGTTCCTCATTTTCATCATGTAGAAACATGCATAAAACTATTGGTTTCATCTAACCATACATTAGGGAAGTAAATGTGCATATGGAAAACTCTATATTTGGAAGTAGTGAAATCCTGTCATGCTTACCATGTGTACATACCTATATTCGGCCTTCAGCAATCAATGACTAGAATAATATCCTCACAAGAATTTTGCATAAGAACGTGAGTATATAATAATGCATGGTGTGTTAGTTTCCTCTGAAGAATTTATTTGTGAGGACAGAACATGACTACATAACATGCATGTCATGGTAGTTTCCTATGAAGAAACGATTGCGAGATAACATGAGTATAACCATGCATGGCACTGCTATATTTTCGACCCTAGTATACATTTCCCTGTATTTTCCTCTCGATTCCAACAGGGACAACTCAATGTTGTTTCTTGCATTATCCTACTCATACTCTGAACAATGTTGGTCTTACATTAACAATGCCTATCCTTTTTGTCTCCTTTTTGATATGATGCAGTCTCCCTACAGTTATTGCCCTTTGTAATCACACAACCTTTACCGAAAACTGGGAAGTACAACTGGTTTCTCGCTTGATCAGACGACGGTGAAAGACTGATGATCATTCGCATACATGAGCCAACAAAGTTATATTGCAAAAAAACCATTGGTGTACAAGCACCATGAAATACATGGCAGACTAAGGCATAGCCTACTGGTGGGAAGGGGCTGATGCCTTCCCACCCACCCAGGTTCAAGGCATGGTACTTGCAATTTGGGGTTGTTGCACCAATTATACTGTAGGGGGTTCCCTTACAGTCTTTCTGTCAAAAAACCATGAAATACATGAGTATGGGTAGACTGGTTGTTACATCTATGAGCAGGATACAAGCTTGTTGGGGCCTTCAGGATTTTTGAGTTGGAGGCGGGTAAACAGGCTTGGTTCACACTCTCTGTTTCTTAGACTCGATTATCCGATTAACTAGGAGATCACCCTTGGCAAGGGTCATGATGGGGGAGAGGTTGTATTTGCTAGGGAAAATTGTGTCTACACGGCTACACGGTGAACCCTAGGACTTAGGGATCACACGCCCCTGTTTTCAATGATACAGCGTGCAGCCAAAACAAGGTGAGAATGAGAAAGGCAGCTGGATTGACTTTGATCCTTGGATGTTTCAACTCCGACAGGCAGCGATGTGGTTAAAGCCTTCAGGTTGATGGGTAATTGGGTTGTTGCGTCGAAAAGGTGGAGTCCTGGTGTCTCTGAATCACTGGTGGCCGAAGGCGGCTGCAAATTATGATGGTGCTGGATCATCCCTCTTCAAATGACTTCTTGTCTTTGCTGCTTGTTCTAGATGGGTAGTTTTATCTTTTGTTATGCAGACTCCTTGTCATTTGGTCATCCTTGTCTATGTCACCCTTACTATGTAATAGTTGCCTCTCCTTAGAATGTCATTCTCGTCTTGATCACGAGAGTCTGAGCGCTGCAGATGGGTGCGTTTTGTTGGTGTAGCAAGACTTCTTATGAACTATCATGTCTCCCTGTTTATGTCAGTAGAAGTCATTAGTCAGTGTAAATGTTGTATATATCATTGTTTTGAACTGTTCACTGTGTCGAACTGCTGGTGGGCTAAATGAGGGCATCACCATTCTTTGGTGTTGAGTGTATATATCCTTTTTTGAGTTATAATTTGAGTTCACTGAATTTTCAATGATGTACACTTGTTTGGGCCAATGTGAGGTGTCGTTGCATATGTGCCGAGTAGTAACACAATGCCAAACATGCCAATTATGAACTCTCGGGACGGGAGCTCAAAAAAAGAAAGAAAAAGGACTCTTAGGCCGACATGTGGGCGCCATCGGTGTTTTCGTGTGCTTGTGCGGCGAGAGCGTATTAGCGTGTCTTCGAAATTCATGCTACCTTTTCATCCCCAATCACCCCCCCCCCCCCGCCCACCTTTGGAATCTCGATTCCTACTCCAGATCTCCGAAATCCCCCTCCTCTACTCCTTGTACTCAAACTCACTATCATGTCACCGGTCAACGTGGATCTCTGGCTCTGAGGTCCGTCCTGCCTTCGGGCGCTATGTGTTGTTGCTTCATAGTGGCATGGCGGTGCTTGATGACCAGTTTGCTGGCAAAGTGCTAATGGTAACCATCAACGGCGACCGGCCTCCCATTTCACGGGACGACCTTGCCAAAGCTCTTGGCATTACGCACGGCATCCAAATAAGTGACTTGCTTGTCGAAGTTTGTCCGCCATCGGCTGATTTCTTCATCAGGTTTCAAAGAACTTTCCACTGCAGTCGTGTGTTCGAATCTTCCCGGCATTTGTTCTGCGATGGCGCGCTAGTGATCTTTGATTGGTGGCATCCAGGATGGGGCTCAGTGCCCTCTGAGCTTGATTTTTTAACAAAGCTTACCTTCCACGGCATGCCTCAAAGTGATTAGAACAATGAGTCCATGAATGAGCTTATCAACGACCTAGGAGGTGAGCTCGTAAGTATGTTTGTTCCTCCAGACAGTTGGGCTCTAACGGTTATGGCATCGATGAAGAAGTCATCCACTATACCGAAGGTGATTGGTGTTGACATACCGGTGTAGGAACCGAGGTTGTACTATTCGTTGCCACCAAGGCCGCCACTGACCACGTTAGGTATGTATCTGTATCGAGTCTTTGTGGATGTCAAAGAAGTGGTCAATCCATCAATCGAAGTCCTGCCACCGCCGCTGGTGCCAAGGTCCATCAACGACGTCCATTATAGGAGTCAACATCAGACTTTTCCCATGGTGCTTGGAATGATGAATGGCATAGGACCTACTCCATCATGCGGTGGAGGCCACTGATTCTTTGGGAGAAGAGGTCGGGCTGACTGCGTGGATGTGCTCTAATTTGAGGTAACAACTAAATCTTCTCAGATACTAGTTATATCCGAGCTATAGGTGTGAAGCACTGATGTGCCAAAACATTTGATTGTGACCTATCTATTTTAGTACCTGAACTTTTTTGTAGAAAGGGGTGTACGTCAACTAATGTGCTAGCAGAACTTATTATGTTGTCTATCTGTTTTCTTTGCACAACATTCAAGATATTTCCACATTATTGATAAAGACGATGAACAGTTATGTATGAGTTTGTTGGTTTCAACATAGCCTAACCTAGAGCGATGCAGTGCTTCCACCCCTATTGTGCCGCCTGCATGAAATTTTTGTATTCAAGTTCAATGTGCTATGATGTTGTATATGATTGTGTCAACTATACAAGTTCGTACTAAGCATCGGCAATGCATATGGAGGAAAGATGTATTCACGAGCATCGACCGATTGGTTTCTCTCTCCCTCTCTCTCTCTATAGCAAGTGGGACCCGTTAAATTATTTCTTCGCTCGTGACAGCTTTTAATTAGGTTCCACTGGACTCTACCTTTTTCTTAAGTTATAATTTGAGCCCAAAGACTTCAAAAAGTTGTACACAAGCCTTGTTTGCGCCTGTCGGCGTTCTGGGAACGGGGGTACCCAGATCTGCCTACCTGCAGCCCACGGCGTGGCACCCTCAACGGCCCGGTACGGCCCAGCAGCGAGACTCGCAAGGCAAGACCCTCGCGGGGGCCCCACGGCCTCGCGAGGCAGGCGACACCAAGACCTCTAGAGGAGTGGCCTCCCCAAGCCGCCTCCCGAGGAGCAGAGATTCCTATGCAGGTACCCAGCCTCACGAGGCTGCGATGATGTGAGCCATGAAGACCATGGCCAGGTGGGGGCCAGCGGGCGCAGAGGCGGCAGTTTCCTCTTTGGTGCAAATGGAGCAAGGACAGGCGTAGGTTCCCGAGGAGGGCCTAAAAGCTTTCCATTCTAGAGCAACAAGACCAAGACCACGGGCTTGGCAGGACGGATTTCATCGCCGAGCCCACCGGTGCGTCATGGCCAGAAGCTTTGCGGAAGAAGACTACCTTTCGTCGGGATAAGATGTACTATTTGTCCCCTCTCAAAATTGGCCGTTGTGGAATCCCTTACCGCCTAAGCTATAAGGGAAGAGGACCGGGCCTGATATAAATAGAGGCTAGCCACCCACGCAGAGGGGGAGGGGATACTTTCCGCCCTCATCTCTTGAGCCCTCGCGGGGTTGCTCAAACCACTTTACTAGTTCTTCCTCAGCCTCATCATGAGGCCAATCCACCACAACACAGGAGTAGGGTTTTACACCGTAAGGTGGCTCAAACCTGGGTAAATTGCCGCATTCATCTTCTTCCCTGCTTGCGTGCGCTCGACGTAGCTGGGCTGTAGGGTAGTGAGCAAAGACATGGAAGGTTGAGATCTTTGCACACGCCCCAGAGTTCGAACCTTCTTGGGTCCGCGGAGCCCTGAATCCGACATTTGGCATGCCAGGTAGGGGCGTGTCAGAGTCCTTCTTCTACCTCCACTTTGTCCCCACTTCACCGCTCCCATCGCTGACGCACGTCGAGCCCGCGCCGAGTGCCGGGCTGCTCGTGTCACCCAGACGGCACCGGTGGGCCACGGTGTTCCTCGCCGTTCGGCCTCCCCCGCGGCCAATGCTACCACTGACCCCGCTGCTCACGAGCAGCAGGATTCATCGCTGCGGCCCTCCGTGCGGCGCGATGGCCGCACAGCTACTCCATCGCTGACGGTGTCCTGGACAAGGGGGTACTCACCACGTCGTCTCCCGACCAGCTGGATCAGGCCGAGGACCCCCATGGCGGTTCACTCATGGGCCACTTCAGGCAGCCCATGCCGCATACAAGGGAGATCCCACAAGACTTGGCGCACAAGACGAGGACTCTCCTAAACCCTAGGCCTCTGGTGTGTTATATAAACAGAGGCCAGGCTAGTGAATAGAGGATCTCATATTCATTACTACAATCTCGTGGTAGATACATGTACTATGTACTACACGCCATATGAATACAATCAAAAGCAGCATGTAGGTTATTATCTCTTCGAGAGAGCCCGAAGCTGGGTAAAATCCCGTGTCCATGTTACCCATCGCTCCAAGACGCCTAGCTTAGGACCCCTACTACGAGATACGCCGGATATAGAACCGGCATTGGTGCTTTCATTGAGAGCCTGCAAGGTGTTGCCACGGTGCGATGGAATCTTCAACCGACGCCAAATCAGGTGTTATGTTTTTAGTTAAACTTATATCACGTATGCTGAAATTCTGTGTGAATTGCTGCTACTCGTTCATACTGTTCTGTTCACAGATTCCAGGAGTATCCGAGAGGTGGAGGAAATTTCCTCCGTGGCAGAGCACGACGTCGGGCAACCATGCCGATCCGAGGTTTAGTCTTCATGATAGACGTTTTTTGGCCTAGATCGCAACAGACCCCCACATCAAATCAAGGCTAGCGACGAGCGTAGACGGAAAGTCCAACAAATGAAAAAACAGTGCAGATGATGCCCCTCAATTCTCATCGGTTGAATTGTATAATGGAGAGTATTAGTGCGAACCGAACACAACCCCACGTGATGGCTGTCAAAGTCAACATGGAGTACTACTTTTGTAGTAGTTGGAGCGCACCTCCCAAGAGTTCACATCAGCACTTCAGATTTTCAACAGATTCGATCCGCGTTGTCTGCCTTTGGTCTTAGCCGTCCTCCAGTATTACTGCCAGGTGCTATCTCTTCAAATTACTTTTGATGCATAATATTTTTTCTTGAGAATTATTGCTGTCGGATTGCAGCTTTATTCCACAGGCTCGTCCAAGATCGATTTTTCTTAGGTCAGATCAGAGAATTCATACGCTGGCCGCCGCTAAGCATCGGGTTCTACCGAACAGGTCGGCTCAGTGTTGGCCTTGCGCCCCTCGCAATCCCGGGTCCCGAGCGACCCGAGCAAAATGAAGTTGCCCTCCTCGGGCAGCACATGCGTAGGGATGATCATATGCTCTTTTTTATTATTGTTACTATTCAAGTAGCGTCTAATGATCCACCATGCAAGTTTTCCTCATAATTGTAGTGTATAGCTACAAGTCGCAAGGTTGCTGCCGCTCCTGTTCTACCAGACGCCGGGTGCTGTTGGAGCGCCGCAATGACAGGGATCAGTCCGGCCTAGTAGTAAACTAGACTGGTTTTAGTTTCTTTTGAATTAATGTACAACATTGCAATTCACAGGAGAAGATTAATCACGCCCGCCAGCGAAATCTAGTTTTCTAAAACTAGTATTATTACTCTACATACACATTACTATTGCTTCACGTGAACGTCCAGGCGATGTTTTTCCTTGACGGGAGTGCTTCGCTAAATTGCTCTAAAATATTTTTCTGGGGCTTTCACTGTGTTGCTTTTCGTAGGAAATTTTCAAGCGGTTACACGAGTGTACGGCATTTGCAGTCTATCTGATCCCAGTGTATTGCACGTTCAAGCCGTCCTCTTTGCCCGTAGTCCGGCAGACACCACTCCACACCTCGCGACACTCACATCATCAAGCCGAGCTTGTCGGCCAATATATATTTCTAACTTTCTTCTCCGCTAAGTTAATTAAGTAGAAGAGTTTTATTTTAATATATATATATATAGAATTATTATTATTATTATTCCTGGCTTGCACTACATATATGTGCGCAGGAAAACTACTCTGCCTGGCATCGCCGTGCCGTTGTTTCTTCCAGGCCTTCTTTTTCTTTTAAGTATTTACTTCACTTAAAAAATAATTAAGTGTAAGATTTTTTTAATATATATTATTACTACTATTATTATTGGCTTGCACTATTTTATGTGTGTAGGGATGTGAGACCGACGACAGTCCGGCTCAGCTCAGTCACAGGGAGATTTGGTCTTTCTTTTTCCTTATTATTTAATTAAGTTTGGAGGACGTCTACACTTTTCATTAATGGTCTCTCTTCCATGTGTTTCCCTGATGCAATTAGCACTGCTAGTTGTTGCACGTCCATCTAGATCGGATTGATGGAACAAAGCTATCTTACGCATTCGACAGCCATGGCGCCGACCGACACCTCCGTGCAATGAGTTCGGATGATGCCAGGCCGATATTTTCGCCCCACGCATGCCGACCTACATCAACATATTTGCGCTGCCACTCCGACGAACCGACCTCGGCACTCGGGCCAAGCTTACCTAATTATTCGCTTTGAATATATTAATTATGCATTATATTTTCTTTCTTTCAATTATTGTTGTTTCTTGCTTGCACTGTTTTGATTGTGCAGGAAATCGATTTTGACTGCGATATATGGTCACCTTGGCGTGCCGACGTTGTCGTCCCACTTTTATCGACCGAATTGTGTCGTCACTTCGGTGCACTACTCGTGCCAACATTAAGCTGATGCTTGACACGCTGACCTGCTTCATCATGTTAGCGGGGCTGGGGGCTCCACCTCGCCACATCAATGACGTTGCGTTGACACTTTGGAGCGCCGAGCACTTCGCCCGTCCACCTTAGGGCCAGCTCGGGGGCTTGGACCTAGTCCGGCCACAGGCTCGACTGCGTCATCTACACCGAGCACATTAACCAGCTAAGTCGCTTCCATGCTCAGTTTTTTTATTTCTTGTTCGGTTCGACCAGACATTTCATTTGTGTTAAAAACTTAGTTTATCAACAAACGTTGTTTGTTAAAAACACTTCCTTTCCCATGCTGACTGGGGGCTCTTAAATTTATGTGAGCTGTTTTATAATAAGTGTTCTTCCTCTTAGTCGTTGCAAAGTCTTTTTCTATCACTCCTTTTTTTGACGCGAGTGTGTGGTCAATAGCCGGGGGATCCTACTTTCTCTCTCAAAGCCGCTAGAGTTTAGTTTGCTAAACTGGCCTAACAAGAAGTACTCCGCCTTTGGGATAGGAGGTCGAAGCCGTAGGCTGACCCGCTTGAAGTCTTGAGATAGGATGTGTCATGTTAAAGCACGAGAGAAGCACAATTTTTTTAAGACCAATTTTCGGATTGGCACCGAACACTTGATCTAGTTCGGACGTCAAGTTTTTACTGAAGTTTTTTGGTTTTCCAACCCTATGGCACTTTTAAACTATTTGTGTGTTTCCATCATAAGTCTTGCAGTGCAACGCCGGACACCTTTAGAGATTCGGAAAAAACATTCTCGAATATTGCTATATATGCATCGGTTTCGAATTGTGTCTTTGGTCAATAGTTGGGCTGCCCGGCTCCTGTGCTTGCCTCCTACGTTCCGCTTTGTTCGGCTAGGTGTGCAAAGGGAGAACCACTGCGATTGTGCTTCCAGCTCGCATGGTTAAGCGCCTCAGTGGAGAAAGCCAAAAACTGACTGTCACAATAAGCGTAAACTGGTCAGCGATCCGATGACTGTGTTAAACTATAAGATCGATGGAGGTCACCCCGTGTTAAGCGACGGGCCGTTCATAATATTGGCCGAAGTGTTAACGACTTGACCTTGGCTGTCGCCGAACATTAACCGGGGGCTAATATTTGGCCTCCCAACTTTAAGCTCCTATGACTAAGTGAAGGATATAAAGCCCGCATATCTGATTGCCTCGTTTCCGCTAACACAACCGCCTTCGGGCATCGAGACATCGGCTAGGGTTGTTTGTTATTGCGGAAACACCCTGCGTAGCATCTACAAGGGGGTGGAAGCCGACGATGGGCCACTTTCAACTGATAAACGGTCGCAATGGAGTCAAAATAAACATATCTTCGGCATTTGTATTTAATATACAAGGGCTGCCTTCCGTAATCATCGTTATAAAGCCATACATATGCATCAATTTGACTTCAGATTTTGGCAAGGCAGGGTTGCCTGGCTCCTGTGCTTACCCCTACGTTCCCAATTGTTCGGCTAGGCGGTAAAGGGAGCACCTCTGTGATTGTTACTACCGGGTCATCCGGGTTAGTACCTCAGATTGGGTGAAGCCGATACTAGCCATCTTAAAGGATATAATTGGTCGGCAACGACGGAAGTGAAAATTTAGGTTCGCTAAAGAACACATAGTTCGGGAACTTTCCCCAATCTAAATCCTCAATATTTTGCTCCCACACTGATCAGAGCTGAGGTTTCATGATCATGCTTAGCATGACAACCCAAAGAAAGGAACCGATAGCTGGACTATTTTCTTTGGAAGACATTTCTTATGTTAAACAGTAATATAACATATCTCTCTGCGTACCTTTGCTTATAAAACCATATGGGCGGATTGCCTTGTTTGTCGTAAACCTTTGCCCTCATAAAGGCTTTATAAAGTAGGACAAACACTCCTCAGCTACTGGCCGAGGAGGTGGAGGCCGATGGTCGGTCAACAAAGTTTTTTACAATGCGGATCCGAGCATTAATGATGTAAAGTACTTGGATACATAGAATCATTACACATAATTTGTGATTTTACTTCGGATATCGATCCTTAATTCGGCCACCCGTGCCCACATTAAGGCTCGGGGGCTACTGGGCTTCGGGCTTATCACTTACTAATATTAAAGGGGCACAATGATCCCTTGATCTGGTGTTGCCACCCGACCAGTGTCTCCGGGGCTACTACATTGCATATTCGATGCAGAAAATTCAAAGGGCTCAGTGTTTGGCTTACCGAACTATGGGCAAACGCGTCTTCGGACAACAATAGACACCATCTGAGGCCTATCCGGCATCAAGCTAATATATTACGGCGACTTCTCAAAACCCTCTCTCAAGAGCCTGTCCGCCGTTCACTATCTCCTCTAATGGGCATCTTGGGTTTTATGCCGACACACACCTTGAGGGATACTGGCTATATACATCTCATCAGCAAATAAATTTCACAGCTCGAAAGCAATCCGGCATAAAGCTTGGATGCAAGTGACTAAATCCATATAGGATGTTTCCGACATAAAGCTCGGCCGCGAGCGGCTGGCTCCATAGAGAACTTTTCAGCGTTAAGCTCGGATAAACTCCTTCAAACTTTTTCAAACATGAGGTACTCTGTGCCTCCTTAGTTGCAGTCCGGCATTGGAGCTCGGCTGCAAAAAGACAGCTCAGCAACAGTCCGGCAATATAGCTCAGATGCAGTCCGGCGTTGGAGTTCGGCTGCCAGAGGATACCTCAGATGCAGTCCGGCGTTGGAGCTCGGACGCAAGAGGACACTGCCGCCCGGGAACAACTTCAAACCCGAGGTGTGGCATAAAAATAACAAGGCATTGATAAAGGCCGAAAACTTAAAGGGGCTCCTCGGATACCCGACGCGTAAACTCTTCGGATTCACTTCGGCGATCCTCAAGATCGAAGATGAGAAGATTTGTTGAACCAGTTTTCAAGACCAATGACCGAAGATGAAGAACAGTTCGAAAGAATCGAGGAGCGTCCCCAACTTGAAGACCGGTTTAGGGGGCTACTGACGGTGTCCTGGACTAGGGGGTACTCACCACGTCGTCTCCCGACCATCTGGATCGGGCCGAGGACCCCCATGGCGGTTCACTCATGGGCCACTTCGGGCAGCCCATGCTGCATACAAGGGAGATCCCACAAGACTTGGCGCACAAGACGAGGACTCTCCTAAACCCTAGGCCTCTGGTGTGTTATATAAACAAAGGCCAGGCTAGTCAATAGAGGATCTCATATTCATTACTACAATCTCGTGGTAGATACATGTACTCTGTACTACACCCCAGATGAATACAATCAAAAGCAGCATGTAGGGTACTATCTCTTCGACAGAGCCCGAAGCTGGGTAAAATCCCGTGTCCATGTTACCCATTGCTCCAAGACGCCTAGCTTAGGACCCTGCTACCTCTTGAGCACTGCGTTGGTTTTCCCTTGAAGAGGAAAGGGTGATGCAGTAAAGCAGCGTAAGTATTTCCCTCAGTTTTTGAGAACCAATGTATCAATCCAGTAGGAGGCCACGCACGAGTCCCTCGCACCTACACAAACAAATAAATCTCCCAACCAACGCAATAAAGGGGTTGTCAATCCCTTCACGGTCACTAACGAGAGTGAGATCTGATAGATATGATAAGATAATATTTTTGGTATTTTTATGACAAAGATGTAAAGTAAAGAAAGCAAAATAAAAACGGCGCCAGAAATAGCTTGTTGTCGGGAGATTAAATATGATGGAAAATAGACCCGGGGGCATAGGTTTCACTAGTGGCTTCTCTCGAGAGCATAAGTATTACGGTGGGTAAACAAATTTCTGTTGATCAATTAACAGAATTGAGCATAGTTATGAGAATATCTAGGTATGATCATGTATATAGGCATCATGTCCGAGACAAGTAGACCGACTCCTGCCTGCATCTACTACTATTACTCCACACATCGACCGCTATCCAGCATGCATCTAGAGTATTAAGTTCAAAAGAACAGAGTAACGCTTTAAGTAAGATGACATGATGTAGAGGGATAAACTCATGCAATATGATATAAACCCCATCTTGTTATCCTCGATGGCAACAATACAATACGTGCCTTGCTGCCCCTACTGTCACTGGGAAAGGACACCGCAAGATTGAACCCAAAGCTAAGCACTTCTCCCATTGCAAGGAAGATCAATCTAGTAGGCCAAACCAAACTGATAATTCGAAGAGACTTGCAAAGATAACCAATCATACATAAAAGAATTCAGAGAAGATTCAAATATTGTTCATAGATAAACTTGATCATAAACCCACAATTCATCGGTCTCAACAAACACACCGCAAAAAAGATTACATCGAATAGATCTCCACAAGAGAGGGGGAGAACATTGTATTGAGATCCAAAAAGAGAGAAGAAGCCATCTAGCTAATAACTATGGACACGAAGGTCTGAGGTAAACTACTCACACATCATCGGAGAGGCTATGGTGTTGATGTAGAAGCCCTCCGTGATCGATGCCCCCTCCGGCGGAGCTCCGGAAAAGGCCCCAAGATGGGATCTCACGGGTACAGAAGGTTGCGGCGGTGGAATTAGGTTTTTGGCTCCGTATCTGGTAGTTTGGGGTACGTAGGTATATATAGGAGGAAGAAGTACGTCGGTGGAGCAACGTGGGGCCCACGAGGGTGGAGAGTGCGCCCAGGGGGTAGGCGCGCCCCCCTACCTCGTGCCTTCCTGGTAGCTTTCTTGATGTAGGGTCCAAGTCCTCTGGATCACGTTCGTTTCAAAAATCACGTTCCCGAAGGTTTCATTCCATTTGGACTCCGTTTGATATTCTTTTTCTGCGAAACTCTGAAATAGGCAAAAAACAGCAATTCTGGGCTGGGCCTCCGGTTAATAGGTTAGTCCCAAAAATAATATAAAAGTGTATAATAAAGCCCAATAATGTCCAAAACAGAATATAATATAGCATGGAACAATCAAAAATTATAGATACGTTGGAGACGTATCAAGCATCCCCAAGCTTAATTACTGCTCGTCCTCGAGTAGGTAAATGATAAAAACAGAATTTTTGATGTGGAATGCTACTTGGCATAATTTCAATGTAATTCTCTTAATTGTGGTATGAATATTCAGATCCGAAAGATTCAAGACAAAAGTTTAATATTGACATAAAAATAATAATACTTCAAGCATACTAACTAAGCAATTATGTCTTCTCAAAATAACATGGCCAAAGAAAGTTATCCCTACAAAATCATATAATCTGGCTATGCTCTATCTTCACCACACAAAGTATTTAAATCCTGCACAACCCCGATGACAAGCCAAGCAATTCTTTCATACTTTTGATGTTCTCAAACTTTTTCAATCTTCACGCAATACATGAGCGTGAGCCATGGACATAGCACTATATGTGGAATAGAATGGTGGTTGCGGAGAAGACAAAAAGGGAGAAGATAGTCTCACATCAACTAGGCGTATCAACGGGCTATGGAGATGCCCATTAATAGATATCAAGGTGAGTGAGTAGGGATTGCCATGCAATGGATGCACTAGAGCTATAAGTATATGAAAGCTCAACAAAAGGAACTAAGTGGGTGTGCATCCAACTCGCTTGCTCACGAAGACCTAGGGCATTTTGAGGTAGCCCATCATTGGAATATACAAGCCAAGTTCTATAATGAAAATTTCCCACTAGTATATGAAAGTGATATCATAGGATACTCTCTATCATGAAGATCATGGTGCTACCTTGAAGCACAAGTGTGGTAAAAGGATAGTAACATTGTCCCTTCTGTCTTTTTCTCTCATTTTTTCTCTTTTTTCTTATTTGGGCCTTTTCTCTCTCTTTTTTATGGCCTCTATTTTTCGTCTGAAGTCTCATCCCGACTTGTGGGGGAATCATAGTCTCCATCATCCTTTCCTCACTTGGAACAATGCTCTAAAAAATGATGATCATCACACTTTTATTTACTTACAACTCACCAATTGCAACTCAATACTTAGAACAAAATATGACTCTATGTGAATGCCTCCGGCGGTGTACCGGGATATGCAATGAATCAAGAGTGACATGTATGAAAGAATTATGAACGGTGGCTTTACCACAAATATGATGTCTACTACATGATCATGCGAAGCAATATGACAATAATGGAGTGTGTCATAGTAAACGAAATGGTGGTAAGTTGCATGGCAATATATCCCTGAATGGCTATGGAAATGCCATGATAGGTAGGTATGGTGGCTGTTTTGAGGAAGGTATATGGTGGGTGTATGATACCGGCGAAAAGTGTGCGGTATTAGAGAGGCTAGCAATGGTGGAAGGAAAAAAAGTGTGTATAATCCATGGACTCAATAGTAGTCATAAAGAACTCATATACTTATTGCAAAAATCTACAAGTTATCAAAGCAAAGTATTACGCGCATGCTCCTAGGGGGATAGATTGGTAGGAAAAGACCATCGCTCGTCCCCGACCGCCACTCATAAGGAAGACAATCAATAAATAAATCATGCCCCGACTTCATCACATAATGGTTCACCATACGTGCATGCTACGGGAATCACAAACTTTAACACAAGTATTTCTCAAATTCACAACTACTCAACTAGCATGACTCTAATATCATCATCTCCATATCTCAAAACAATTATCAAGCATCTAACTTCTCATAGTATTCAACACAGTCATAAGAATTTTTTTACTAATCTTGAATGCCTATCATAATTAAAGCAAATTACCATGCTGTTTTGTAGGAATCTCAAAATAATCTAAGTGAAGCATGAGAGAACAATAGTTTCTATAAAACAAATCCACCACCGAGCTCTAAAAGATGTAAGTGAAGCACTAGAGCAAAAACTATATAACTCAAAAGATATAAGTAAGCACATAGAGTATTCTAACAATTTCCAAATCATGTGTCTCTCTCTCAAAAGGTGTGTACAGCAAGGATGATTTTGGAAAACTAACAAACAAAGACTCAAATAATACAAGACGCTCCAAGCAAAACACATATCATGTGGTGAATAAAAATATAGCTCCAAGTAAAGTTACCGATGGAAGTAGACGAAAGAGGGGATGCCTTCCTGGGCATCCCCAAGCTTTGGCTTTTAGGTGTCCTTAGATTATCTTGGGGTGCCATGGGCATCCCCAAGCTTAGTCTCTTGCCACTCCTTGTTCCATAATCCATCAAATCTTTTACCCAAAACTTGAAAACTTCACAACACAAAACTCAGCAGAAAATCTCAAGAGCTCCGTTAGCGAAAGAAAACAAAACACCACTTCAAGGTACTGTAATGAACTCATTCTTTATTTATATTGGTGTTAAACCTACTGTATTCCAACTTCTCTATGGTTTATAAACTATTTTACTAGCCATAGATTCATCAAAATAAGCAAACAACACACGAAAAATAGAATCTATCAAAAACAGAACAGTCTGTAGTAATCTGTAACTAACGCAAACTTCTGGAACTCCAAAAATTCAGCCAAAATAGGAGGACCTAGAAAATTTGTTTATTGATCAGCACCAATTGGAATCAATATTTTATCACGTTCTGGTGATTTTTAAAAATTATTTTTGTGAACAGAAAGTTTCTGGAATTTTCAGCAAGATCAAATAACTATCATCCAAGGAGATCCTATTGGTTAAACTTGGCACAAACACTAATTAAAACATAAAAACACGTATAAAAAGAGGCTAGATCAAATATTTATTCCTAAACAGAAGCAAAAAGCAAAAAACTAAAAATAAAATTGGGTTGCCTCCCAACAAGCGCTATCATTTAACGCCCCTAGCTAGGCATAGAGATTTCAATGATGCTCACATGAAAGACAAGAAGTGAAGCACAAAGAGAACATCATAAAATACGTGACAAACACATCTAAGTCTAACATACTTCCTATGCATAGGCATCTTATAGGGAAACAAATTATTAAAGCAAGCAAAAACTAGGATATGCAAGGAAGCGGAAAGAAACAATAGCAATCTCAACATAACGAGAGGTAATTTAGTAACATGAAAATTTCTACAACCACATTTTCCTCTCTCATAATAATTACATGTAGGATCATAAGAGAATTCAACAATATAGCTATCAGAAAACATATTCTTAACATGATCCACATGTATGCAAAGTTGACACTCTTTTGAAATAGTGGGATTAACATTAACTAAAGTCATGACCTCTCCAAGCCCACTTTTATCAAAAATTTCATAAGATTGATCAAAATCCAAATATGTGGGATCTAAAGTTGACACTCTTCCAAACCCACTTTCAATATTATTGCAAACACTATTATCAATCTCATATTCATCATGGGGCTTAAATACATTTTCAAGATCATAAGAAGAATCACCCCAATCATGATCATTGCAACAAGTAGTAGACATAGCAAAACTAGCATCCCCAAGCTTAGGGTTTTGCATATTATTAGCACAATTGACATCAAGAGAATTTATAGTAAAATCATTGCGATCATGCTTTTCATCGAAGGAACTATCAAGTATGGGTGCAATAGCAACGATCTCATGTTTAACATAAGGAACTATAGCAAATTCATCTTCGTAAATATTGGCATCATGGCCACAAGAATAGCAAGCATCATGTTCATCAAGGGATATTTCAACCAAATCATCGGAATCATCATTATCTATAGATTCATGCATATCATTATTTTCTTCCAAAGCAACGGTCATTCTTTCAATAAATTCTTGGACATAGACATTATGAGCAAAGTTTTCATTGCAATATTTAAGTATGACGGAATTTTCAGATTTGTTGAGAGTAAAATCATACTTTTCAATCAAAGAAGCAACTTCATGAGCACCCTTAAAAACGACAAATTCTTCAATTTGTTCGATATCATAGTAACTATAAACACCCTTTGCATAAGAAGATAAGATTTCATTATCATTGAACTCGCATAGGTAGGGAAGGTGTTTTTTAGGGTTCTTAGAGCAACAAGTAAAATCACAAATTTCACAAAGATTCCAAGCATAGCATAGCAAACTATTTATATGATACCATAAGAGCTTCCCTTTTTCTGACAAACGATGATGCACAAAATAAGCATGCTCATCTAAAGATTTCCCATCAACTAGGCTAGTTGGTGTTTCAGCACGAGCACATAAGGATCGAAGATGATCCAAGTGGAACACTTTAAGTGGATCCATATCAATAGATTTTCAGCCAGCGAAGATGCAAGCATATAGAAGGCACATGGCAACACGAGCAAACAAAAGGACGAACGGAAAAGAGATGGCAAATAAAACGGCAAGGGTGAAGTGGGGGAGAGGAAAATGAGAGGCAAATGGCAAATAATGTAATGCGGGAGATAAGGGTTTATGATGGGTACTTGGAATGTTGACTTTTGCGTAGACTCCCCGGCAACGGCGCCAGAAATCCTTCTTGCTACCTCTTGAGCACTGCGTTCGTTTTCCCTTGAAGAGGAAAGGGTGATGCAGTAAAGCAGCATAAGTATTTCCCTCAGTTTTTTAGAACCAAGGTATCCATCCAGTAGGAGGCCACGCACGAGTCCCTCGCACCTACACAAACAAATAAATCCTCACAACCAACGCAATATTGGGGTTGTCAATCCCTTCACGGTCACTTACGAGTGAGATCTGATAGATATGATAAGATAATATTTTTGGTATTTTTATGATAAAGATGCAAAGTAAAGAAAGCAAAATAAAAACGGCGCCAGAAATAGCTTGTTGTCGGGAGATTAAATATGATGGAAAATAGACCCGGGGGCCATAGGTTTCACTAGTGGCTTCTCTCGAGAGCATAAGTATTACGGTGGGTAAACAAATTACTGTTGAGCAATTGACAGAATTGAGCATAGTTATGAGAATATCTAGGTATGATCATGTATATAGGCATCACGTCCGAGACAAGTAGACCGACTCCTGCCTGCATCTACTACTATTACTCCACACATCGACCGCTATCCAGCATGCATCTAGAGTATTAAGTTCAAAAGAACAGAGTAACGCTTTAAGTAAGATGACATGATGTAGAGGGATAAACTCATGCAATATGATATAAACCCCATCTTGTTATCCTCGATGGCAACAATACAATACGTGCCTTGCTGCCCCTACTGTCACTGGGAAAGGACACCGCAAGATTGAACCCAAAGCTAAGCACTTCTCCCATTGCAAGAAAGATCAATCTAGTAGGCCAAACCAAACTGATAATTCGAAGAGACTTGCAAAGATAACCAATCATACATAACAGAATTCAGAGAAGATTCAAATATTGTTCATAGATAAACTTGATCATAAACCCACAATTCATCGGTCTCAACAAACACACCGCAAAAGAAGATTACATTGAATAGATCTCCACAAGAGAGGGGGAGAACATTGTATTGAGATCCAAAAAGAGAGAAGAAGCCATCTAGCTAATAACTATGGACCCGAACGTCTGAGGTAAACTACTCACACATCATCGGAGAGGCTATGGTGTTGATGTAGAAGCCCTCCGTGATCGATGCCCCTCCGGCGGAGCTCCGGAAAAGGCCCCAAGATGGGATCTCACGGGTACAGAAGGTTGCGGCGGTGGAATTAGGTTTTTGGCTCCGTATCTGGTAGTTTGGGGGTACGTAGGTATATATAGGAGGAAGAAGTACGTCGGTGGAGGAACATGGGGCCCACGAGGGTGGAGGGCGCCCGGGGGGTAGGTGCGCCCACCTACCTCGTGCCTTCCAGGGTCCAAGTCCTATGGATCACGTTCCCGAAGGTTTCATTCCCTTTGGACTCCGGTGATATTCTTTTTCTGTGAAACCCTGAAATAGGCAAAAAACAACAACAATTCTGGGCTGGGCCTCCGGTTAATAGGTTAGTCCCAAAAATAATATAAAATTGTATAATAAAGCCCAATAATGTCCAAAACAGAATATAATATAGCATGGAACAATCAAAAATTATAGATACATTGGAGACGTATCAGACCCCTACTACGAGATACGCCGGATATAGAACCGACAATCGCCTACCCCCACTACAGCGTCGTCTTCCCACGCCCACCGCGGGCCAGCGAACGCGCAGGCCGCATTGCTCATGGCACGCGAGCTGCTGCGTTACCGCCCCGCCAACGACCTCTATGACGACTGGTTTGGTTGCATCACTGAGCTCGTCAACGCCGCTGGCGAGGTCCCTGCACCACAGCGCGCGGCCGAGCTTTATGTCGGAAACATCCTATATGGATTTAGTCACTTGCATCCAAGCTTTATGGAGCCAGCCGCTCGCTCCGGCCCCGGCCATCCTAGGTGGGCGACGTGGCCCACGGCGCGCCTCCTCCTCCTCTGCGCAGCGCCGACCCCGTGCCCAGGCGCGATGCGCACCTGCACGACCCGCCGCGCGGAGCACCTGCGTGAGACGAGGCAAGCTGCCAGGTGGTGCAACGGCCGCAAGAAGACACCCGCGCTCCCAGCGCCACTATGCCAGCACCAGGACCACGTGCCGCCAGAAGTCGCGGCGCACGGACGCCAAGACCGGGCACCCCCCGCGCGCGCAGCGCCTGTGAGTGTAGTGGGCCACTGCGCCTTCACCCCGAAGCCGCGCCGCGTCCTCCGGCCCAGCAAGTTCAAGCCAGACCTGCCTCCATGGTAAGACGGCACCCCCGACCCTGCGGAGTTCCTCCAGCTCTACGCTTTGAGCGTCTAAGCGGCAAACGGTGACGAGAAGGTCATGGCGAAGTGGTTCCCCATGGCCCTCAAGGACGGCGTGCGCTCTTGGCTCCTGAACCTCCCGGAAGGGTCGATCTCCTCCTGGGACGAGCTTCGCGAGCGCTTCATCGCCAACTTCCAGGGCACCCGCGACCGCGCACCTGTAGTGGGTGACCTATGGCGCGTGAAGCAGCAGCCAGGTGAGACCCTGCACAAATACATACAATGCTTCATGAATGTTCGGCTCAAGATTTCGAAGGCGTCGGACGAGGCCATCATCTCGGCGTTCATTCACAGCGTCTAGGATGTCAAGATTAAAGAGGAGCTCGCCATCCACTAGAACTTGTGCTCAGCCCTGGAGATGTTCAACCTGGTGAACAAGTGCGCAAGGGCCGAGGAAGGCCGCCTCTCCCTCCTTGAGCTTTCGGAGGCCGATCCTGAAGACAAGAAGGCCAAGGCTAAGGAGGTGAAGCGCAAGGGCCCCGTCGTGCTGGCAGCTAAGCCTGAGACGAAGCGCAGTCGCGACCACGATGAGCCCCCCAGGGGCAACCGCCCATTCTGCATCTTCCACAACATCCACAACCACAACACAAATGACTGCCAGAAGCTCAGGGCGCTCCGTGACGGGTGCCTTGGCCACCACCCCGAGCGCGGAGACCGCAGCTACGGACGTGGAGGAGGCCGTGGTGGAGGCCACTGGGACAACCGCGACCCTCGCCAGGACTAGCGCGACTAGCCTCGCGAGGACTGCTGGCAGGGACAGCCTCACAACGGTCCTTGGTGAGACCAGCCTCGTGAGGACCGCCCTCAGGGCAACGCCGGCATCTCTCCGCTGCGGCCCCCGCCAAGAAGAAATGATGACAACCGGCTGGATGATGGGGCTAGGGGCTTTCAGGAGCCTCGGGCGATCGCCTGCATCTTGGGCGGTGCCTAGGCCCCTGCATCTCATCGCATCTTCAAGCAGTTCTCTCATGAGGTGAACGCGGCCCTCCCGAAGCTTGAGGCCACGTGTCCCCTCAGGTGGTCGCAGTACGCCATCACCTTCAACTCCAAGGACCACCTCAAGTGCTCGGCCGCTGCTGGCGCGCTCCCGATGCTCTGCACGCCTACCATCAGCAACGTCCTCGTCACCAAGCCCCTCATCAACGGTTGCGCTGGGCTCAACGTCCTTTCTGTTGAGAGGTTCGAGACGCTCCAGGTGCCCTGTGACCAGCTCATGCCAACCAAGCCCTTCTCTGGGGTGACCGAGGGCTCCACCATCCCCCTGGGGCAAGTACGGCTCCCGGTTACTTTTGGCAAGCGTGACAACTACCACACTGAGCTCATCGACTTCGACATCACCCACATCGGCCTCCCTTACAATGCCATCCTCGGGTATCTGGTCCTCGCCAAGTTTATGGCAGCAACCCACCATGGCTACAACGTCCTCAAGATGCCAGGGTGTAGCGGCATCATCACGGTCGCTTGGGATGAGAAGGACATTGTCTGCTCCCTTGAGCGGGCATATCAAGTTGTGGCGGCTAAAAACTCTGGCGACGAGGGTGACATCCTGCCTCCCGAGGCCACCCCCAAGAAGAAGAAGCAGCTCCTCCTGAAGAGCCGTCAGGAGGCGGGAACTCCTGCTGGCGGCACTTCAAACCCCGCGCCTCCCACTGGGGCACCTCTCCCTTCCGCATAGGAAGGCATGCCCGGCGCCTCCCTCGGGACGGACTCGAGGGATTCCATCTGGAGAGCCTCCAACCTGACCAAGGCGACGAGGAAGGTGCTCAGGCACCATCTGGAGGCATGCTTCGACGCGCGCCCCCACAAGCAAGAAGCAAGGCGCGAGGCGCCAGGGGCGCAAGGATTCATCAACAACGCGATCGAGGAGCATCAGGAGGCATGTGCCATGCATGGCGAGCGTCGCCCCACATCGCTCGGTGTAGCCGCAGCCCTCGATGCAGGCGACGGGCTACGCATCTGCGTCAACATCCCGGGCCTCAACAGGGCCGCCTCTCAGGAGCTTTTCTGGCCGTCGCGCGTCGGTCGGAGTGGGGGCTATCCCTGCAACCATGTCTGCATGCCCTTCGGCATCGTGAACGCATGTGCCACGTAACAGCGCCTTGCGCAGGTTGTGCACGCGTCTCAGGAGGCCCAACATCGGGCGGTGATGGCTCAGGAGGTTTCAGACCCGTGCGACCCGCCCGTGCCTCGTGAGCCTCCCAGGCCTCCGGAGCTGCCCGGCTCATGAGGAGTGATCTCCATGCCACGCGCCTTTAGCTATCTCGACACTTCTATGACGCTGGTGCCAGGTGATTTTTTTGGTTGTTTAGTTGAGGGCGCCCCTCGGGCTGCATTATCCTCAAGCTGTCAGGGCTAGCCCCTACACCTGTATCGTTTTGCGCATGTATCGGAACTGGCTTTGTCATTTATGAATTTCCTGAGTATTTCAAACCGCGTGCCCGGTGCTTCATCACCATGAGTCGTTACGCCCTCACAATCCCACCCTCGACCGCCTCATGATTAAGGACTGGCACGACGTCTGTGCTCGGGTCCGTCCCTGCAGCTTCGGCAAATCCAAGCGACCGAGCTCTATCTCGCGATCCAGCCCCGTGCACGTCACCTCCCGGGGTCCTTGGTGCCTAGTTCTCGCATGAGCTAATCGGGGGTGGGTGAGTCAGGGCACATGGCACGGTTTGTTCAAATGCTATTCGGCGTTTCATCTTCGTGGGAGCCGCGGTCCGGTTATTTTTCCTCGAGATTGTTGCATGAGAAGACTGGGCACGACGTCTGTGCTTGGGTCCGTCCCTGCAGCGTCGATAAACCCAACGGCTGAGCTCTGTCTGGCGGGCCGGCCCCGTTCACGTCACCTCCTGGGGTCGTTGGTGTTTGGCCTTCTCATGCGATGGCCTCTAGAGATCATTCGGCGCAGGTTGCCCCCATCACACAGGTTTTGCATGCGCGCCCCACGCCAGAGAACTCAGGCACAACCCGCCTTGAGAGGGCCTCGTGAGTCCTACGCTGGCTCACGAGTGCCCATATACACCTCCTCCAGTTCTGTCGTGCTAGCCACGTGTACAAACGGGGATGTACACGCCCCGGAGTCTCCCCCGAGGGAACTCCCACTCACGCACCAGTGGAAGCCCCATGCTCCGCGCTGGCGGACGACACGGTCGAGGAGCGACTATGCCCCCGCACCAATGGAAGCCCCATGCTCCGCGCTGGTGGACGACACGGTCGAGGAGTGACTATGCCCACGCACCAATGGAAGCCCCATGCTCTGCTGGCAGACGACACGGTCGAGGAGCGACTATGCCCATGCCAAAGTGGAAGCCCCATGCTCCGCGCTGGTGGATGACCAACTAAGGGCACCCTAAGGGGTGCACCAACCTTAGGATGGCCTCATGACACTGTCACGCCACGTTCCCATGGAATGCACGCGCGAGGGGGCTGGATATGGGGGCTACGCTCAGGCCCAGCCTGGCGCACACCACCTTACCAGGTCCCTTGTACCTGGTCTTCTCGCACCCCTCCCAGGCAAAAGCTGGCGGGGAAAGGTATGGAAGACCCCGGATTAACTTTGCCGCTGCCCACGTTCCCTTCATGAGGGCTGCTCGTATGTCAAGGGGGGGGCCCTGAGCATCGCGACTCAGGGGCCTCACTAGTCACGTAGCCCCTCGCCCCTTGGTCTCGTCCTGGTGATCCGGACACCCCAACGGCGGTCGAGGTATGCGTGGGGCTGGGCCCTGCCAACGTAGAGCACAATGGCAAACAAGAAGGAAACCAAGCGCGGAAAGAAAATCACGAAGTCCTAACAGTTATTACAGGCATCAAATGTAATGTTATGCGAACCAAAATAGATTTGTATGCCTCCACGAGGCACGATAAATCTTGCAGGATAAAAACTAAGAGGAGGCGCCACTGCCGCCCTGGCCGTCGACGCTGCCTGTCCCAGTCACACGGAGTCTGTCATCGACGTCGCTGCCACCGTCGTCACCGCCGCTGGCATCGATGCAGAGGAACTTCTCTAGCAGCGCGTCCACTCGGTCCTTCGCAGCCCTCACGGCAGTGGCGTGGGACTCGGGAGCCACCAGGTGGATCACCGTGTCAAAGTTAAAACCTGGGTCCTGGAAGTAGAGCTGGCTGAAGACATGCCTCGCAGATGAAGTGAAGAGCGAGCGGCACTCCTCCTCCAGGATGGCATCCACCTCAGCGGCGGCACCCTCAAGCCCTTCAGCAAGCTTGAGAGAGAGCCCTGCAAAGCTGTCCTCAGGGGTCGCCAGCAGCTCCTCGTACCCTCCCCTGCAAATGGAGCACAGCGCCTCGCGAGACCTGAGCTCGAGGGAAAGGAAGGCCGCGCGTTCCGCGCCCGCCTTCTTCTCGGCGGTAGCAAGGACCTTCTCCCTGGCCTCCAGCTGGGTGGTTGCCTCGGAGATGTGCTGGGCGTGGGACGTCTGAGCTTCGGTCACCTCCTCCTTTAGCTTGACTAGGCGATCGCAATCCACGGCCTGGTCGGTGGCCACCTAGGACAGGTCAAAGTCGCGACTGGCAAGCTTTGTCGTGTGGGCCTTGAGGTCCCCTTCCCGTTGCTGGAGCTATTGGGCGTGCGCGGCTTGCTCCTCCTGAAGGGTCTTCAGCCTGGCCTCCACCTCGTCGTGACGCATCTCGGCGGTCGCCGCGCTGGCCAGTGCCACGTCGCGAGCCTCCTTGGCTTTGGCGGCTTCCTTCCTTCCCTCCATGATGGCGGCTTCGGTCGGCCCCAGGCCGTCCTGGCGGATGCGTCAGCCTGGAGCCACCCCGAGACAAGCCCTAGGCGCTCCCTCGCGAGACACCTATCGGTGTCTTGGAGGACGGCCTGGATTCGGCCGAGCACGGTGAAGGCTTCATCCAAGGCCCCAGCCCCGACGAGGGGGCCGCAGTACGCCAGCACAAGGGACTGGTGAGGCGGCAACACTGGCACGTCAACTGGCGCCACGGCCAAGGAAGCGGTGTCATGGACGGCTTGGGGCACCGAAGGCTCTGAGCTCCCTTCAGGCACGACAAGGGCAGACGGCTTCGTAGCTTGCTGCCCTGCAGGGACTGGCTCCTCCTTAGGCTGCATCAGCACGTCCATGGGGGTGCGCTCCATCACGAGGGGACAAGGGATCGCCCGTCCACCTGCGCAGAGGCCGTTGCGGCCGCAACATGGGGTGTCGTCTCCTGAGCCCCGGCGCCCTTGACGAACATTCCTCCAGGCGGCGCCGGCGAGGCACCAGGGGCAGGTGGAGCTCTCGAATGCTCGGGCGTGGTGTCGCCCGAGCGCCCCGGAGACTGCGCCAGGCCGAGCCGATGTCTTTCCACGCCCGCCACAGCCGCGACCAGAGGCTGACGGCGCCCTGAGGGCTGGGGCTCCTTCGGCTCTGCGCTCTCCTTCCTCTTCTTCGTCATGACGCCCAGCCTGGGCATCAGGAGGGGAGTACTGTGGGAAAAGTGGCAATCTATGCTTAACTCAAAGGGCAAGGCAGATCACTTACTCATCAAGGTCGACCCACGTCCTCTTCATCTCCTTCTTGGCCAGAGCAGGGGTGACCCCGGCTTTCCTTGACGCGGCTTTGGTCGCGCTTTGGGGGTCGGTGGGGTGCTCTTCGGCGAACCTCGGCGCGGTGCTGCCGCCTGGAGAGGCAGAGAGGCCGCCCTGAGGGGCCACAACCTGCTGAACCATGCCTTCCCCAGCAATGGCCGCCCCGTCTTCAGCTTGCAGGCCAGGCGGGGACGGGATCGGTGCCATATCCGCCTGGCCGGCGTGCGTGGAGCCCTCCGGAGCGGGCGCAGTCACGCCCTTCTTCGGGGATGCCCGGCCAGATGCTTGTGATGACTGGGGGGTAGGCCTTGACCTCCTGAGGACCCTGGAGGAGCGCGGAGAGTTCACGGCCGGGGGCTCATCAGTGTCGTCGTCGTCTTCGAGCCTGCGGTGGAGTTCACTCTGCGACGGAGGGGACACCTCCTTCATGGTGTCGCCCTCTGTCGCCTCTGAGTCCTCTTCGCCCTCATCACCAACGTCGTCGGAGGAGGACACCGGCACCAGGGAATTGGGGCGCTCAGGCGACACGAGCCCCAGCTTGTTGAAGGAGGGCATGGCGACGACCGGCGCTTCCATGTCGGCGCGACGGTACAGCGGGGTGTAGGCCTCGGGAAGATCTCCCGGATCGCCGCCAACCAAGACGGCCGTGGCCTTGTCCAGCTCCTCTCCCGTCAGGCTAGCGGGGCAGAGCCTAATATCGTCCGCCGCGCCCTGGAGCTCCCACATGGGCCTGGTGTGTGCCTCGAGCGGCACCAGGCGTTGCGTGAGGAGCTCTTTCACGAGCATGCCCCCCGTCAGCACCTTGGCCTCCAGGTCTGAGTTCATCCTCTCCAAGATAGGCTCCGCTTCAGGGTCGGTGAGCTTCTCATGGCTCCACCTCTCGAGCCATTCGGGTAGCTCGGTCGGCAGCTCCAGCCGCACGTTGAGGCCCTTGGTGTCCAGGAAGACAAAGCGGTGCCGGGAGCCCTCCACCTTCTTCCCGGCCTTCAGGAGCACATTCCCCTTGTGGACCGTGATGAAGGACACGCAAGCAAAGTGTTGTGCCGAATCGTACAGCTGCAAGCATAAGAAGTGGCGGAGGAGCGACACGGAGGGCCTCACGCCCACGTAGGCCTCGTAGTAGAAAGCAAAGACAGATAGGAGGAGGATGGAGTTGGGTTGGAGGTGAAGGGCTTGGATCTTGTAGTAATCAAGGACGGCGACGAAGAACTCTGAGAGGGGCGGGACGAGCACCGCGAAGACGCTGTGGAGGAAGAAGGGATAGACCGTCCGCGCCAAGGTCCACTGCTCGGCAGAGCCAGCCCAGATGACGGGCTCGCCCCACTCTTTATCTTCGCCCGCCGTCTGCGGGAGTATGGCGTCGAGGTGCCCCACCTCGGTGACGGAGGACGCGCCGAGTGCCAGCACAGGAGAGGAGGAGGAGCTTGCGGCTTGTGCCACGGGTTTCGACTTCCCGGGCGCCATTCGCGTGGTCGTCGGTGTTGGAGTAGGAGAAGGAAAGAGGCGAAGTTGCGGTTGGATCTAGAAAATATTTCGGCTGTGAGAAGGGGATCTGGAGCATGGCAAGGGGAAGCAATGATGGCTTAGCGGCGGGCTCCAGTCTTTTGTCGGCCTGGGCAGTTGCCGAGGCGACATGGGGGAGCGGAGGCGTTCACGTCCCGTCAAGCGCCACGCATCGCTTGGCCTGCAGGCAATCTGGGGCCCGCGGCGCTTCGCGCTTGCCCCTTGGCTTCTCCTCGAAGCCAGCTAGAGCGCGCCTTGGGCTCGGGGGCTACTATCGGTGTTTTGGAAACGGGGGTACCCAGATCTGCCTGCCTGCGACCAACGACGTGGCACCCTCAACAGCCCCGTACGGCCCAGCAGTGGGACCCGCAAGGCAAGACCCTTGCGGGGGCCCCCGGTCTCGCGAGGAGGGCGACACCAAGACCTCCGCAGGAGCGGCCTCCCCAGGCCGCCTCCCGAGGAGCGGGGATTCCTATGCAGATACCCAGCCTCACGAGGCTGTGATGATGTGAGCCATGACGACCATGGCCAGGTGGGCGCCATCGGGTGCAGAGGAGGCAGTTTCCTCTTTGGTGCAAACGGAGCAAGGACGGGCACATGTTCCCGAGGAGGGCCTGAAAGCTTTCCATTCCAGTGCAACAAGACCAAGACCACGGGCTCGGCAGGACGGATGTCATCGTCGAGCCCATCGGTGCGTCATGGCCAGAAGCTTTGCGGGCGAAGACTACCTTTCGTCAGGATAAGATGTACTACTTGTCCCCTCTCAAAATTGGCCGTTGTGGAATCCCTTCCCGCCTAAGCTATAAGGAAAGAGGACCGGGCCTAGTATAAATAGAGGCTAGCCACCCACGCAGATGGGGAGGGGATTCTTTCCACCCCCATCTCTTGAGCCCTCGCGAGGTCGCTGAAACCACTATACTAGTTCTTCCTCAGCCTCCTCGTGAGGCAAATCCACCACAAAGCAGGAGTAGGGTTTTACACCGCAAGGTGGCCCGAACCTGGGTAAACTGTTGCATTCATCTTCTTCGTTGCTCGCATGCGCTCGACGTAGCTGGGTTGTAGGGTGGCGAGCAGAGACTTGGGAGGTTGAGATCTTCGCACACGCCCCAGAGTTCGAACCTTCTTCGGTCTGCGGAGCCCTGAATCCGACAGCGCCATTTCATGCGTCATTGAATGTGGGTTGAGTAGCTATGTAAAGTTGTACAGTACTACACAAGCCTTATTCCTTGAACATCAGCAATGCAACTGGGCTGAAGGTTGTACACAAGATCCTTAAATAGGCGCAACCTATCCTATGTTTCTTTTTGAAGAAATGTACAACTCAGTTCAATTTTTATATAATAAGATTACCAAGCCCAACTTAAGTTTTTTTTAATAAAAACCCTAGCTCAGTATTATTTTTTATAAGAAATGCTCTGTCTAGACCAACATTGATTTTTCACCCATCCTAGAAAATGGGTCCATTTCTACTAAAATCAAATGGGTTGTAAATTATCAGAAATAATAAATGGGTTGCATGTCGTCAATATTATTTTTTCACCTAGCCCAGTAAATAGGTGTATTCGGATGAATAATAAAATGCGTTTTAAATTCTCATAAATAGTAAATCGACTATTATTCCTTTTACCCAGCCCAGGAAATTGATTATTTTTTGACTCAATGCCTAGGAAATAGATGTATTGGAAAACAAAATGAAACGGTCTGTAAAACCTAAATAAATGGGATGCATGTCTACCATAGCTTTCGAAGCTGACTTTGTTGTCCCACTAGGACGAAGCCTACACAAGATGTTGTCCATTTTGTCAACAAAACGATTTGATGGTCGATTAGAAAATGATTTAATGGTCAAAAACAAAAGTCAACAAATTATTGTGACAACCATAGCCGTTGGATTGACATCCAACGGCCATCCTGCTTCTTCAATCTATGATCTAGTTGCTCTTGCTCCAACCGCCAACACCATCACAAGTGAGAACGCCAGCATCTGCCTCTCATGGCCGGCTATGCTGCCGCGCGGGTCTCGCTGTCTCACCCTATTCGCAACGGTGGCCAAGTCATACCTCTACTCACCCACACCTTCTGTTATTCTCCAGTAACGGTAGCCTCACCCCGCGGCTGAACCAGTCAACCATCATACTCCCCTTCGCTAGGGACTCCACTGCCCCTTCTTCCACAACCCCAGTTCATTTCAATCCTAGGCCTCGCCGTCGTCCACCGCCGTGGTGCGCTCGATGATGTGTGGTCAACAACTGAGCCAACATGGAGTACGTGGAGAGACTGACAGATGGGAACCACCAGCTACATCTTCGCACGCAAGCTAGTGCCTCCTTATTATGCGAGAATATAGACGATTCCTCCCCCTGACAGGTTGGACCCATCAGCAACAATCTTCGCATGCAAGGAAGTTCCTTCTTATTACGCGGAAAAGAAATTTCCTCCCCATGACAACTGGGACCCACCAGCTACATCTTCGCACGGAAGGAAGTTCCTCCTTGTTACGGGCAAGAAAAATGATTCCTCCTCATGATAGTTGGGACTCACCAGATTCAGAGGCTGACTTGTGGGCCTACTAAGTTGACACGTAAGCATGGCTTTGTCAACTTAGTCAACAAACGATTCCAGTGGTAGTGACTATTGGATGTTAATCCAACGGCCGCGCTGCTTCTTCAATCTCTAATCTTCTTTCTCCAGCCGCCCAAACCAGCACCAGCGGGACCGCCTGCTCCTGCCTCCCGTGGCCGGCTGTGCTGCCACCGTTGGGTATGCCATCCCTCTACTCACCCACACCTGTTATTCTCCGGCAATGGTAGCCTCACACCGCAGTGGAACCAGTAAATCCTTGTACTCCCTTCCATGTGGGCAACACTGTCGCGTCTTCTCCGACTCCTGGTCGTTCCCTTCCTAGGCCTCGCCATTGTCCACTGCCTTGGTGCTCTCAGTACTGTGTCGTCAACACGGTCAACGAACGATAGCCATCAGAAGAGCCTGTACATGGGGATGCTGACAGCTAGGTGTCGGTGTCAAAACCGGCCGATCTCGGGTAGGGGGTCCCGAACTGTGCGTCTGAGGATCGAAGGTAACAGGAGACAAAGGGGACACGGTGTTTACCCAGGTTTGGGCCCTCTTAATGGAGGTAAAATCCTACTTCCTGCTTGATTGTCTTTGATGAGTATAGGGGTTACAAGAGTTGATCTACCTCGAGATCGTAATGGCTAAACCCTAACGACCTAGCCTATGTAAATTCGGATAGCCTCTATGGACTAAACCCTCTAGTTTATATACACAGCGGAGGGACCTCAGGTTGTACAGAGTCGGTTTGTAGAGGAAGGAAATTACATATACGGACACCTAATCTTGCCATCCACGCATAGGAGAGTCCTATCCGGACACGGGGGAAGGCCTTCCGCTTTGTATCTTCACAGTCCATTAGTCTGGCCCACATCCGGTAGCCCGGACACCCGAGGACCCCCTAGTCCAGGACTCCCTCAGTAGCCCCTGAACTAGCCTTCAAACGACGATGGAGTATCTGTCTTATGTCTTTGGCTTTTGCAAGGTTGGTTCTTCACTGTATACTGGGCGGATAATAGTTCGGCCCTGGCTTCCTTGTTCTGCCTTTATGATTCCTTCCCTGTCGCCTCGATTTACACGTGTCGGGCGAATGCGAATGGTCCATGATTTTTTATTAACAAGAAAACACCCTGCCATATGGAGGCAACGCCTACATAAAGAGGTCAAATCCTCCAAGTGCCATCCACATCTCGCAGAAAAAAATGCCAAGATTAGCTACGAAAAAAGCTTCCAAACATGGCTAGCACCCCGAGCTCTTCTTCGCGCCCCCATGGCCCTCAAGAGGGTGATTGGCAGAGTTGCTCAGTGCCTCATCTTCGGCTGAGTCAACTCCAGACGCAAGGATATCTTCCCCTCGTAGATCTAGTCTCTGTTCAAGCGGGGTTGGCCTCCATCGGCAACGATGTGATGGCTGAAAACTTCCCCAACCCCAATAAGGAGGAGAGGGTGTGCTTCGTTCCATTTCTTTTGCGGGGCTTAGGATTTCCAATCCATCCCTTTCTCAGGGTTCTATTGGAATTTTACGGCATCTAGCTGCACAACCTCACCCCAGGTTCTATTCTGCACATCTCAGGTTTTGTTGCCCTCTGCGAGCTATTCTTGGGCATTGAGGCCCATTTCGAACTATGGAGAAAGTTCTTTTGCCTCGTCCCCCGCCATCGAGGAGGCTCTATATTCGAAGTGGGCGGCGCCGAAGTATGGCGTATAGCCGGATCCAGATACCTCGTGGGAACTCCCAAAGAGGTATATCCATAGTGGGCTTCGGAATGGTTTTATATGGATGATCGACGTTCCACTGCCGGACCCAGTTCGGCGCGGCCTCCCTGAATTTTCTAACGCTCCCCTAAAGAAGCGCCTCAACTGGCGTCCCCGAAGCCCCAAGGAGGAGGACAGTGCGGAAATAAAAAGATCGGTCAGCAAGGTCAGATTATTGGCCCATACCGAGCTCTCGATAATCGAGGTTATGGCCATCGCAATAAAAAGATGCGTCCAGCCTCTCCAATCCAGAGTAACTCCCTTATGGTGCTACAACGGAGAAGACGACGTGTCTCGCTCTAGACACAAGGGTCCGGATACCCCGGCCGAACAGGCCGTGATCTTGGCCGATTTGTAAAAGGGCAAAAAGGAAGACTTCCTCCGCTTAAACTGCCGGGAAGGTTACTCCATGTACAACCCCATTGAATGGGTAAGATTTCAATTACCTGTGCTGCCTTATTGCTGTCATAGTATGCTAATCAAGTTGTTCTTTTGTTGCTATAAAACAGTCATGGAGGAAGATGATCGAGGACGTTCACTGCCCTGCCCCACAGCCAGAGGATCAACACCGCCACAAAGACCCTGGCTTCTGCGAGGATCCGGATATAAACATAGAGTTTGATGATGGGGTATTTTATCAGGCGAGCCTTGATGGCTCGGAAGTGGCTATCACAGCCGACTACCCCCGCCCCTATCCCTTCTCCATCGTAAGTATTCATTGAGCTTTAGAGAAGTCCCTATTTGCAACTTTATCTATTGTACTTAAATCATACTTTATAGGACCGGCGCTCGGCGGACCGCACCCCCTCGAGGGCAGCCCCTACGCAGGGCAATCGTTCAAAATGAAAGGAGGCGGGGAGTGCCGCAGAAACTTCACATCCTTCAAAAAGGTATGTCCATATAATACGTGCCTGGGTACAAGTTCGGATTATTAACTTTCCCCTCTACCTTTGATTCAGGAGGAGCACACGGCAGACAGTGGGAAAGTGCCCTGCTAGCCGAATGTCGGCCAATCCGGCGCCGAACTCGTCAAATAGGACGAGGGCTGAAGCAACGCCAGCTCCACCGCCTCATGAGGATTCGGATGATGTATATGTCACTAATTCCGAGGTGGAGAGCGTAATGAATCACCGTCGACTCAAAGAGGCCATGCGCATTCCAGCTTTTTCTGAACAGGAATTTTCCGCACTCAGCACGGTGGACGCATATATCCCAGCCGCTCAAGACAGACTTGCCGGAGTTACTCAGCTGTCCTCAAAGGATATACATGTAAGAGTGTAACATCCCAAATTTTCAATTTGGAATGTCATACATAGGTCATTCATGCATACCATATTTTATTGCATTTTGTGTTGCGATCCTCGAAATTCTAAGCAACTCAAGGACCCACGGAGAGTTGGGGATTTCACGATTTTCATATTTGAATTTTTTTCAAATATCGAAACAAGGATCATTTTGGTTTTAATTATTTTTCTCTTCGGATATTTCTGATATGAAAAATATATGAGAGGAGATAATATGAATTCTCCAAAATAAATGAAATATTGGAGGAAAATATTAAAATCAAATAATTAATTTTATTGGATTTTATTGCAATTTTATTCGAATTAGGAAAAATATGCATTTTTCAAAATTGCATTAGAGGCCCAAATAAATGTTCACTTTGTCCGCGATATTATTAGAGGACCGTGAAAATTTATTTCAGGATTTCTGGATTCCGTTTAGTATTTCTTTTGTTAGTTTTCCCGCGTCAGGATTTGTTTAAAAAAAGTCAACCGACCTAAACGGGCCGTGACCGACCCGGACTCCTGCCGGGCGGGGCTTTATAAGCCGCCAGCCCGCGACCCCGAGGCCCAAGCCGCCGCACCCCGCGCCCTAACCCTAGCCGCCGCCAGCCCGCTCGCCGGCGCCTCGCGCGCCGCGCCGCGCCGCTGCCCGCGTCCGCTGTCGCCGCCGCCGCGCCGAATCTCGCCGAGCCGCCGCCGTTGACCGTTGACCGGTTGGTTTTCTTCGGTTAACCATGGTTTTTTATTTTCCGGATTAATGTTTTAGATCGGTTTTTTGTTCAATTTATTTATTTAGCGGACGTTCGTCCATACGTTCATTTTAACGAACGTTGTTCGTTAGTTAGCCGCAGACAGCGAACGTTCGTTCGTTAGCCTGTTCGTCCCGTTTTATTTTCCAGGGTTTTCCGCGATTATTTTCGATCGTGATTTCTGCCCTGATCTTCGTTTTAGTTTATCTTTTCGCTCATTTATCCAAATCAGGTGAAACAAGCGCCTAGATCTTCATCTCGAAGTCCTCTTTCTGTTTAAACAACTTGAACAAGATTTTGGTACTGTAAAATTTAACTTTAGTCCAGATTAGTAAACGGATCTTGTTTCTTTCGTAGTTTGAGCTTCGTTGCTCCGTTTGATTTGATTCTTTTTGCAAACCAGAGTTCTTCAGTTGAACTTTCTGGTTAGATCTTCTTATTTGAGTTTTACTCGTGCATCTTTGCTTGATTGCTTATGTATGCTATTGTTTGTTTGCGATAGAATTCCCGGAGTGCGAAGCGTGCTACTACGAGTCACTAGGTTTTGCATATCGTCAACAAGGCAAGTAACACATTGATCATACTCTTTTCATACCCAGTTTTTATGCATTAGTTACAATCCTCAAACACTGCATGATTAGGATGTGAATAACTTGTGGGTATTGGGAAGTAGATGATGAGGTAGAACCTATTACCTGTTTTATTATCAAACCCTTGGGAGTTACTTCTACGTTATGCTTATATTGCTATGCTATGCTCGTAGACGTGGATTGGGTTTGAGTGGATCCATGACTGATGTGAGATTGTTATTTAATGGTTCAACTTAAGGTGGCAAGTTTAATACACATCTAGGTGGATTGTTGGTTTGGGCACCTAGGGTTATACCAGTGTTGTCCTAGGAGATCCCGGGGTTATACCGTGTGATCCTCCTATGGTCCGCCACCCAGGCTCAAAGGGATCATAAGATTATTCATGCTAGAAACTTCCATGTGCAGCCACAAGCTATTATGGGTTCTAGCATAGTTGAGTAGGTTGCATGACATCTTCCAGTGGTAGGCTAGCAGATGTAGGGGATGTAGGTTGGTACTGTCTACCCGGGGTTAGAGTTAATGCTTCTGAAAGACTGTGTCTCGGTCATCTGTTTCTCAAACACCATGTAGTGCGAGAAATCCAACGGAGGAGATCAAGTCTTGTGGGGAAAAGTGTGCAAACCTCTGCAGAGTGTATAAACTAATCATGGTTAGCCGTGTCCCCGGTTATGGGCATCTTGAGTATCTAGTACTTGAATTATTGATTTGATCTCATCACTCTAAATTAATTTGTTGGGTTGTTAATGATTACTCTTAATTGGGATTGAGATGGGGGTACCATTCTCAATGTTTCAACCACCATGATATTTAAGTAAAATATATTCCTTTGTTGTAGGGAAAATTTGGCTTTTCGCAAAAATATTATAACCATAGAGCCTCCACCAGCCATATATGCATGTAGTGATAGCTTTTATCTATTCATTGCTCTACTGTGTTATATTGCCAGCATATTCCATGTGCTGGCCCGTTTTCGGGCTGCAACATATCATGTTCCAGACTTTTCAGACGAGGAGTAAGGTGCGCTAGCTCGTTTGTCATGCACTCAGCTATGCCGTTGGAGTTGATGGACTCACTTTATCTTCCAAGCCTTCCGCTGTTATCGTATTTAGATGGCCTTAAGCCATATTTATTGTAATAAGTTCTCTTTTGAGACATTCGATGTAATAAGTGTGTGATTGCTACTCTGTTATAAATCCTTCGAGTACTGTGTGTGTCAGCATTACCGATCCAGGGATGACACTGAACACAGAGATCTGACTGTCTGAGGTCGGGTCGCTACAAGATGGTATCAGAGCACACGCTAAATGTAGGACACGACCAATAAGATGAGCCATATGTCACTCTTCTCTGCTCATTTCTGAATCCTCTCCATTTTCTACTCTTTAGGATGGCAGACTCAAGGAACAAGTTTGCATAGCCGGATGAAGACACACCTTTTGGGAGACACTTGAAGGAAGTCACTAGGTACCTGAACATCGGAATAGCAAGCTTCACCGGAACCTACACCGCCATTTTACTAGAAGAGGAGCATTGGATGATTCGAGTTCAAGTTCCAGGAAGGACATTCATGCCAGTCACTGAGCCCATAGAATTTTCCTTCGATGCACCCACCTGGAGTCTAGGCAAGAGCATGGCAGCCCACATTGCTATGGGACGAATTGGAGAAGTCTACAATCAGGAGCTGAAGGACACTATCTATCAGGAGACATGTGCGTGGATGAGTTTAGCAAGTTATCTCGCTATGCCCCTGATGATGTGGCCACAGATGCCGCGAAGCAGGAGAAGTTTATGGAAGGGCTGAATGATGAGATGAGCATGCAGTTGATGGTAGCAATATTCGCTAACTACCAGGAATTGGTAGATAGGGCTCTTATGATTGAAGGGAAGCAACAGCAGATTGAGAGCCGCAAGAGGAAGTATGGACAAGGGAAGTACAATTCTGGAACTCAGCAGAAGCCCCGTTTTACCCCGAACTCGGGAGGATATACCCATAACCATGGAGGCCACACCCACAATGGAGGAAGTTCTCATAACCACAGTGGCCCCAAGAATGGAAACGGGAATGGAGCAAGCAGCAATCAGAACCGCCCTAACCCAGCCACACCCGCCAAGAAGGATCAAAGTCACATTACCTGTTTTAAGTGCGGGAAGACTGGGCACTACGCCAATGATTGTCCAGAGTTGAAGAACGGAAATGGCAATGGAAGCGCTGGGAAGAAGCCCAACCCTTTCAACAAGGGACAAGTGAACCACGTGAACGTGGAGGAGGTTGAAGAGCAGCCGGATGCAGTTATCGGTAAGTTTTTGGTTAAGTCATTTATTGCTCTCACTCTTTTCAATACTGGTGCATCGCATTCATACATTTCAAGGGGATTTGTGGACAAGTTTAAGTTACCCACCTTAGCCCTTGGGACACCTTTGCTAGTAAGCTCACCCGGTGCAGAGTATATGGCCAGCCGATGGTGCGACCGGATACCCTTAACCATTGGTAGCCATGTTTTCCCCTCAGACCTAATAATTTTGGAGTCACAAGGACTGGATGTGATACTGAGAATGGATTGGTTATCGAAGTATGGAGGAAACATTGACTGTGCTAGTAGGTCAATTCTACTCACCACCCCGGAGGGAAAAAGGATCAAGTATGTATCCAGGCATGCGCCAAGGAGAACCCAAGTAAATTCTCTCTTAGGAGTTGTTCAGGAGGAAGTGCCTGTAGTGAAGGATTACCCAGATGTATTTCCAGAGGAGTTACCAGGCATGCCGCCAGATCGAGACATTGAGTTTTTGATAGAGTTATTGCCAGGCACCGGGCCAATATCGAAGAGACCATACCGGATGCCCGCAAATGATCTGGAAGAGATCAAGAAGCAGATTAAGGAGTTATTGGAGAAAGGCTACATTCGACGAAGTTCATCACCGTGGGGAGCCCCAGTGCTCTTGGTTGAGAAGAAGGATGGATCATTGAGAATGGTTGTTGATTATCGTGCGTTGAATGAAGTGACGATCAAGAACAAGTACCCACTGCCGATGATCAATGATCTGTTTGACCAGTTGCAAGGAGCTACAGTATTCTCCAAGATCGATCTGCGATCAGGTTACCACCAGCTGAAGATCCGAGAAAAGGATATACCTAAGACAGCATTCACCACAAGGTACGGGCTATATGAGTATACGGTTATGTCATTTGGATTGACTAACGCCCCTGCCTATTTTATGAGCATGATGAACAAGGTATTCATGGAGTTCTTGGATAAGTTTGGTGTGGTGTTCATTGATGATATTTTGGTATACTCGAAGAATGAAGAGGAACACAAGGAGCATTTGCGTTTGGTTCTTGAGAAGCTCAGGGAACATCAGTTATATGCCAAGTTCAGCAAATATGAGTTTTGGTTGAAGGAAGTTGGATTTCTTGGACATGTTATATCAGGAGAAGGTATAGCAGTGGATCCTACCAAGGTTCAGTCAGTCACTGAGTGGTTGGCACCCACATCAGTAGGAGAGATCGAAGTTTTCTTGGACTCGTGGGATACTATCGGAGATTTATTGAGAATTTTTCCAAGATTGCGAAGCCCATGACAGCATTGTTGAAGAAGCACACCAAGTTCCATTGGACTGAAGAATGTGAAGCAAGTTTCCAGGAATTGAAGAAACGTTTAACTACAGCCCCAGTGCTAATTCTGCCAGATATACGCAAGGATTTCCAAGTGTATTGCGACGTTTCTCGCTTAGGACTTGGAGGAGTACTTATGCAAGACGGAAGGGTTGTTTCATACGCCTCACGTCAGCTTCGACCGCATGAGTTGAATTATGCCACGCATGATTTGGAGTTAGCAGCCGTAGTGCATGCGCTCAAGACCTGGAGACATTTTCTTATTAGAAACCGTTGTGATGTGTACACGGATCATAAGAGTTTGAAGTACATTTTCACGCAGAAGGAGCTGAACCTCAGGCAAAGGAGATGGTTGGAGCTCATAAAGGATTATGACATGAAGTTGCACTATCATCTAGGTAAGGCCAATGTCGTAGCAGACGCCTTGAGCCGGAAAGGTTACGCCAATACCCTCGTAAGCGGAGGATTGCCAAAGGAGTTAGCCAAGGATCTCAGGGAGCTTCGTTTGGAGATAGTCCCTAGAGGTTTTGTTGCAGCAATGGAGGTTTAGTCAACATTATTGGGAAAGATTCGAGAAGCTCAGAAGGATGACAAGGAAATTGCCGAGATAAAGGAGAAGATGAGCAAAGGAAAAGCCAAAGGTTTTCCTGAGGATGAGACGACACCCTGTGGTTTGAAGACCGTGTATATGTGCCCAATAATTCAGAGATCGGGAAGTTGATACTTCAGGAAGCTCATGACTCGCCATACTCGATACACCCCGGAAACACCAAGATGTATTTGGATTTGAAGGAGCATTTCTGGTGGACCAGAATGAAGAAGGATATTTCCGAGTATGTAGCCGTATGTGATGTATGTCAGAGAGTGAAGGCAGAACATCAGAAGCCAGCAGGACTACTGCAGCCTATGCCGATACCCGAATGGAAGTGGGACAAACTTGGCACGGATTTTATCACCAGATTACCCAGGACCCGATCAGGATATGATTCTATCTGGGTAGTAGTGGATCGCTTGACCAAAGTGGCTCACTTTATCCCAGTGAAGACCACCTATACCAGTGCGAAGTTGGCCAAGATATATATGACCAGGATCGTATGTCTGCACGGAGTTCCGAGGACCATCGTATCAGATAGAGGAACACAGTTTACTTCAAAGTTTTGGCATCAGCTGCACCAGACTTTGGGTACCAGGCTAGAGTTCAGTACAGCCTTTCATCCACAGACAGATGGACAGACCGAGAGAGTCAATCAGATTCTGGAGGACATGTTGAGAGCCTGTGCGCTAGATTATGGATCTAGTTGGGATGACAATTTGCCTTACACAGAGTTCTCATACAACAACAGCTACCAGGCCAGTTTGAAGATGGCACCTTTCAAAGCCCTATATGGAAGGAGGTGCAGGACACCGTTGATGTGGGATGAAGTTGGAGACCGTCAGTTGTTTGGACCAGATTTGATTAAGGAGTCCGAAGAGAAGGTTAAGCTAATTCGAGATAGACTGAAGGTAGCTCAGTCCAGGCAGAAGAGTTATGCAGATTCAAAACGCAAGGAGGTAGTCTATGAAATCGGAGATAGAGCATATCTTCGTGTGTCACCTCTGCAAGGAGTTAAACGTTTTGGAGTTAAGGGAAAGTTGGCCCCGAGATTTGTAGGA
The DNA here is from genome assembly GCF_018294505.1 of Triticum aestivum. Lineage (NCBI taxonomy): Eukaryota > Viridiplantae > Streptophyta > Magnoliopsida > Poales > Poaceae > Triticum > Triticum aestivum. The sequence continues at coordinate 60,882,444 of NC_057808.1, read as the reverse complement.
CCATACCGACTTTTGGAATGTATGGGAGAGGTAGCCTACAAGTTGGAGTTACCCGAAGGACTATTAGGAGTTCATGATGTGTTTCACGTTTCCCAGTTGAAGAAGTGCCATGCTGAAATGGTCGATATCCCTCTGAGAGATACAGTGCCCGTGGAAGCAATTCAGTTGGATAGTGATCTGACCTATGAGGAGAAACCAGTCAAGATTCTCGAGTTTGCCAGCCGAGTTACCCGCATCAAGGTTATCAAGTTTTGCAAAGTTCAGTGGAGCCATCATACCGAGGATGAAGCCACCTGGGAACGAGAAGATGATCTACGCAAAGACCGCCCACACCTATTTTCTAGCCAACCCGAATCTCGAGGGCGAGATTCATCTTAAGGGGGGTAGGTTTGTAACATCCCAAATTTTCAATTTGGAATGTTATACATAGGTCATTCATGCATATCATATTTTATTGTATTTTGTGTTGCGATCCTCGAAATTCTAAGCAACTCAAGGACCCACGGAGAGAGTTGGGGATTTCACGATTTTCATATTTGAATTTTTTTCAAATATCGAAACAAGGATCATTTTGGTTTTAATTATTTTTCTCTTCAGATATTTCTAATATGAAAAATATATGAGAGGAGATAATATGACTTCTCCAAAATAAATGAAATATTGGAGGAAAATATTAAAATCAAATAATTAATTTTATTTGGATTTTATTGCAATTTTATTCGAATTAGGAAAAATATGTGTTTTCCAAAATTGCATTAGAGGCCCAAATAAATGTTCACTTTGTCCGCAATATTATTAGAGGACCGTGAAAATTTATTTCTGGATTTGTTTGACTCCGTTTAGTATTTCTTTTGTTAGTTTTTCCGCGTCAGGATTTATTTTAAAAAAAGTCAACCGACCCGGACTCCTGCCGGGCGGGGCTTTATAAGCCGCCAGCCCGCGACCCCGAGGCCCAAGCCGTCGCACCCCACGCCCTAACCCTAGCCGCCGCCAGCCCATGCCGGATCTCGCCGAGCCGCCGCCGTTGACCGTTGACCAGTCGGTTTTCTTCGGTTAACCATGGTTTTTTATTTTCCAGTTTAATCTTTTAGAACGGTTTTTTGTTCGGTTTATTTATTTAGCGGACGTTCGTCCGTACGTTCGTTTTAACGAACGTTGTTCGTCAGTTAGCCGCAGACAGCGAACGTTTGTTCGTTAGCCTGTTCGTCCCTTTTTATTTTCCAGGGTTTTTCCGCGATTATTTTCGATCGCGATTTCTGCCCTGATCTTCGTTTTGGTTTATCTTTTCGCTCATTTATCCAAATCAAGTGAAACAAGCGCCTAGATCTTCGTCTCGAAGTCCTCTTTCTATTTAACCAACTTGAACAAGATTTTGGTACTGTAAAATTTGACTTTAGTCCAGATTAGTAAACGAATCTTGTTTCTTTCGTAGTTTCAGTTTCGTTGCTCCGTTTGGTTTGATTCTTTTTGCAAACCAGAGTTCTTCAGTTGAACTTTCTGGTTAGATCTTCTTATTTGAGTTTTACCCATGCATCTTTGCTTGATTGCTTATGTATGCTATTTTTTGTTTTCCCGGAGTGCGAAGCGTGCTACTACGAGTCACTAGGTTTTGCAGATCATCAACAAGGCAAGTAACACATTGATCATACTCTTTTCATACCCAGTTTTTATGCATTAGTTACAATCCTCAAACACTGCATGATTAGGATGTGAATAACTTGTGGTTATTGGGAAGTAGATGATGAGGTAGAACCTATTACCTGTTTTATTATCAAACCCTTGGGAGTTACTTCTACGTTATGCTTATATTGCTATGCTATGCTCGTAGACGTGGATTGGGTTTGAGTGGATCCATGACTGATGTGAGATTGTTATTTAATGGTTCAACTTAAGGTGGCAAGTTTAATACACATCTAGGTGGATTGTTGGTTTGGGCACCTGGGGTTATACCAGTGTTGTCCTAGGAGATCCCGGGGTTATACCATGTGATCCTCCTATGGTCCGCCACCCAGGCTCAAAGGGATCATAAGATTATTCATGCTAGAAACTTCCATGTGCAGCCACAAGCTATTATGGGTTCTAGCATAGTTGAGTATGTTGCATGACCTCTTCCAGTGGTAGGCTAGCAGATGTAGGGGATGTAGGTTGGTACTGTCTACCCGGGGTTAGAGTTAATGCTTCTGAAAGACTGTGTCTCGGTCATCCGTTTCTCAAACACCATGTAGTGCGAGAAATCCAACGGAGGAGATCGAGTCTTGTGGGGAAAAGTGCGCAAACCTCTGCAGAGTGTATAAACTAATCATGGTTAGCCGTGTCCCCGGTTATGGACATCTTGAGTATCTGGTACTTGAATTATTGATTTGATCTCATCACTCTAAATTAATTTGTTGGGTTGTTAATGATTACTCTTAATTGGGATTGAGATGGGGGTACCATTCTCAATGTTTCAACCACCATGATACTTAAGTAAAATATATTCCTTTGTTGTAGGGAAAATTTGGCTTTTCGCAAAAACATTATAACCATAGAGCCTCCACCAGCCATATATGCATGTAGTGATAGCTTTTATCTGTTCATTGCTCTACGGTGTTATATCGCCAACATATTCCATGTGCTGACCCGTTTTCGGGCTGCAACATATCATGTTGCAGACTTTTCAGACGAGGAGTAAGGTGCGCTAGGTCGTTTGTCATGCACTCAGCTATGCCGTTGGAGTTGATGGACTCACTTTATCTTCCAAGCCTTCCGCTGTCATCGTATTTAGATGGCCTTAAGCCATATTTATTGTAATAAGTTCTCTTTTGAGACATTCGATGTAATAAGTGTGTGATTGCTACTCTGTTATAAATCCTTCGGGTACTGTGTGTGTCAGCATTACCGATCCAGGGATGACACTGAACACAGAGATCTGACCGTCTGAGGTCGGGTCGCTCCAAAGAGTTTGTGCAATCTTGATAGACATATGCCAGTAGCCCCCGAGACTTGAAGCGGTGAAGCCAACCGATTTAAGGATCGATATGACCTGCAGCTTCTTAAAGAGAAGAATACTGCGCTATCCCAGGAGCTGAAAACAAACCAAATACAGCGGAATGCCATCACCGCCGAACTGGCGGAAATGAAAAAGGCCGAAATGAGTACGTCCAAGAAGAGAAAACACGAGGAGGAAAAATACAGGCAATCCGGAGAGATAAAGAGCTTAAAGGCTCAGTTATCGGCCGCCCAAAAACAAAATGAGAAGTTGAAAGGCGGCATGTTCGATATGACTTGTAAGACCACCATAGAGATTTATGTTTAATCCACAATTCGGAATGTCATAACTCTGTTTTTGCAGGTCTATTAACTGGTCGGCCCGAAGAAGAAGTATCCGGATTTCAAGGTGACGTGCTGAAGGAGTTGTCCATGGTGCATGAGCGGGTCCGGAAGGCCCTGAAGAGTATGGCCAAGGCGTTATGGCCATCTGATACCCCTCCAGAAAGCATGGAGGGTTTGGCAAGGCTGATCAAAGGTGCTCGGCGCCGATTTGAGCTATGGAAGACGTTCGCCTGCCGTGAAGGCACACGGGAAGCCTGGGCAATGGTGAAAACACGCTTTACCAAGCTAGATACCTATCATATGGCCTGAGTGGGACCGCAGGGACCGGACGGAAAGGAAATTCTGGTGAACTTGGTGTATGACCAAGTAATGATAGCTACGAAATATCCGCAAGAAGACTGTAGGCTAGACAGTCTTATGGATGGGATAGAAAAGGAATAAGTATCTGATTCAATGTATTCATGTATCGTATGATCATCATCTATCTTCAACCGAACATGTGAAAAAATTGTCATCACTGGCTTTCGGCTTTGACCTCCAAACCAAAATGGTGGAGTGTTTTCGGATACTATTGTGGAATGCAAGAAACATTCACTGTGTCCGGAAACCAGGCAACCCAGTCATTATGCTCTAAAAGACAAAGATTTAGTTCGGGAGGTATGTTATATTACATATGTAAGAAACATCTTCCAAGGAGAATAGTTCCATTAAGGGTTCCTTTCCTTGGGTTGGCATGCTTTAATTATGTGTGCCTGGACTTTGGTCCGTATTACGGAAAGACTGTCCCGTAATGTTAGAAGGGTTACAAGAATGTAACAATCTAACGTTTGATTGCCGACCAATTATTCTCTTAAGAACGCTAGCTTTCGGCTTCACCCGTCTGAGGTACATGTCTGGATAACCCAGTTGTAACAATCGCAGAGGTGCTCCCTTTATGCCCTAGCCGAACAATCGGGAACGTAGGGCATAAAAACAGGAGCGAGGCAACCCAGCTTGGCAAAAACTTAAGTCATAGAGGTGCACATAATGGCAAAAGAGTGTATACGAACAAACGACATATAAATTGTGAGCTCTAGGCTCTGAATAATAATAAGCTTCAGTTTAAAGAAGCCCCCATTCATGGTGGGGTGTATACATTTTAAGATGTGTACCCCTTAAGAGTTCGGCCTACCGAACATATCTTGGGAAATGTATAAGAACGAGAAAACAAAAAGAAATGAAGAGGGAAGGAAAAAGTGCGAAAAAGAAACAGGCCGAACTTATGCGTAGAATCTTCGGAGCCGAGCAGCGTTCCATGGATTCGGCTCTAGGTGATTATCCGATGCATTACGAAGGCGATAGGCTCCTCCTGTGAGAACTTCATCTTGTTGGGGAACGTAATAATTCAAAAAAATTCCTACGATCACACAAGATCTATCTAGGAGATGCATAGCAACGAGCGGGGAGAGTGTGTACATGTAAACTCGTACACCGAAAGCAGAAGCGTTTAGTAACGCGGTTGATGTAGTCGAACGTCTTCGTGATCCAACCGATCCAAGTATCGAACGTACGGCACCTCCGCATTCAGCACACATTCAGCTCGATGACGTCCCACGAGCTCTTGATCCAGTTGAGGCCGAGGGAGAGTTCCGTCAGCACGACGGCATGGCGACGGTGATGATGGAGTTACCGGCGCAGGGCTTCGCCTAAGCACTACGACGATATGACCGAGGTGTGTAACTGTGGACGGGGGCACCGCACACGGCTAAGAGAAACTTTGTGTGTGTCTTTAGGGTGCCCCCTCCCACGTATATAAAGGAGGGGGGAAGAGAGGGGGCGCGCCAAAGCAGGGAGTCCTACTTGGACTCCCGGTCCAAGTAGGATTCGCCCCCCCCCCCCCTTCCTATTCCAACTAGGAGAAGGAGGGAAGGGAGAAGAGGGGAGAAGGAAAGGGGGCCGCCCCCCCAACCCTAGTCCAATTTGGTTTGGGCTTGGGGGCGCGCGCCTCCACCTGGCCGCTGCCTCCTCTCTCCACTAGGGCCCATGAAGGCCCATTAACTCCCCGGGGGGTTCCGGTAACCTCCTGGTACTCCGAAAAAATGCCCGGACATCCCAGAACCATTCCGATGTCCAAATGCAACCTTCCAATATATGAATCTTTACCTCTCGACCATTTCGAGACTCCTCATCATGTCCGTGATATCATCCGGGACTCCGAACAAACTTCGGTCATCAAATCACATAACTCATAATACAAATCGTCATCGAACGTTAAGCGTGCAGACCCTACGGGTTCAAGAACTATGTAGACATGACCGAGACACATCTCCGGTTAATAACCAATAGCGAAACCTGGAAGCACATATTGGCTCCTACATATTCTACAAAGATCTTTATCGGTCAAACCGCATAACAACATACGTTGTTCCCTTTGTCATCGGTATGTTACTTGCTCGAGATTCGATCGTCGGTATCATCATACCTAGTTCAATCTCATTACCGGCAAGTCTATTTACTCGTTCCGTAATGCATCATCCCGTAACTAACTCATTAGTTACATTGCTTGCAAGGCTTATAGTGATGTGCATTACCGAGAGGGCCCAGAGATACCTCTCCGATACACGGAGTGACAAATCCTAATCTTGATCTATGCCAACCCAACAAACACCTTCAGAGACACCTGTAGAGCACCTTTATAATCACCCAGTTACATTGTGACGTTTGATAGCACACAAGGTGTTCCTCCGGTATTAGGGAGTTGCATAATCTCATAGTCAGAGGAACATGTATAAGTCATGAAGAAAGCAATAGCAATAAAACTGAACGATCAACATGCTAAGCTAACGGATGGGTCTTGTCCATCACATCATTCTCCTAATGATGTGATCCCGTTCATCAAATGACAACACATGTCTATGGTCAGGAAACTTAACCATCTTTGATTAACGAGCTAGTCAAGTAGACGCATACTAGGGACACTTTGTTTTGTCTATGTATTCACACATGTATCAAGTTTCCGGTTAATACAATTCTAGCATGAATAATAAACGTTTATCATGATATAAGGAAATATAAATAACATCTTTATTATTGCCTCTAGGGAATATTTCCTTCAGTCTCCCACTTGCACTAGAGTCAATATCTAGTTCACATCGCCATGTGATTTAACACCAATAGTTCACATTGTCATGTGATTTAACACTCTATAGTTCACATCGCCATGTGACCAATACCCAAAGGGTTTACTAGAGTCAATAATCTAGTTCACATCGCCATGTGATTAACACCCAAAGAGTACTAAGGTGTGATCATGTTTTGCTTGTGAGAGAAGTTTAGTCAACGGGTCTGCCACATTCAGATATGTATGTATTTTGCAAATTTCTATGTCTACAATGCTCTGCACGGAGCTACTCTAGCTAATTGCTCCCACTTTCAATATGTATCCAGATTGAGACTTAGAGTCATCTGGATTAGTGTCAAAGCTTGCATCGACGTAACCCTTTACGACGAAATTTTTGTCACCTCCATAACCGAGAAACATATCCTTATTCCACTAAGGATAATTTTAACCGTTGTCCAGTGATCCACTCCTGGATCACTATTGTACCTTCTTGCCAAACTCATGGTGAGGTACACAATAGGTCTGGTACACAGCATAGCATATTTTATAGAACCTGTGACTGAGGCATAGGGAATGACTTTCATTCTCTTTCTATTTTCTGCCGAGGTCGGGTTTTTGAGTCTTACTCAACTTCACACCTTGCAACACAGGCAAGAACTCCTTCTTTGACTGTTCCATTTTGAACTACTTCAAAATCTTGTCAAGGTATGTACTCATTGAAAAAACTTATCAAGCATCTTGATCTATCTCTATATATCTTTATGCTCAATATGTAAGCAGCTTCACCGAGGTCTTTCTTTGAAAAACTCCTTTCAAACACTCCTTTATGCTTTCCAGAAAATTCTACATCATTTCCGATCAACAATATGTCATTCACATATACTTATCAGAAAGGTTGTAGTGCTCCCACTTACTTTCTTGTAAATACAGGCTTCTCCAAAAGTCTGTATAAAACCATATGCTTTGATCATTTTATCAAAGCATATATTCCAACTCCGAGATGCTTGCACCAGTCCATAGATGGATCGCTGGAGTTCGCACACTTTGTTAGCACCTTTAGGATTGAGAAAACCTTCTGGTTGCATCATATACAACTCTTCTTTAATAATTCCATTAAGGAATGCAGTTTTGACATCCATTTGCCAGATTTCATAAAATGCGGCAATTGCTAACATGATTCGGACAGACTTTAAGCATCGATACGAGTGAGAAAATCTCATCGTAGTCAACACCTTGAACTTGTCAAAAACCTTTTGCGACAATTCTAGCTTTGTAGATAGTAACACTACTATCAGCATCCGTCTTCCTCTTGAAGATCCATTTATTCTCAATGGCTTGCTGATCATCAGGCAAGTCAATCAAAGTTCATACTTTATTTTCATACATGGATCCTATCTCAGATTTCATGGCCTCAAGCCATTTATCGGAATCTGGGCTCATCATCGCTTCCTCATAGTCCGTAGGTTCATCATGGTCTAGTAACATGACTTCCAGAAAAGCATTACCGTACCACTCTGGTGCGGACCGTACTCTTGTTGACCTACGAGGTTCGGTAGTAACTTGATCTGAAGTTTCATGATCATCATCATTAGCTTCCACACTAATTGGTGTAGGCATCACTGGAACTGATTTCTGTGATGAACTACTCTCCAACTCGAGAGAAGGTACAACTACCTCATCAAGTTCTACTTTCCTCCCACTCACTTCTTTTGAGAGAAACTCCTTCTCTAGAAAGGATCCATTCTTAGCAACAAATATCTTGCCTTCGGATCTGTGATAGAAGGTGTACCCAACAGTCTCCTTTGGGTATCCTATGAAGACGCATTTCTCCGATTTGGCTTCGAGCTTATCAGGCTGAAGCTTTTTCACATAAGCATCGCAACCCCAAACTTTAAGAAACGACAGCTTAGGTTTCTTGCCAAACCACAGTTCATACGGTGTCGTCTCAACGGATTTAGACAGTGCCCTATTAAAGTGAATGCAGTTGTCTCTAATGCATAACCCCAAAACGATAGTGATAAATCGGTAAGAGACATCATAGATCGCACCACATCTATTAAAGTAAGGTTATGGCATTCTGACACACCATTACACTATGGTGTTCCAGGTGGCGTGAGCTGTGAAACTATTCCACATTGTTTTAAATGAAGGCCAAAGTCATAACTCAAATATTCGCCTCCGTTATTAGATCGTAGAAGCTTTATTTTCTTGTTATGATGATTCTCCACTTCACTCTAAAATTCTTTGAACTTTTTCAAATGTTTGAGACTTGTGTTTCATTAAGTAGATATACCCATATCTGCTCAAATCATCTGTGAAGGTTAGAAAATAACGATAGCCTCCGCGAGCCTCAACACTCATCGGACTGCATACATCAGTATGTATTATTCCAATAAGTCAGTGGCTCGCTCCATTGTTCCGGAGAACGGAGTCTTAGTCATCTTGCCCATGAGGCATGGTTCGCAAGCATCAAATGATTCATAATCAAGTGATTCCAAAAGTCCATCCGCATGGAGTTTCTTCATGCGCTTTACACCAATATGAGCTAAACGGCAGTGCCACAAATATGTTGTACTATCATTATCAACTTTGCATCTTTTGGCGTCAATATTATAAATATGTGTATCACTACGATCGAGATTCAATAAACCATTTACATTGGGTGTATGACCATAGAAGGTTTTATTCATGTAAACAGAACAACAATTATTCTCTGACTTAAATGAATAACCGTATTGCAATAAACATGATCAAATCATATTCATGCTCAACACAAACACCAAATAACATTTATTTAGGTTCAACACTAATCCCGAAAGTATAGGGAGTGTGCGATGATGATCATATCAATCTTGGAACCACTTCCAACACACATCGTCACTTCTTCCTTAACTAGTATCTGTTCATTCTGCAACTCCCGTTTCGAGTTATTAATCTTAGCAACTGAACCGGTATCAAATACCCAGGGGTTCCTACGAACACTAGTAAAGTACACATCAATAATCTATATATCAAATATACCTTGTTCACTTTGTCATCCTTCTTATCCGCCAAATACTTGGGGCAGTTCTGCTTCCAGTGACCAATCCCTTTGCAGTAGAAGCACTCAGTTTCAGGCTTAGGTCCAGACCTGGGCTTCTTCCCGGGAGCGGCAACTTGCTTGCCATTCTTCTTGAAGTTCCATTTCTTTCCCTTGCCCTTTTCTTGAAACTAGTGGTCTTGTTAACCATCAACACTTGATGCTCTTTCTTGATTTCTACCTTCGCGATTTTAGCATCGCGAAGAGCTCGGGAATCGTTTTCGTCATCCCTTGCATATTATAGTTCATCACGAAGTTCCAGTAACTTGGTGATAGTGACTAGAGAACTCTGTCAATCACTATGTTATCTGGAAGATAAACTCCCACTTGATTCAAGCGATTGTAGTACTCAGACATTCTAAGCACATGCTCACTGGTTGAGCTATTCTCCTCCATCTTGTAGGCAAAGTACTTGTCAGAGGTCTCATACCTCTCGACTCGGGCATGAGTCTGAAATACCAATTTCAGCTCTTGGAACATCTTATATGCTCTGTGGCGTTCAAAACGTTTTTGAAGTCCCAATTCTAAGCCGTAAAGCATGGTGCACTAAACTATCAAGTAGTCATCATACCGAGCTTGCCAAACGTTCATAACGTCTACATCTACTCCTGCAATAGGTTCGTCACCTAGCGGTGCATCAAGGACATAATTCTTCTGTGCAGCAATGAGGATAATCCTCAGATCACGGACTCAGACCGCATCATTGCTACTATCATCTTTCAACTTATTTTCTCTAGGAACATATCAAAAATAAACGGGGAGCTACATCGCAAGCTATTGATCTACAACATAGATATGCAAATACTACCAGGACTAAGTTCATGATAAAATAAAGTTCAATTAATCATACTACTTAAGAACTCCCACTTAGATAGACATCCCTCGAGTCATCTAAATGATCACGTGATCCATATCAACTAAACCATGTCCGATCATCACGTGAGATGGAGTAGTTTTCAATGTGAACATCTCTATGTTGATCATATATATTATATGATTCACGCTCGACCTTGCGGTCTCAGTGTTCCGAGGCCATATCTGCATATGCTAGGCTCGTCAAGTTTAACCCGAGTATTCTGCATGTGCAAAACTAGCTTGCACCCGTTGTATGTGAAAGTAGAGCTTATCACACCCGATTATCACGTGGTGTCTCGGCACGACGAACTATAGCAACGGTGCATACTCAGGGAGAACACTTATACCTTGAAATTTACTGAGGGATCATCTTATAATGCTACCGTCGTACTAAGCAAAATAAGATGCATAAAGGATAAACATCACATGCAATCAAAATAAGTGATATGATATGGCCATCATCATCTTGTGCCTTTGATCTCCATCTCCAAAGCACCGTCATGATCACCATCGTCACCGGCTTGACACCTTGATCTCCATCGTAGCATCGTTGTTGTCTCACCAACTATCGCTTCTACGACTATCACTACCGCTTAGTGATAAACTAAAGCAATTACATGGCGATTGCATTTCATACAATAAAGTGACAACCGTAAGGCTCCTGCCAGTTGCCGATAACTTTTACAAAACATGATCATCTCATACAACAATTTAGATCTCATCACGTCTTGACAATATCACATCACAACATGCCCTGCAAAAACAAGTTAGACGTCCTCTACTTTATTGTTGCAAGTTTTACGTGGCTGCTATGGGCTTCTAGCAAGAACCGTTCTTACCTACGCATCAAGACCACAACGATTTTTCGTCAAGTGTGTTGTTTTAACCTTCAACAAGGACCGGGCGTAGTCAAACTCGATTCAACTAAAGTTGGAGAAACAGACACCCGCTAGCCACCTGTGTGTGAAGCACGTCGGTAGAACCAGTCTCATGAACGCGGTCATGTAATGTCGGTCCGGGCCGCTACATCCAACAATACCACCGAATCAAAGTAAGACGTTGCTGGTAAGCAGTATGACTATTATCGCCCACAACTCTTTGTGTTCTACTCGTGCATATAACATCTACGCATAGACCTGGCTCGGATGCCACTGTTGGGGAACATAGTAATTCAAAAAAATTCCTATGATCATGCAAGATCTATCTAGGAGATGCATAGCAACGAGCGGGGAGAGTGTGTCCACATACCCTCATAGACTGAAAGCGGAAGCGTTTAGTAACGCGGTTGATGTAGTCGAACGTCTTCGCGATCCAACCGATCCAAGTACCGAACGTACGGCACCTCCGCGTTCAGCACACATTCAGCTCAATGACGTCCCTTGAGCTCTTGATCTAGTTCAGGCCGAGGGAGAGTTTTGTCAGCACGACGGCGTGCCGACGGTGATGATGAAGTTACCGGCGTAGGGCTCCGCCTAAGCACTACGACGATACGACCGAGGTGTGTAACTGTGGAGGAGGAACCGCACACGGCTAAGAGAAACATTTTGTGTGTCTTTAGTGTCCCCCCTCCCACGTATATAAAGGAGGGGGGAAGAGGAGGCCGGCCCTAGAGGGGGCGCGCCAAAGGGAGGAGTCCTACTTGGACTCCCGGTCCAAGTAGGATTCGCCCCCCCCCCCCTTTCCTATTCCAACTAGGAGGAGGGAAGGGAGAAGAGGGGAGAAGGAAAGGCCCCCCCCCAACCCTAGTCCAATTCGGTTTGGGCTTGGGGGGCCGCGCGCCTCCACCTGGCCACTGCCTCCTCTCTCCATTAGGGCACATGAAGGCCCATTAACACCCCGGGGGGTTCGGGTAACCTCCCGGTACTCCGGAAAAATGTCCGAAGATCCCGGAACCATTCCGATGTCCGAATGCAACCTTCCAATATATGAATCTTTACCTCTTGACCATTTCGAGACTCCTCGTCATGTCTGTGATCTCATCCGGGACTCCAAACAAACTTCGGTCATCAAATTACATAACTCATAATACAAATCATCATTGAACGTTAAGCGTGCGGACCCTATGGGTTCAAGAACTATGTAGACATGACCGAGACACATCTCCGATCAACAACCAATAGCAGAACCTGGATGCTCATATTGGCTCCTACATATTCTACGAAGATCTTTATCTGTCAAACCGCATAACAACATATGTTGTTCCCTTTTTTTTGAAAGCTAACATATGTTGTTCCCTTTGTCATCGATATGTTACTTGCCTGAGATTCGATCGTCGGTATCATCATACCTAGTTCAATCTCGTTACCGGCAAGTCTCTTTACTCATTCTGTAATGCATCATCCCATAACTAACACCTTAGTTACATTGCTTGCAAGGCTTATAGTGATGATCATTACCAAGAGGGCCCAGAGATACCTCTCTGATACACGAAGTGACAAATCGTAATCTTGATCTATGCCAACCCAACAAACACCTTCGGAGACACCTGTAGAGCATCTTTATAATCACCCAGTTACGTTGTGACGTTTGATAGCACACAAGGTGTTCCTCCGGTATTAGGGAGTTGCATAATCTCATAGTCAGAGGAACATGTATAAGTCATGAAGAAAGCAATAGCAATAAAATTGAACGATCAACATGCTAAGCTAACGGATGGGTCTTGTGATGTGATCCCGTTCATCAAATGACAACACATGTCTATGGTCAGGAAACTTAACCATCTTTGATTAACGAGCTAGTCAAGTAGACGCATACTAGGGACACTTTGTTTTGTCTATGTATTCACACATGTATCAAGTTTCCGGTTAATACAGTTCTAGCATGAATAATAAACATTTATCATGATATAAGGAAATATAAATAACATCTTTATTATTGCCTCTAGGGCATATTTCCTTCACATCTATAATGAAGGAACCCTCCCATTTTGGTTTGAGCTTGTCCTTCTTCTTCTCTGGGAGGCGTAAAACGAGTTTGCCGACATTATAAGTCTTGGCCCGCACTTCTCTGCTTTGGTATCTCCAAGCCTGTTGTTGATAGAATGCGGAACGGGCTCTTGCAATATCGCGCTCCTCCAGGCCATCTAGGTCGTCCTGCCGATCAAGCTCGGCTTCTCTCTCTTCATACATGCGCACTCGAGGTGAGTCATGAATAATGTCGCAGGGCAAGACAACCTCTGCATCGTACACCATGAAAAAAGGTGTGTATCCGGTCGTGCGATTGGGCGTGGTCCGCAATCCCCAGATTACGGAATCGAGTCCCTCGACCCAGTGTTTATCTTACTCCCGTAGGGATCGCACTAGTCTGGGTTTAATGTCGCTCATTATCAGGCCATTAGCCTGTTCGACCTGGCCGTTTGTTTGAGGCTGGTATACAGAGGCATAATCGAGCTTAATGCCCAAGTTAGCACACCAATTTTTCACCTCATCAGCTATGAAATTGGAGCCATTATCGGTGATGATGTTGTGCGGGACACCATAACGGTGTACTACGCCAGATATAAAATCAATCACTGGCCCAGCTTCGGCCGTTTTGACCGGTTTGGCCTCTATCCACTTAGTGAATTTATCCACCATAACCAGCAAATATTTCTTCTTGTGGCTTCCCCCTTTAAGGGGTCCAACCATGTCTAGCCCCCAGACCGCAAAAGGCCAAGTGATGGGGATTGTTCTTAAGGCAGTGGGCGGCATATGGCTTTGGTTGGCGAAAAGCTGACATCCCACACAACATTGCACCAAGGCATGTGTGTCTGCTCAGGCCGTAGGCCAAAAGAAACATGTACGAAAGGCCTTGCTTACGAGGACCTGAGTTGCGGTGTGATGGCCACCGAGACCAGCATGTATTTCAGCCGAGAGTTGCCGTCCCTCCTCTTCGGAGATGCACCTTTGAAGGACTCCAGTAGTACTTTTCTTGTAGAGTTCACCTTCGTGAACTTTGTAGGCTTTAGAGAATCAAACTATGCGACGGGCCTCATTTTGGTCATCAGGGAGCTCCTGCTTATTAAGGTAGGCCAGGAAGGGTTCAGTCCATGGAGCAATGATGGCCATGATTTCATGGACGGAAAGTGTCATTTCGGTGTCCGAGCCCCCGATGATATCGAAATTGTGTTCGGCTGCGGGGAGTATGATCGGCTCCGGACTAGTGTTTCCGCCCTCGTCCTGCCATACCACGGATGGCTTAAAGAGCCTTTCCACAAAGGTGTTAGGCGGGACGGGTTCGCGCTTAGCGCCCATTCGAGCAAGGATGTCCACTGCCTGATTACTGTCTCGAGCAACGTGATGGAACTCGAGCCCCTCGAACCAAGCTGATATTTTGAGTACTGTGTTTCGATATGCCGCCATTTTCAGGTCTTTTGCATCGAATTCTTCATTTATTTGGGATATTGCGAGGTTCGAATCCCCACACACCTCTAGGCGTTGTATGCCCATAGATATAGCCATTCGAAGACCATGTAGTAGTGCCTCGTATTCGGCTGCATTGTTGGATTCCGTATACATGATTTGTAACATGTAGCGGACTGTGTCCCCCGTAGGGGATATCAAGATGACACCAGCCCCCAGTCTGGCTAACATTTTAGAGATGTCAAAGTACATGATCTAGTTGGAGTATGTGATGTACTCTTTAGGGAGCTCGGCTTCCGGCCACTCGGCGACAAAGTCGGCCAGCACCTGAGATTTAATAGCTCGGTGTGGCTTGTATGTTATTTCAAATGGTAAGAGCTCGATGGCCCATTTGGCAATGCGGCCGGTGGCATCCCGATTATTTATGATGTCATTGAGTGGTACTTCGAATGCCACTGTGATCAAACACTCTTGAAAGTAGTGCCGCAGCTTCTGGGATGCCATAAAGACCGCATAAGCTATCTTCTGATAGTGAGGGTATCGAGATTTACATGGTGTAAGGACCGCCGATACGTAGTACACCGGTTTCTGGATGGGGAACTTGTGTCCCTCTTCCTCTCGTTCAACGACGGGCACGGCGCTCACTACCTGGTGAGTCGCGGGTATGTAGAGCAACATAGGCTCGTCAACACTTGGTGCGGCTAGGATTGGGTTACCTGCCAACAGGGTTTTTATTTCTTCCAATCCGGCTATAGCCGCGCCGTCCATTCGAAGTGGTCGGTGCGCCGGAGTAGTCGATAAAGTGGTAGTGCTTTTTCTCCCAATCTGGACATAAAGCGGCTTAAGGCTACCACGCACCTGGCTAGTTTTTGGACCTGCTTTAAGTCTGTTGGCGTCGCCAATTGTGATAGGAATCGGATTTTGGCTAGGTTCGCTTCGATTCCTCTATTGGAAACAATGAACCCGAGCAGTTTCCCGACTGGAACGCCAAAGACACATTTTTTGGATTGAGCCGTATGTCATATGTTCGGAGGTTGTCGAATGTGAGGTGCAGATCATCCACCAATGATTCGACGTGTTTAGTCTTGATGACCACGTCGTCCATGTATGCCTCCACTGTTTTGCCAATTTATTTTTCCAGACATGTTTGAATCATGCATTGGTAAGTGGCGCCAGCGTTTTTGAGCCCGAAGGGCATAGTGTTGAAGCAGAAAGGCCCGTACGGGGTAATAAATGTTGTTGCGGCCTAGTCGGACTCCTTCATCTTAGTCTGATGGTATCCGGAGTAGGCGTCGAGGAAACATAATGGAACGTGTCCTTTAGTCGCGTCAATAATTTGGTCAATGCGGGGCAGCGGGAAGGGGTCCTTAGGGCAAGCCTTATTGAGGTCTTCGAAATCAACACAAAGGCGCCAGGATTTATCCTTCTTCGGCACCATGACCAGGTTGGCTAGCCAGTCCGGGTGTTTGATTTCTCTAATGAACCCAGCCTCGAGTAGTTTGGCAAGCTCCTCCCCCATAGCTTGTGGTTTGGGTTCGGAAAATCGCCGCAGCGTTTGCTTGACTGGTTTGAACCCCTTTATTATGTTGAGGCTATGTTCGGCCAGTCTGCGTGGGATTCCAAGCATGTCCGATGGGTGCCAGGCAAAGATGTCCCAATTTTCACGCAGGAATGCTCGTAGGGCGGCGTCGACCATCGGATCCAGCTGTGCTCCAATGGATGCTATCTTGTTAGGATCCGTTGGGTGCACTTGAAATTTGACTATTTCGTCTGCTGGTTTGAAAGAGGTGAATTTGGACCTCTTGTCAAGGATTCGTCGTCTTTGTCCACTGTGGAACGCAAAGTGGTTAACTCCTCGGCCGCGAGGGCCTTGGATAGTGCGTCGAGGGCCAAGGACGCGGTTTTGTTTTCGGCACGGAGTGCTATATCCGGATCGCTGGTGATAGTGATTACTCCATTGGGCCCTGGCATT
The DNA here is from genome assembly GCF_018294505.1 of Triticum aestivum. Lineage (NCBI taxonomy): Eukaryota > Viridiplantae > Streptophyta > Magnoliopsida > Poales > Poaceae > Triticum > Triticum aestivum. The sequence continues at coordinate 60,865,786 of NC_057808.1, read as the reverse complement.
TTAAGCTTCATGTACCCATAATGGGGTATGGCTTGGAAGTGTGCGAAGGCGTCCCGCCCCAAAAGGGCGTGATATCCGCGGTTTAAAGGGGCCACGTGGAAGAGCAACTCTTCGGACATGTAGTTATCAGGCGTGCCGAATACTACATCAAGTTTAATTTCCCCAAGCATCGTGCTTCTTGACTAGGATAATACCTCGAAAGGTGGTACTGCTTTGCTCAATGCGACTCTTGTCCATTTGCATTTTGTCGAGCGTATCTTCGTAGATGAGGTTAAGTCTGCTACCGCCGTCCATGAGCACTTTGGTGAGTCGAAAGCCGTCCACAATTGGGTTTAAGACCAAGGCGGCTGGTGCTCGGACTGATCGGGCCCTTGGTTCGTCATCGGCGGCGAAAGTTATGGCCGTATCGCTCCAAGGGTTCCTTGCGGCTACTTGGTTGACTTCGGCAAGATCGCGGAGCGCCCGTTTGCGCCGATTATTTCAAGAAAAGGTCTCAAAGACCGTAAAGACGTTGAAATCGTCATCCTCCGGAGAATGCTTCTCTGGAGTAGTACTGGTGAGGATGGCCTCACCGCTCTTAGCCACTTGCTGGAGTACCCAACATGCCCGAAGGCTATGCGTTGGTTTGGTGTTTGGTGTCATATGTATCTGACAGGGCTTGTCGAGCAGTTCATCCAGGACGGTTCTGTATCCCGTGAAGGGTTTGTTTTTCTTGTCAATGGACTTGTGGTCAGATGCCTCGTAAGAGTGCATCCGTTTTGCCCGTACGGTGGGTTGCTTAAAGGCAGGGGGTTCCCACCGGGCTGTCTGGGCTTTCCAGGCGCTTTCCATCATGCAGTACTTCTGTACTATGTGTGCCAGATCTGTAAAGTGTTGTATGCAGCGGTGGTTCAAGCCATTGAGAATTCCCTCGTCCATACAGTTTTGGCAAAAACCTGAAACCATGTCGTCGTCGCAGCAATCTTTAATCTTGTTTTTAACAAGGAGGAATCTGGCCCAGAAGTGGTGGACCATTTCCTGAGGTTGCTGTCGTACATACATTAGTTCACATATGTCTGGAGGGCCTGAATTGATTGGTGAGTATTGATTGTGGTGTGTGGGCGGGCTGAAATCCAAATCCCGACCCACGATTGGATCCGGAGTTCGAAGAATCTCGGAGGTCACCAGCTCAGGATCAGGAAGGTCCTGGTGACTTCCGGGCTCAATGCCTGATCCTATGTTCGGAGGACACGAGGTCTCTTCCCGAGGATGGGCATCCGGCTCGATGGGCTCGAAAATCCGAACATAGCTGGTTCTTAACTTAGGGGAAGAAGCGTCCTCGGCTCGTTCCTCAACGACCGCTACCAGATGGATGATCGGTGGGGACTTGATCTCCCTCTGATCGGGTTTAAGCCCAATCCGATCGTAGTCTGTTGCGACCCCCAGGGCGGCGATGCGATCTAGCAGCTTGTTCAAATATGAGACATCTGTCGGATCCATATTTTCGGAGTGTTCGAGATTGATGCAGAGATGATGTTTGGTGATTGTGGGGGGCGCCGTTGGCTTAACGGTCGAGCGAGCGCTCATGGTAAAACTGCCGAGCTGGAGGACCTGTCTTGGAGTTAGGGTCCTTCCAGAAGTAATATCATCTTTAATGACAAGGTGAGCCATCGGTCCTTCTATCGACAACACAAAGGAACTCTTAATGAAAGCACCAATGTCGGTGTCAAAACCGGCCGATCTCGGGTAGGGGGTCCTGAACTGTGCGTCTGAGGATCGAAGGTAACAGGAGACAAAGGGGACATGGTTTTTACCCAGGTTCGGGCCCTCTTAATGGAGGTAAAACCCTACTTCTTGCTTGATTGTCTTTGATGAGTATAGGGGTTACATGAGTTGATCTACCTTGAGATCGTAATGGCTAAACCCTAACGGCCTAGCCTATGTAAATTCTGATAGCCTCTACGGACTAAACCCTCCGGTTTATATACACACTGGAGGGACCAGGGTTGTACAGAGTCGATTTGTAGAGGAAGTAAATTACATATCCGGACACCTAATCTTGCCATCCACGCATAGGAGAGTCCTATCCGGACACGGGGGAAGGCCTTCCGCTTTGTATCTTCACGGTCCATTAGTCCGGCCCACATCCAGTAGCCCGGACACCCGAGGACCCCCTAGTCCAGGACTCCCTCACTGGGTCCACGGTCACACGCAAGGAAGTGCCTCCTTATTACGTGGAGAGGCTAATAGCTGGGACCCACCTAGTCGAACCGTACGTAGGTGATGTTGCTTGAAACTACATCGGTAATTCCCCAAAGAGGAAGGGATGATGCGGTACAGCTACTATAGGTATTTCCCTCAGTTATGAAACCAAGGTATCAATCCAGTAGGAGAACCAAGCAACACTATGTAAATGGTGCCTGCACACAAAGAACAAATACTTGCAACCCGACGCTTATGAGGGATTGTCAATCCCTCTTCGGGTAACGGCGCCAGAAATTGTCAAGTTGATGGGATAAAAATTGTGATAGATTGGATAAATAGATCTCGATAAAACACATAATAAAATAAGTAATAAAAAATGCAACAAGGTATTTTTGGGTTTTTGGAATAATAGATCTAAAAACAAAAGCAAATAAAAATAGATCTCAAAAAATATGATAAAGAATAGACCCAGGGGCGTAAATTTCATTAGTGGCTTTTCTCGAGAAAATAGCATACGGCGGGTAAACAAATTACTGTTGGGCAATTGATACAAGATCAAATAATTATGACGATATCAAAGGCAATGATCCTTATATAGGCATCACATCCAAGATTAGTAGACTGACTCATGCCTGCATCTACTACTATTACTCCACACATCGACCGCTATCCAGCATGCATCTAGTGTATTAAGTTCATGGAGAAACTGAGTAATGCAATAAGAACGATGACATGATGTAGATGAGATCTATTCATGTAGGAATAGCCCCCATCTTGTTATCCTTAATAGCAATGATACATGTGTGTCTTGCTGCCCCATCTATCACTGGGAAAGAACACCGCACGATCGAACCCATCACAAAGCACCTCTTCCCATGGCAAGAAAAATCGATCTAGTTGGCCTAATTAAACCAAAGATTCGAAGAAGAAATACGAGGCTATAAGTAATCATGCATATAAGAGATCAAAGAAGACTCAAATAATATTCATGGATATAGATCTGATCATAAACTCAAAGTTCATCGGATCCCAACAAACACACCGCAAAAAGAGTTACATAAAATAGATCTCCAAGAGACCATTGTATTAAGAATCAAAAAGAGAGAAGAAGCCATCTAGCTACTGCCTACAGACCCCTAGGTCTATAATGAACTACTCATGCATCATCGGAGAGGCACCAATGAGGATGATGAACCCCTCTGTGATGGTGTCTAGATTGGATCTCATGGTTCTGGAACTTGCGGCGGCCGGAATTGTTTTTCGTCGACTCCCCTAGGGTTTCTGGAATATTTGGGTATTTATAGGGCGGAGAGGTAGTGTGGGAGGTCACCGAGGTGGGCACAACCCATCAGGGCGCGCCTGGGCCTCCTGGCGCGCCCTGGTGTCTTGTGCTCACCTCGGGCCTCCCCTCTGGTACTTCTTTAGCCCACTGGATGTCTTCTGGTCCAAAAAAATCTCCAAAAAGTTTCACTGGTTTGGACTCCGTTTGGTACTGATATTATGCGAAGTAAAACAAGCAAAAAACAGCAACTGGCACTGGGCACTATGTCAATAGGTTAGTCCCAAAAAATGATATAAAGTTGCTATAAAATGATTGTAAAACATCCAAGAATGATAATATAGCAGCATGGAACAATCAAGATTTGTAGATACGTTGGAGACGTATCTGTAGGGTTGTATGTCTGGTCGTGAACGTGTACATATGGTCGATCGGTCTCTCTGCAAGGATGTACCGGACCGAGTAAGGAGTGGTAGCAGTTCACGTAGTCCCGTCTAAATCGTGTACACATACGTACAACCACGCTGCAAAAAAGACGGCAACGTAGGTACATATGGGCGTGGTCTGGAACGCAGACATCGACGACCTCCTGTTCATCGTTAGCCAACCAGCTGGGTCGAAACGGAGGAAACAACGCCGTGTTCATCGGGAGCCAAGAGGTTGGGTCAGAATGCGTCCTATTCATCGGGGCCAACCAGGTTGGACGGAACAGCCAAAACAGGGTCCTGTTCATCGACTCGGGGTCTCGCGTACTGCAAAACGGAGGAAACGGAGTTCTCTTTGACCGCCTATGGTCAAAACGGGGTCCTATTCAGGTCTGGCATATCGCAAAATCGAGGAAACGGACTTCTATTCAACCGCCTATGGTCAAAACAGGGTCATGTTGATCAAGAGGGGTCTGGCGTACCACAAAACAGAGGAAACGGACTTCTCTTCGAGTGCCTGCGGTCAAAACGGGGTCCTGCTCATTGGGAGGGGTGTTGCTACCACAAAACAGGACTCCATGGGCTACTGTTCATCCACTGTCGACTTCCTCCAGCCTCCACCTACTACAGTTCATCCACCGCGAGTTCCTCCAGCCACTGTTCATCCACGGCTACTGTTCATCTAGCCTCCACCGGCTACTGTTCATCGAGCCTCCACGAGGTCCTGTTCATCCACCCCCAACCGGCTGGGTGTGTCGTACCGCGGCACGACCTTCTCGGGGTCCTGTTCATCCAGCGCAACCGCCTAGTACCATAGGGTCTGTTCATCTAGTGGCAACCGCCTACTACCACGGGGTCTTGTTCATCCAGTGACAACCACCTACACACGGCAGGGGTCCTGTTCATCTAACCCCCACCGATACTCTTCATCCACAGCCAACCAACTAGCTGGACTCACCACACGTCTCAACTTGTTCTACGTATCGCGCGCGCGACAGCAACAGGCACTGTTCATCGAGAGGTGATAACCCACAAGTATAGGGGATTGCAACAGTTTTCGAGGGTAGAGTATTCAACCCAAATTTATTGATTCGACACAAGGGGAGCCAAAGAATATTCATGGGTATTAGCAGTTGAGTTGTCAATTCAGTCACACCTGATAGACTTAATATCTGCATCAAAATTTTTAGTAGCAACGTAGTATGTAAGACGGTAACGGTGGTAACAGTAGCAATAGCAATTTTGTAGTAATTGTAACAGCAGTACAGCGAAAGTAACTTAGCAAAGATCAATATGTGAAAAGCTCGTAGGCATTGGATCAGTGATGGATAATTCTGTCGGATGGCATTCATCATGCAACAGTTATAACCTAGGCCGACACAGAACTAGCTCCAACTCATCAATGTAATGTAGGCATGTATTCCGTATATAGTCATACGTGCTTATGGAAAAGAACTTGCATGACATCTTTCGTCCTACCCTCCCGTGGCAACGGGGTCCATAAGGAAACAAAGGGATATTAAGGCCTCCTTTTAATAGAGAACCGGAACAAAGCATTAGCACTTAGTGAATACATGAACTCCTCAAACTACGGTAATCACCGGAAAGAATCCCAATTATTGTCACCTTGGCGTATGCGGATCATAACTCGTAATAGGTGTCTATAACTTGCAAGATCAAATCAAGAACACACATATATTCATGAAAACATAATAGGTTCAGATATAAAATCATGGCACTCGGGCCCTAGTGACAAGCATTAAGCATAGCAAAGTCATAGCAACGTCAATCTCAGAACATAGTGGATATTAGGGATCAAACCCTAACAAAACTAACTCGATTACATGATAAATCTCATCCAAACCATCACCGTCCAGCAAGCCTATGAAGGAATTACTCACTCCCGGCGGTGAGCATCATGAAATTGGTGATGGAGGAAGGTTGATGATGACGACGGTGTCGATTTCCCCTCTCCGGAGCCCCGAACGGACTCCAGATCAACCCTCCTGATGAAGAACAGGAGGTGGCGGCGGCTCCGTATCGTGAAACGCGATGAATCCTTCTCCCTGATTTTTTTTCTACGCAAATAGGAATATATGGAGTTGGAATTAGGGTTACCGGAGCTCCAGGGGGCCCACAAGACTGCAGGGCGCTCCCAGTGGGTAGGCGCGCCCCCAGGGCTTGTGGCTCCTGGGTGGCCCCCCTTTGGTATCTTTTTCCGCCAGTATTTTTATTTATTCCACAAAAATTCTCTGTAAATTTCCTGGCCAATCCGAGAACTTTGATTTTTGCACAAAAATAACACCATGGCAATTCTGCTGAAAACAGCGTTAGTCCGGGTTAGTTCCATTCAAATCATGCAAATTAGAGTCCACAACAAGGGCAAAAGAGTTTGAAAAAGTAGATATGATGGAGACGTATCAAGAGGCAACCCAACACACTGGCTGGCTCATCTCGCATGGGGGCTCGATTGGCTTCAGTGAGCAGTGAGAAGGATCGATCAGGTTCGGTTACAGCAGCGAAGGAATCGGTCGTGTTCGGTTAGCAGCGAAGGAATCGCTCGGTTTTAGTTAGCAGCAAAGGGATCGATCGATTGGCTTCAGTACGTAGTAGTGGGATCGATCTCTCATGATCAGTACGTAGCTAGTGCAATCGCTCGGGTTCAGTAAGTGAATGCCTCGCTCGGGTTCAGTTAGCGAGCGCCTCGCACACACGCACGTACAAGAAACGCGCAAACCACACTGCATCGCTTGGCCCCGACCACCCACCGTAACCGGGAACTCCCCAAAATTTTCCTCGCACTCATTTCTACCATGATTTTTTACGTCATGGACGGCCGAAAGAATGTCATGCAGGTGCGTCTCCGGTCGGCCTAGGACGAAAAGCCCATTTTCTGTCATGATTTTTTCATAGAAGTAGGAGCCCACCACATATATGATGATACGTGTTTTTGTCACAATTATCGTCATAGAAGTGTCATAACCATGATAGTAAAAGTTCTCGTTTGGGCCATATTGTCATGGATGTGTCCATTTTTTGTAGTGTGTAGGCATGTGTTCCGTATATAGTCATACGTGCTTATAATAAGAACTTGGATGACATCTTTTGTCCTACCCACCCGTGGTAGCAGGGTCCATAAGGAAATCTAAGGGATATTAAGGCCTCCTTTTAATAGAGAACCGGAACAAATCATTAGCACATAGTGAATACATGAATTCCTCAAACTACAGTGATCACCGAAAAGAATCCCAATTATTGTCACCTTGGGGTATGCAGATCATAACACATAGTAGGTGCATACAACTTGCAAGATAGGATCAAGAACTCAAATATAAAGGGTTCCAAACGGAAATCATGGCACTCGGGCCCTAGTGACAAGCATTAAGCATAGCAAAGTCATAGCAACATCAGTCTCAGAACATAGTGGATACTAGGGAACTAACTCGATTAAATGACAAATCTCATCCAACCCATCACCGTCCAGCAAGCCTATGAAGAAATTACTCACTCCTGGTGGTGGGCATCAAGGAATTGTTGATGCAGGATCGTTGATGACGACGGTGACGGCGAATCCCCCTCTCCGGAGCCCCAAACAGACTCCAGATCAGCCCTCCCGATGAAGAACAGGAGGTATCGGCAGCTCCATATCGTAAAATATGATGATTCTTCCTCTATGATTTTTCTCACTGAAAATAGGTACTTATGGAGTTGGAGTTAGGGTTGCCGGAGCTACAAGGGTCCCACAAGCCTACCAAGCGCGCCCTGGGGGTGGGCGCACCCCCTGGGCTTGTGGCGCCTGGGTGGCCCCCCTCTGGTAATTCTCTTCGCAAGTATTCTTAATATATTCTAAAAATAATCTCCGTAAAGTTTCAGCCCAATCCGAGAACTTTTGTTTCTCCACAAAAATAACACCATGGCAATTCTGCTGAAAACAACGTCAGTTCGGGTTAGTTCCATTCAAATCATGCAAATTAGAGTCCAAAACAAGAGCAAAGGTGTTTGGAAAAGTAGATACGTTTAGGACGTATCACTTGGTCAATATGTCTAGTATTACTATCCCTCCTTTGTCCCCGAACTTTGAAGTTATATACTTTAAACAGAAACAAGGAGAAATTTTGAAAGATGCTTGGTATAGGATAATGGAATCTTATTGTATTTGCACTATGAAAGGAGATATGAAAATTTTGCTTCGAAATTTCTATGTAGGGATAACCATGCCTAATAAACAACTTTTGGACTTTGCCACTAAAGGGAATTTTGTTGAAAGCGATGCTAATGTTGCCTATGAAATAATAGAAGGAATAGTGGGAACTCCACCCCACAAAAAGATACAATTATACTCAAGAGGGAATCCAAATTTTGGAGAAATTGTGTGATATGCAAAAAAATTGTTGAATTGCAAAAGCCTAGTGAGCCTCTTAAAAATGTTAGCGGAAACCTCAACCACATGAATAACCTTATCACCATTTGCAATAAGTGGCTAGACACTTTGGATAATAGAATTGCTTTATTCTCCGAGAATAGTGGGAAGCGTAAAGAACCTTCCAGCTTTGAGAAAATCCCCACTAGGGTGGTGAAAACTAAGGATGACAACACTTGACACTATGCATTACGCCCAGCTAGGGGCGTAAAACAATAGTGCTTGTTGGGAGGCAACCCAATAGTTATCTTTATTTTTTCTTGTTCCTTTTCTGTTTTTTTTGTGTTCACACAATTATGCTACTATTATGGTTGTGTTTTTGTGGTTTAATTAGTGTTTGTGCCAAGTAAAGCCTTTGGGATGATTTGGTTGATGGTTGATTTGATTCTGTAAAAAACAGAAACTTTTGCCCTCGGTCCAGAAAAATCCAAAAATCACGGGAACATGCTTTTGATCTGAATTTTTTACACATGATTGATATACAAATTTCCCATGTTTTTCCTAATTTTCTGAATTTTAAGAGTTACATAAGTATAGTCATTATTCAGATTACCACAGACTATTCTGGTTTAGACAAATTCTGTTTTCGTTGCATAGTTTACCTGTTTTGATGAATCTATGGATTGTATCGGGAGGTATAAGTCATTGGAGAAGTTGGAATACAGTAGGTATTATGCAATAATAAAATATGAATGGGTTCATAAAAGTACCTAAAGTTTGTGATTTGGTTGTTATACTAACGGAACTCATGAAGATTTGTGTTGAGTTTTGTGTGCTGAAGTTTTCAAGTTTTAAGTGAGATCGCGATGGATGAAGGAATAGAGAGTGTCAATGCCCTAAGCTTGGGGATGCCCAGTATCGAAGGGCAATGCACGCTATTGAAGAGGCTAGCAAATTGCGGAAAGGTGAGAGTGCGTATAATCCATGGACTCACATTAGTCATAAAGAACTCATATACTTATTGTCAGAGTTTATTAGCCCTCAAAGCAAAGTACTACTACGCATGCCCCTAGGGGTAGATGGTAGGAAAAGACCATCGCTCGTCCCCGACCGCCACTCATAAGGAAGACAATCGATAACAAATCATGCTCCAATTTCTTAGCATAACGGGAGACTATACGTGCATGCTACGGGAATCACAAACCTTAACACCAATATTCTTACTAAACCACAATCATTCACTAGTACCTCCCACATATTACCATCTTAATATCCCAAAACTATTGCAAGGAATCAAATTTATCATATTCAGTGATCTACATGAAAGTTTTTATTATATCCTTCTTGAATACCTATCATATTAGGACCAATTTCATAACCCGTGCATATTTCCATTAATATTTATCAAACTCTCAAAATTATATAAGTGAAGCATGAGATTGCAACTATTTCTTTAAAATATAACCACTGACGTGCTCTCAAAAATATAAGTGAAGCACTAGAGCAACTGCCTAGCCCAAAAGATATAAGTGAAGCCCAAAGAGTATTCTAAAAAATCACGAGTGAGTGTGTGTCCCTCTCAGAAGGTGTGTCCAGCAAAATATGATTGTGGCAAACTAAAAATCAAACAAAGCAAAGACTCGTATAATACACGATGCTCCAAGCAAAACTCATACCATGTGATGAATAAAAATACAGCTCCAAGTAATTTACCGATGGTTGGTAGACGAAAGAGGGGATGCCATCCTGGGCATCCCCAAGCTTAGGGTCTTGCCACTCTCTATTCCTTCATCCATTGCGATCTCACTTAAAACTTGAAAACTTCATGACACAAAACTCAACAGAAACCTTCGTCAGATCCGTTAGTATAACAACCAAATCACAAACTTTACGTGTTGTTATGAACCCGTTCATATTTTATTATTGCACAATACCTAATGCATTCCAACTTATCCATGACTTATACCCCCCGATACAATCCATAGATTCATCAAAACAGGCAAACTATGCACTAAAACAGAATTTTTCTAAAACACAACAGTCTGCAGTAATCTGAATAATGACTATACTTCTGTAACTCTAAAACTTCTGAACAATTAGGACAGCGTGGGAAATTTGTATACAATCATGTGTAACAATTCATATCAAAAGCACATTCCAGTGATTTTTAGATTTTTTTGGACTGAGCGCAAAAGTTTCTGTTTTTTCATAGAATCAAATCAACTATCAACCAAATCATCCCAAAGGCTTTACTTGGCACAAACACTAATTAAACTACAAAAACACAACCATAACAGTAGCATAATTGTGTGAACAGAAAAAAATAGAAAAGAAACAAGAAAAATAAAGATAACTATTGGGTTGCCTCCCAACAAGCACTATTGTTTTACACCCCTAGCTAGGCGTAAGGCAATGTTTCAAGTGTTGTCATCCTTAGTTTTCACCTCTTGACATGTGTCTCCATCAGGAGGTTTTTAAAAGAAAATAGGGAACACATCATCAATCAAAATTTTAGCATTGCTAAGGCAACTTTCCTCAAATCCTTGTTGGTTCCCCTTTTCCAACAAGGTAATGAGTAACAAAAGCGAGCACAAACGGTATTGCAATGCTTGAAAACAAGGCCTAGAGTCTGTACTTTTGCTAGTGCAATCTCTCAACAATGCTAATCTAATTGGATCACATAACCATCCCTCAACATGCAATGAAGAATCGTTCCAAAGTTCTTATCTAGCGGAGAACATAAGAAGAAATTTTTTGTAGCTATTCTTTCCGATCGATCTATTCAAGAGTTCATACTAAAATAACACCAAGTTATTCTTTCCGATCGATCTATCAAGAGTTCGTACTAAAATAACACTAAGTTATTCTTTCCGATCGATCTATCAAGAGTTCGTACTAAAATAACACCAAAGCAAATTCACATTCATAATACTCAATCCAACACAAAGAACCTCAAAGAGTGCCCAAGATTTCTACCGGAGAAACAAGGACAAAAACGTGCATCAACCCCTATGCATAGATTACCCCAATGTCACCCCGGGAATCCGCGAGTTGAGTGCCGAAACATATATCAAGTGAATCAATATAATACCCCATTGTCACCACGGGTATTCATATGTAAGACATATATCAAGTGATCTCAAATCCATAAAAGTATTCAATCCGATAAGACGAAATCTCAAAGGGAAAACTCAATTCATCACAACAAGATAGAGAGGGATAAACACCATATGATCCAACTATATTAACAAAGCCCGCGATACATCAAGATCGTGCCATCTCAAGAACATGATATATATATATATATAGAGAGAGAGAGAGAGATTAAACACATAGCTACTGGTACAAACCCTCAGCCCCGAGGGTGGACTACTCCCTCCTCATCATGGAGACCATAGGGATGATGAAGATGGACTCTGGTGATGATCTCCCCCTCCGAAAGGGTGCCGGAACGGGGTCTAGATTGGTTTTTTGTGGCTACAGAGGCTTGCAGCGGCGGAATGTCCGATCTAGGGTTATTTCTGATGGTTCTCTATTTATAGGATTTTCCAGGGTTGGAATCACACGAAGATGGGCCTCGAGGTGAGCACAACCCACCTGGGCACGCTTGGGCCTCCTCGCGCGCCCAGGTGTCTTGTGCCCACCTCCCACGAAGCTTATAGTGCCTCTTTTGTTCCAAAAAAATCCTCAAAAAGTTTCGTTGAGAACTTTTATTTCTGCACAAAAAACAACACCACGGTAGTTCTGCTGAAAACAGGGTCAGTCCGGGTTAGTTCCATGCAAATCATACCAAAACCATACAAAATTGTTGTAAACATGGCATGAATACCTCATAAATTATAGATACATTGGATACGTATCAAAGCATTATAGTAAATATAAGTATTTCCCTTAGTTAAGAACCAAGGTTATCAATCTAGTAGGAGAACCACGTACAACCTCGTTAGCAGCACCTACACACACAAAAGCTGGTAGAGGCGAGTGTCACAACCCTAGTTTAGTAATGCACTTGGACTAGTCTTGGTTGTTGCATCATGTTTAAAATTTATTTAAACTTGAAATGGGGATTAAAAAAACTAGCACCCCCTTTGAAAATACTAGGATCAATTGAAAAAGATTTCAATGAACCCAAAATGCCCTTCACAAAAGTTCATCATTTTTTAATTGGTTGAAAACCCGTGCCAAAAATGGTGCACATTTTTCTAGGTCATCCTGGATTTTTGAATTAATTCATAAAGTACTTGAATTTGAGTATTTAAATGCCCAAATAATTCTGAAAACAGTTGAGGGTTGTTGGAAATAATTCTAAAAGGGCCCACAATTATTTTCAGGATTTTATATTATGGTTTAGTATTTTTACTAAATCAAAAACAGAAAAACAAAATAGAAAAACTAAAAGAGAGAGAGAGAAGGAACCTTACCTGGGCTCACCTGAGCTGGCTCGGCCCACCTGGCCTGGTGCCAGTCATCCCCTACCTCTGCGAGTAGGCAGAGGAGGGACAGCGAACGCGCGCCCGAGCACGCCACGCCACCTACTTGCCTGCCTGCGTCCTCTAGACAGCGCGACGCCGTGGATCTTCTCCTCGGTGTCGTCCCAATTGCCCCAACTCGCAAACTCGTCCCCCTGCTCTTTCCCTCGCCTCTGGAAGCCATGGCCAAAGCCGCCGCTCGCTCGCCATTGCCGCACGCGTAGCCACCGCCTTCCCCTCAACCCATCGCCGTGTCTACAAGCACCGCCTCGGCACCCTCGACCTCCTCATCGAGCCACGTGACGTCGGACGCCCTCGAACGCCGCCACCGTCATCATCTTCTTCGTTCGGTCACCGAGATCGCCTCCGCCGTTCCGCTCGCTTCGACGCCTCCCCGAGCTCGTCGAGTCCATCGCTGCAACCACCGTGAGCTCCTCTTCCTCCCCCCCCCCCTCCCACTATCCATGCCGCTCGAGTTTCCCTCTAAGCCCGATGGCCATCACAGCCGAGAGCTCAGCTCCGACGCCCATGTCGCCGCCGTGGCCATGTCCACGGGAGCTCGAAACCGAGCGCATCACCGTGCTCAGCACATCACCAGGAGGCCGTAGCACCCGGTTGTTTTCTCCATCGTGCCCCATAGCACCATCCCCAACCTTGCCCGAACGCCAGCCGCAGTGGGAGTGGACGCCGCCGTCATTCTAGGACACCTCCGATGAAACCGCTTGCACCAGTCGATGCGGCTGAGCCTCCTCGTCACGTAGATGGCCTCGGTCGCCAATTTGGTCGCCGGAGCACGAGGCCCGCATCCCTCCACCGTGTCTGTTGTCGCCGGCATCGAGCCGCCAGCTGTTTTGACCCAGTTGACCAAGGGTATGACCTCCCCTGCGTCAATGAAATGTGGGCCCCAGCCCCTGACTAATTAGAGTTAGGATTAATTGATGTTAACTAATTTAGTTAATTAGATGTGAGACTGACAGATGGATCTCACTGGCCAGTTTGACCTGGGCCGCCCTGTTGACTTCTGACATCATCCTAACGTCATGCTGATGCAGTAAATCATTTACTGGATTTAGTTTAAATTAGAATAACCAGAAAAATCCAGAAAATGATTTGAATAATTCATAGTAAATCAACCATAACTCAGATGGAAAAGATTTATATATGAAAAATGATGAGAAAAATCCAATCTATCCAATGGAACTGGTTTCATGCATGACAAAGCAAGTTGAGCCTACTGTTTAGTTCAAATCAACTAAATGGACGTTGAAAATTCATATGTAGAGTTTGAATTTGAACCCTTGGTTCAAATCAACTCAAACCATTTTGTTGTTAGATGCATTAGCTCAAACACACACACACATTTTGCCATGTCATGATCATGCATCATAATGTTGCATATTGCCATGTATTGGTTGTATCTGCGATAGGTTCTGCTCCCGAGGATATTCACGAGTATCCAACTAAAGGGTAGTACCCTTCTACCACTCTGTCAGGCAAGCAACCCCCATTGAACATTCTGATACAAACCCATCCTCTCGCTCCTGCTCTCTTTTACTGCATTAAGACAGCATCGTTTCAACTGCTATTTGCTGTGGTAGCTGAACCCCTTTCCTCTGCATGACCTGTCATTGCCACAGTAAATAGTTGGAACCCACTAGCAGGTGTAGGAGTGGATTGAGCCATGTTGTGTTCCTACCATGCTATGCCTGCTATGCTTAGAGTTGTGTCAGGTCTAGTTCATCTGGGTGATGGATTGGAGTGAAATGGTTGTGTTCGGTAATGAGAGTGAAGTGTTGAACCTGTTTTGGTAAAGGTATCGATGAGAGGCCAAGTAGGAGTATATGGTGGGTTGTTTAATTGGAACTGTCCTTAAGAACTGAATTCCGTGTATCTAATCCAAGATCAGCTACTACCACACATTGGGCCCTGAAATATGACCCCGCTCGAATTATTGACCACCCTGTCCTATGTTCAGGAGTTCTAAGTAGTTTCTAGTGTCTTAGTATGTTGGAGGCCGTGCGCAGCGCTGACCTTAGGGGTGGGTTGTGATGCGGCAGGCAAGTGGCATGGTGTACCGAGGCACCCGTTTGGTCTTCTTGGGAACCCTGCACACATCATTTGGGGCCGTAGTGGAAACCTCGTTCGGACTTCCTTGCATGGAACCCAAATAGGCGATAAACCTGGACTAGAGACTTGTGTGGTTGGTTAGGTCGTGGTCTACACCCCCTCCCACTTTCGCTTGAAGTATGTCGAGCACATGATGTGTGCAGGCGCTAAGTGGTGGACATGTGTGAACAAGTACACCCCTGTAGGGTTATCAAACTATTCGAATAGCCGCATCCTCGGATATTGACTACTTGGGAACTTTGATGTTCATAGACAACTCAAATGGTTACTCATAAAAGTGTCAAGACAAGTGTGAGTGCCGTGGATGGCCTCTCGTAGGAAGATGGGAGAGAATATGCGGTAGTGTATTATCGTGGCGGTTAGTGGACTCGTATATGCTATCTCATCTTATTCAAACTAGTAATAGACGTAGTACAGGATAGCCAAGAGTCAAAGCTGGCTTGCTGCAATAAACACCACTACCCTTTGTTGATATTGTTGCATAAGTAGTTAGATTTGATGTAAGACTTGATGAGTACCTTTGTACTCAGGTTTGCTTGATAAACTGCTGCAGAGGAGAACTCCAACAATTCAGGTGGTTTCTATGTAGACCTCGACGTTGACAAGTGACTTGCTAGCCAGGTGGCAATCCCGTGCCTGTGAAGGGTCACTGTAGATAGGCAGGCTTCACCAAGCCTTCTTTCTTTCTAGTTGTGTGTACTAAAACAAGTTTAGCTTCCGCATGTGCTTGTATGTTTGTATGACTTGAGTGTTGGGTCATGTGACCCCTACCTGTATGGATATCTTATGTATGGCTCTTCGGAGCCTTTTAAATAAATACTTTGAGTTGTAGAGTTTTGTTGTGATGCCATGTTGTATTTACACATATCGATCATATTGTGTGTATGTTATTGAAATGCTTGGTACGTGTGGGATTCGACACCTAGTTGTTTATTCTTGGTAGCCTTTCTTATGGGGAAATGTCTCCTGGTGCTTCCACTGAGCCATGGTAGCTTGCTACTGCTTCGGAACACATGGATTGACTGGCATGTCTCCTTCTTTTCTCTTGTGTCTGTCCCTACGGGGAAATGCCATGCGGTGTTTACCGGAGTCCTAATAGCTTGCTACAGCCGTTTACACTCACTGCTAACCGACACATGCATTGTTGGGTCATGTATGCCCATCCCTGTAAGTTTGTGCCACCTTGGGTTTATGACTAGTCATGTCGGCCCGGGTTCTCGGTCATATGGATGCTAGCGACACTATTATATACCTGAGCCAAAAGGCGCAAAAAGGCCCAGCCCGGGTAAAGGAGGCAGCCGTGGGTTACTGTGCGTGAGGCCGCAAAGTGATATGATGTGTTACATGCTAGATCAGTGTGACTTAAGATCGGGGTCCTGACAGCGAGGGTCCCAATCTTTCGATGAGATGATAACTATTGATTTGGTGGAGTCGACTTTGACGATCCTACTACAAACGTGCAACAACGTTGTGCCTTAGAAATCGCTAAACCAATCTCCTACGGTTACTGACGATGTCGAAAGCACGATCATCCTGACCACGAAGGTCTATTCTTGCATGCAATCGAAGAACAAGCAAGAATATGATAAAGCAATCTGACTATTACAAATATATATATGAAGTATTGATAAAGTGGGGATCCGAAAGCAGTCTTGGCCTGGTCGTTGGACATAAACGAAGTACACGATGTTGCAATGGCTAACTTTTAACTACACAAATCCCAAGGAAAAGGCTACTAGATTGATCTACTTATATAGGAGCAAGGGGTGGCGGCCAAGGAGGCGGGAGGACGTCCCAAGGCAGCCTAAAACTAACCCTAGGTCATACAAGGCCCATGTACCCAAGTGGAGGTGATGCAACACCTTTGGACTTATAGTTTGAATCGTATTCTACTACAGCGTCGGATTGTTTCGTCAATATCTCCACGCTCCGGACGAATTTGAAGGTGAATCCAATTGGGTTCGAAAGTGCACGAGGTAAGCTTCCAACAAAAAAACACCCAATTTGGAGTCCGGATGCAAAAAAATGGCATTTTGAGTTAGGTGTGTCTGTGCAGTCCGAATCTGAGTCTGGGACATGGGGGACTTGGTCTCTATCTTCTCTTGGGCCAAAACTGACGTGAGAGGACTTTCTTGAACAGCACCTAAGCATCTCGTTTTCCCTTATCTTCATATGTGGATTGTACAAGTGTCTGGTAGTTCTGCAATTAGGCATGAAACAAGAGGTGAAGTACTTTGTTCTATATAGCATAAATAAATCATTGCATAACTTTTATTAGAAATCACCTCAAATAAATACGATTTGCAATATTTGTGATCATATCTAAGGTAGCCATGTCCTCATCATCCTCCCCTTCTTGGAAACAAAGTCGTCCACGGTGTTGCTTAATCTGAAATGTGGCTAACAAAAGCGACAATGTATACATATTGGATATGTATATGTCATCCATTTTTACTTCCCTTGGTTTTTGCACATATGACACATGTATACATGAGTAAATTTCATATGTTATGAAATATAAAGCCAAAATATTATCACAAGAAGTAGAAGGCATGAAAATATTGTAACTCAGTTTGCACATATAAGTGAAGCCCTTATTCATATCAAAAGATTGACAGTGTTCATCATTAAACCATCCCAACATTGGTAAATAAACTTTAATTGTTTCAAATTTACATGCTACAACATGCTTAAATAAGCAAACATGCAACAAGTCATTTGACACAAAATCATCACCAAGATTAGAGGTCATATAAAAATGATTAAACATTAGCATGAAATTTTTCAAATGTATTTGATCCAAATCTGATTTATAACCCGATTCACATGGTTCTTTCGCATCAACAGTTAATTCAATGGGTGCACTCAAAGTTGCTGATATTGAAGTTGTAGATCACATGGCAAAGTCAAATCATTAACATAGTTCTCTAAAATAGGTGGTGTGATGAAAGTAGTGGGTAGCTCATTACATGGTGCACTTAAATTGACAAGGCATTCATTATACTCATGTGGAGGTGGAAGATCGGTACCTTTGTCATTACCTCTTATGATCAACTCAAGTGATGTAGTCACTCTCGGTGGTGACGTGTCACATGGTGGAGGTGATATAGTCCTCACAACACTGAATGTGATTGTCATACTACACCTAGTAGTTGAAGGAACAACCATATCAACTCTTGGAATGTGCACCTTACACTTGTTCTCCTTATGGGCAACACGTTGTTTTATTTCCTGTTTAGCTTTGCAAGCAAGACAAAACAAACGGTCCATAAGATAACACTCTTCATGAATTAGTATCTCCTGAATATCACGGTTTAATCCTCCCCAAAATCTATCCATGAAATCTTACACTTTCTTCTAGAAAGGAGTGCAACAAGATAGTTTTTAAGTCATCATAATATTTTGTTACGGTGTCACTAACTTGTTTTAAATGTTGTAATTTTCTAATCATGCCACGAGTATAATAAACATCGATGAATCTATCTCTCATGAAAAGTTTTAAATCATCCCAAGTAGTAGGTACATAATCAGGGTATAACCAACAATGTTTGCTCCACAAAACTAAAGCAAAGCTACTGAAAGTACTAACCGCAGCTTTAAGTTTTCTACACTCATCAAAATTATGGGAAGCAAATATAGAATTTATTTCGTACTTCAATTCAATATAATTCAGGCCTAAAACGACCTGTAAATGGTGGCATGGAAACATTAACCTAATTAAGCACATTCTGATGTCGTTGCTCCTCTCGTGACCGTTGTTGTATTTTCTTAGGTGATGGTAAGTCTCCCGCGATCGATGAAGCCCAAGAACTAATAACTCCGGAACCTGCCATAATTAGTAGAAAACAAGAAACAAAATATGCGAATAATGTTCCTATGAACTACTAGGATGTGGTGGTAAAACACTCATAGTATAGCAAATACCAATGTCTTACAAATTCTTACCATGCAGTAGGTGGTGACCGACAACCAACGGTGTCAAATAACTTCGAAGATTGAGTAAAGAGATTACCAGGTGAACGTATGTATACACGGTGTAGAAATATGTGGAGCTTGGAAGGCTTAAATATATGGTAGCAAAAGATTAGCAATAATCAATTCAGAGATGCAATGTTGAAAAAACGCTCAACGATGGTACTGTGCTGGTCCTAGACTAGACCGGACTACAGACAAGAGCCTAGAACACTATGAGATCATGGCATAGCACAACTAGAAGCAACAAAGGATATGAAGTAGCTCTGGACAACAAGATATAAGTGAAGATCACAATGGCAGTGAAGGTAATAATGAGAAACAACTGTCAAGCATGATATACCGAAAAAAATATCTCCAAATTTCCTCTGGAAAAGTTTGTGCCAATTTCTAATAATTTTTCTCAAGAATGCTACCGACTCAAGCTTTCCAACGCAAAAGGAATCACGCAATTCCCAGTTGGTATGAGGTGGCAAAAAATCGGGAACTGGCTTGAAAATTAGTGAAAACTATGTTCATGAACTTGGGAGGGCAAGACGACCTACTTAGAAGCTGATTTAGAGGTGCAAAATATTGAACTAGCTTTTGCAACTATTCATATCGGCTCGTGCTAGCTTTAATTTGAGTACTCGTGGAGGAAAACGGACTTCATATGAGAAAGATATGTCTGTTTTATTGAGGAGTGTGCAGAACAGATTCCAATCCGAATTCAGATACGAGATTGAGTCTAGATAGATATGAAATTTGTATCTTTTTTCTCCCTTTAATTTTCTCACACTTTTTTTTACATTTGTCTTCTCTTTTTTTCTCACTTTTTTTTTACTTTTTTCTCTCTCTTTTTTTCTCTCTTTTCGAAACAAATCAGAGAAGATGCACATTGGATCAAGTGAATATGCGAACAATCTCAAGTATGATTATGGCAATGAACGATGGGGAGCACGTGATGGAAACTTATGGATGGTGGTGGTCGACAGCGGAAGAAATGATGATGAAGCGGCGGCATGACTAATATGAACAGAACTCAAAACTCTAAAGGAACTAGACATTGAGACCAACAACTTGACATGACGATGCAACTGATAATCCAACTATGCACGTACTGAAAAGAAAATTGCAAAGCTTCACACTGGCTTGGACAAAGGACGAACAGATCTAACTTTTTTGTGGCTTTTTCTTAGACAATAGGTAAGAAGATAAATACTCCCTTTGTTCCTAAATATCTGTCTTTCTAGATATTTTAACAAGTGACTACATACGAAGCAAAATGAGTGAATCTACACTCCAAAATATGTATATATACATCTGTATATGGTAGTCCATTTGAAATATCTAGAAAGACATATATTTAGGAATGGAGGGAGTATAATCTATGGATAACTGAAAATTCTCACCGAGCAACCTGAAAACTGATATCACTTGATAGAGGGGAGGGTCCTGATCTTTTGATGGGATGATAATTATCGATTTGCTAGAGCCGACTTTGACGATCAGACTACAAATGTGCAATGATGTTGCGCCTTAGTGATCGCTAAATCAATCTCCTGGGGTTACTGACGATGCCGGAAGCACGATCATCCTGACCACGAAGGTCTATTCCTGTATGCAATCAAAGAACAAGCAAGAATATGATAAAGCAATCTGAATATTGTAAATATATATGAAGTATTGATAAAGCGGGGATCCGAAAGCGGTCTTGGCCTCGTCGTTGGACACAAACGAAGTACACTATGTTGCAATAGCTAACTATTAACTAAACAAACCCAAGGAAAAAGCTACTAGATTGATCTACTTATATAGGATCAAGGGGTGGCGGTCAAGGAGGTGGGAGGACTTCCCAGGGCATCCTAAAACTAGTCGTACAAGGCCCATGGGCCCAAGTGAAGGTGATGCAACACCTTTGGACTTGTAGTTTGACTCGGATTCTACTGCAGCGTCACATTGTTTTGTCAATATCTCCACGCTCCAGACGAATTTGAAGGTGAATCCAATTGGGTTTGAAAGTGCACGAAATAAGCTTTCCAACAAAAAAGAATCACCCAATTTGGAGTCCGGATGTAAAAGTTCTTAGCGTTTTGAGTCAGGTATGTCTGTGCACTCCGAATCTAAGTCTAGAACGTGGGGGACTTGGTCTCTATCTCTCTTGGGCCAAAAGTGACGTGAGAGGACTTCTTGAAAAGCACCTAAACATCTCTTTTTCCCTTATCTTCATATGTGGATTGTACAAGTGTCCGGTAGTTCTGCAATTAGGCATGGAACAACAAGAGGTGAAGTACTTTTGTTCTATATAGCATAAATAAATTATTGCATAACTTTTATCAAAAATTACCTCAAATAAATACGCATCTGCAATATTTGTGATCATATCTAAGGTAGTCATGTCCTCATCAAAAGCAAATACTTGCACCCAACACAATCCAGGGGGTTGTCAATGTTGGTAGATCGGTTGTCAATATTAGTAACAATAACCAATATTAGTAACAATAACCAATATTAGTAACAATAACCAATAGCGTGATCTTGTCAATAAAGTTGTCTACGTTCTAAGGTCATCAATATTATTTTCTGACAACTTTATTTCGAACGTAGCATGCAATTTCAAAAAAAATCCTACGATCACGCAAGATCTATCTAGGAGATACATAGCAACAAGAGGGGGAGAGTGTGTCTACGTGTCCTCATAGACCGAAAGCGGAAGCGTTAGATTAATGCGGTTGATGTAGTCGAACGTCTTCACGATCCAACCGATCTTAGTACCGAACATACGGCACCTCCGTGTTCAGCACACGTTCAGCTCGATGACGTCCCTCGAACTCTTGATCCATCAGAGGGTCGAGGGGGAGTTCTGTCAGCACGACGGCGTGGTGACGGTGATGGTGATGTGATCCGCGCAGGGTTCGCCTAAGCACTACGCCGCTATGACCGGAGGCGTAAACTGTGGAGGGGGCACCGCACACGGCTAAGAGAATAACTGTTGTGTCTTTGGGGTGCCCCCCGCCCCCGTATATAAAGGAGGGGAGGAGGAGGCGCCCGGCCTAGAGAGGGCGCGCCAAGGGGGGAGTCCTACTAGGACTCCACTCCTAGTAGGATTCCCCCCCCCCCTCCTTCCAACGGAGAGGGGAAAAGGGAAAGAGGGGAGATGGAGAAGGAAAGGGGGGGCCGCGCCCCCACCCCTTGTCCGATTCGGATTGGGCAGGGGGGAGGCGTGCGCCACCTCCTGTGGCCTTCCTCCCTCTCTCCAATATGGCCCATGAGGCCCATTAACTTTCCCGCGGGGGTCCGGTAACCTCCCGGTACTCCAAAAAATCCCCGAACCTCTTCGGAACCATTCCGGTGTCCGTATATAACCTTCCAATATATGAATCTTTACCTCTCGACCATTTTGAGACTCCTCGTCATGTCCGTGATCTCATCCGGGACTCCGAACAAACTTCAGTCACCAAAACACATAACTCATAATACAAATCGTAATCGAGCGTTAAGTGTGCGGGGCCTATGGGTTCGAGAACTATGTAGACATGACCGAGACATATTTCCGATCAATAACCAATAGCGGAACCTGGATGCTCATATTGGTTCCTACATAATCTACGAAGATCTTTATCGGTCAAACCGCATAACAACAACGTCATTCCCTTTGTCATCGGTATGTTACTTGCCCGAGATTCGATCGTCGGTATCCTCATACCTAGTTCAATCTCGTTACCAGCAAGTCTCTTTACTCGTTCCGTAATGCATCATCCCGCAACTAACTCATTAGTGACATTGCTTGCAAGGCTTATAGTGATGTGCATTACCGAGACGGCCCAGAGATACCTCTCCGATACACGGAGTGACAAATCCTAATCTCGATCTATGCCAACCCAACAAACACCTTCGGAGACACCTGTAGAGCATCTTTATAATCACCCAGTTACGTTGTGACGTTTGATAGCACACAAGGTGTTCCTCCGGTATTCGGGAGTTGCATAATCTCATAGTCAGGGGAATATGTATAAGTCATGAAGAAAGCAATAGCAATAAAACTTAACGATCATTATGCTAAGCTAACGGATGGGTCTTGTCCATCACATCATTCTCTAATGATGTGATCACGTTCATCAAATGACAACACATGTGTATGGTCAGGAAACTTAACCATCTCTGATTAACGAGCTAGTCAAGTAGAGGCATACTAGGGACACTCTGTTTTGTCTATGTATTCACACATTTACTAAGTTTCCGGTTAATACAATTCTAGATGAATAATAAATATTTATCATGATATAAGGAAATATAAATAACAACTTTATTATTGCCTCTAGGGCATATTTCCTTCAGTCTCTCACTTGCACTAGAGTCAATAATCAAGATTACATAGTAATGATTCTAACACCCATGGAGTCTTGGTGCTGATCATGTTTTGCTTGTGGAAGAGGCTTAGCCAACGGGGCTGCAACATTCAGATCCGTATGTATCTTGCAAATCCCTATGTCTCCCTCCTTGACTTGATCGCGGATGGAATTGAAGCGTCTTTTGATGTGTTTGTTTCTCTTGTGAAATCTGGATTCCTTCGCCAAGGCAATTGCTCCAGTATTGTCATAAAATATTTTCATTGGACCCGATGCACTAGGTATTGCACCTAGATCGGATATGAACTCCTTCATCCAGACTCCTTCATTTGTTGCTTCCGAAGCAGCTATGTGCTCCGCTTCACACGTAGATCCCGCCACGACGCTCTGCTTGGAACTGCACCAACTAACAGCTCCACCATTTAATATAAATACGTATCCGGTTTGTGACTTAGAGTCATCCGGATTAGTGTCAAAGCTTGCATCGACGTAACCATTTACGACAAGCTCTTTGTCACCTCCATAAACGAGAAACATATCCTTAGTCCTTTTCAGGTATTTCAGGATGTTCTTGACCGTTGTCCAGTGATCCACTCCTGGATTACTTTGGTACCTCCCTGCTAAACTTATAGCAAGGCACACAACAGGTCTGGTACACAGCATTGCATACATGATAGACCTATGGCTGAGGCATAGGGAATGACTTTCTTTTTCTCTCTATCTTCTGCAGTGGTCGGGCATTGAGTCTGACTCAACTTCACACCTTGTAACATAGGCAAGAACCCTTTCTTTGACTGATCCGTTTTGATCTTCTTCAAAACTTAATCAAGGTATGTGCTTTGTGAAAGTTTAATTAAGCGTCTTGATCTATCTCTATAGATCTTGATGCCCAATATATAAGCAGCTTCACCGAGGTCTTTCATTGAAAAATTCTTATTCAAGTATCCTTTTATGCTATCCAGAAATTCTGTATTATTTCCAATCAACAATATGTCATCCACATATAATATTAGAAATGCTACAGAGCTCCCACTCACTTTCTTGTAAATACAGGCTTCTCCAAAAGTCTGTATAAAACCATATGCTTTGATCACACTATCAAAGCGTATATTCCAACTCCGAGATGCTTGCACTAGTCCATAAATGGATCGCTGGAGCTTGCACACTTTGTTAGCACCTTTAGGTCGACAAAATGTTCTGGTTGCATCATATACAACTCTTCTTTAAGATATCCATTAAGGAATGCAGTTTTGACATCCATTTGCCAAATTTCATAATCATAAAATGCGGCAATTGCTAACATGATTCCGACAGACTTAAGGATCGCTACGGGTGAGAAGGTCTCATCGTAGTCAACTCCTTGAACTTGTCGAAAACCTTTTGCAACAAGTCGAGCTTTGTAGACAGTAACATTACCGTCAGCGTCAGTCTTCTTCTTGAAGATCCATTTATTCTCTATGACTTGCCGATCATTGGGCAAGTCAACCAAAGTCCACACTTTATTTTCATACACGGATCCCATCTCGGATTTCATGGCCTCAAGCCATTTGGCGGAACCTGGGCTCATCATCGCGTAGGTTCATCATGGTCTAGTAACATGACTTTCAGAACAGGATTACCGTACCACTCTGGTGCGGACCGTACTCTGATTGACCTACGAGGTTCGATAGTAACTTGATCTGAAGTTTCATGATCATCATCATTAGCGTGTTGTCGCGTCCGACGTGGCAGGCGTGTCCGGGCGACCCCATATCCGCCCCATATTTGGGCTGGATATGAGGGGTGCTGGTCAGCCCGGCCGTTTGAGGCTCCCGTCTGGGTCAAATTTTCATGACCGGACAGTGACCGGGCGGCCCACCTGGGCATATGAGGCGGGTTTGAGACGCCCAGCTGTAGATGCTCTTAGATTTACATAAAGAGATCATGGATGAAGAGGTGAGAATGGCGTTTTGGATCTCAGCCTCTATGGAGGCCAAATATTTGAAAAAGATAAAAATTCAAAAAAAATCTGAGAAAATTTGCACAAGTGAAGGATGTGGGTGTATGTGTAAAATTTTAGGGTGAAATACATTGAAATGCGACCTCTATAAAAGACAAATTCATGGTTTGGGAGGGATGAATAGTATCATGTGTTAAAAAGTTCAAGTTTTTTTTTACACATCCCTCATTTCAATGTATTTCGTCCTAAAAATTTACACACTTTTGCATTACGCCTTCATCTATATCTGTATTTTTTTCCAAAAATAAATAAATTGTAAATATGAATTTCACGAATTTTGAATTTTGCTTTTGAAGGCCTCCATGAAGCTCAGCCTCCAAAAGCAATTTCTAATAAGAGGTACAGCTGGTTAGCAGGTATTGAATATATGAGACACATGTGACGTTGGATGGAGGGGAGCAAAATTGACTGCACTGGCAAACACATACTCGAAGAATTCACTGCACTGGTAGTGGAATCAGTCAATCAGACATGCTCCCTCCAGTTCATTGGCAAACACATACTCGAAGGTCCAAAATACCCAGAGTTCTTACATATAAATCTTAAAGGTTTCTAACCACAAGAAGTAAATCTAAGGCTCGATGATTTGATCTCAGTTGCAGTTACATAGACAAAAATATATAAATTAATTATACAGATGAACATGGATGTGCAACTCAACAAGGACTGTCTCCACAGGTGTGGATATAATTACTAGCATGCCGAAGGCTCTCGAGGGGGTATTTTGGTACATTATTATTCAACGGTCCACTATAGGATCATGGGATACTATCAGGCTCTAAAAAGAACTGGCGAAATAAAACTCCCTTGGATGTTCATTAAACTCTCAAGGATGAAGGAGCTGATGCAGCTACGAGGCATTGGCCATCTGGGGAATCAAGGAACTAATGAAATGACCTGCATAGGAATAGCTGTTAACTGGATGAATAAAGACTGGAAACTGAATTTGCATCTCGAGCAGAAAAAGATAAAGGTTTACCTCTGACAAATGCTTGATGAATTCAAGGAGCTGGCAAGGTGGTCTTGGTATCCGCGTTATTTACATCACCACCGAGAGAAGGGAATGAAGGGATGGATTTCAGGATCAACTTCCTGCCACTCTTGCAAATTGGAGACAACCCAGTACCAATGCGCGGGGGAGATACCCTCTTTTTATTCGGTGACACGACCTTGACAGAAGTTTGAGGAGATAACCCTCCTTTTAGGCTATCTGATGTACCCACCCCAAACATAATTTCTGCATAGTTTTCAAATGGGGAGAGCAGAGTGTCCGTCTTCAGAGGAGCTTGAGAGTTGCATAGTCGAGAAGGATGTCCGAGGACCTTTGTCGTAGACCGTGGCCTCTTAGAGCTTGAAGGTGGACGAGAAGCCAAGGGTCTGAAGAATAGAAAATTGCCTCAAAGTTCAGTATTTTACCTAACAGTAGGTTCACATTTCATGGTAACATATGTACAAAGCCACAAAGGTGTGACTCACAAACCTGACATCCATAGCTGAAGGTGTTGTCAGTACATTCTCAGCAGGAACTGGATTAGCAGCTGGGCAGATAACGAGCTGATTATTATCATCTTCCTTTTTTTCTTCCTTCACACAAGCACTATTTTCCTCATTTCCCTGCTTAGCTTCCTCAATGCTTAACGGTCCGAGTCCTTCAATGGATAAAAGGACCATCAAAAGCTGGTAGATACTGATGGCTAGTAACAAAATTTCAAGACTTAAACCTCCCAACCTTCTACTTAACAGTAATGGCTAGCACCAAAATTTCAGTGAACTATACAAGAAAGATATGTGACAGTCACATAAGTACCAAAACTTTGGTTCCACCAAGATGATTATCCCTTTTCTTTTCTCATTGGCCTATTTGGTGCTATTGCATTTAAAAAGAAGGAAATGACGTCTTACTTTACACAAATTAAGATCACCCATTCACGAGCTAATCATCATATGTCTTGCCTGTACATTTTCATTTCGAAAATTTGCAGAAGCACACCAATAATGATGCGGTAGTATGGGTGTGATTGTGGTTACTGGTTAGAAGGAAATGATGGCTGGCATAGCCTCTAACAGAAACAGGTTATATTTACAGCAGGCAATGGTCCAAACTAAAACTAAAGCAGCGTAGCCAGGTCTACTAAACTTAATACATGATTCGGAAAAAAAAACTACGCTCATCACATCGTTCCTACAAAACATTGTCAATAGAGCACATTTCAAAGAGAGTAACATGTACTAACAAATCAAAGAACACTTGTTGGGTATGTTTTGCAATTTGGTTTATCTGAAGCAAGTGCTGTCAACCTAAAGGCTAAAGATGAAACTATGCACTGTGATGCATGCAGAAGTTTGCAGATTTATAAGATAAGTGTATATAAAAACAGATAAAAGGAGCTCACCCTCCCTTCTACCAAAAGCATTCTTGCATCCCTCGCATCTGCAACTTATGGAGCATCCCACGCCACCCTTGATGAAGAGTACAGTAAGACAAATTCAGGTAGGCTAACCAGCTAGGTAAAAAATATTAAACCATATAAGAGTATGTACCTGATAGCATTCGCAGTACTTTTTTAGACACGATGACTTCTTACAGTTGCAGCCCCTTTTGTGACGAGCCGAGGCAGGAGTTTTGTTAGAGTACTCCTACAATGTTGGACAAATGGTATGAGTGATGGTGAAGGGAAAGAAAGTTAAATATGAAAGAATGGTTCTTACCCCTAATTCCTGACCAGGCTCAGATGTGCGAATCACTTTAGGAGCAAATGCTAGTGGATTACGAGATTCAATCTGCTCTCGAGTAGATAGAACTATCTCCATGTTGCTAGGCTTATTAAGACAGCCTTGACATGAACAGGGTTCTGAACAGAAGACTCCAGCATGAAAACACTCACAGTAACTGCACGAGAATTAGCCAAGTCATCAATACATCAGATAGAATGCATCATCTAAATTTTTCTGCGTTTTCAGCAACTTTTGGCAACAAAAATTATTAAAAAATCAAACTGATTTGTTAACAAAAGAAGTATAGTTTAACCAGTCAAACCAAATTTATTTCAAATAATAATATCTGCAGTTGTTGATGTGCATATCTAAAAGAAGAAAAAAGAGTCTCACACAGGCATGGACATTTCAAGTACTATTTCTATCTATACTTAAGTATATTTTAGCATTCCCCCTTTATGGCCGTATTCTTGGGAGGCATACTTTGCTACCTCACTAGCTGTGTGGTGCTATGGCAGCGAGTTCGTTATACATATGACCGCAGTAGCTGATAGCTAAACTAACAACCCATACTGGATATCTTCATTTAAATTCCTCTAAATCCTAAGTCAATTGCACTGTACCCTTAGAACGTTTTACACCACTAGTTTAAGTCTTACACAGTGATGAAAGACCAAAATGGTCTTCATGAAAGTGTATAGGGATGACTAGAAGACCAGATGTGGTGATACAGTGAGTGTGGCTCTGTATTAGCCAAGTGCACCACAGCTTTCTGTTTTAGGCTTTGCTCATATTGAGTTATGCTGATTATTATGTCATCAGAAAGGATAGAAGCCTTACAACACGACTAATTATCATGTCAGTATACCACCATCAGTTGCTGTGTAGAACAGGTGAAGGACAGTGAGGCTCAGTCTGTGGTTAATGTGCTGTGCTGTGCTTAACTTTAAGCTGTTGTGGATAAGTCTATACTCTGCAGTAGAACAGATTATAGAGTTGAAAATTATGTTATCCAACAACTGTTATCGTATCCTCGTCTCATATGTTCTAAAGTACAATAATGTATCCATTTGCAACTGGCTTCTTATGAAAAAAGCCGTTAACTAAACACCCAAATATCTAAAAGCAGTTCAACCATATTGCGTCATGCCAAATAGAACCTTAGATGATGCTGGGACTCAAACCACATGGAGCGCTGGAGACTGAGTCTTCACCAATTTTTGCCATAAATGCTACAGTAGTAATTGTGGGTGTTCCAGGCTGAGTCTTCTATTGGTTTGGAAACTAAAACACCCTCCAATATGGTTTTTTTTCTGTGGGAAACCTTCTGTATAAATTGGCAAAACTCCTCACCATATTTCAATTTTGCAAGATGAAGAGAGAGGCCAGCAAGGTGGATATGGAGAGATTTGGATATTGTACGTATAATGTATTGGTATTTTTTAATAAACTAAACTAACTTTTTTCAGCAATAAGATATTTAAAATTATATGACATCTCAAACAATCTGTAGAGATCCAAAATATAGGTCAGGAGTATTTTCCTTTATCAGTATCGCAAAGGTCAAAATGTGCAACAATTACAGGAAAACAATGTCAGTACAATTTTGACAATAATTCAGTCAAAACAAGCATCACTAATGTGACCAAACTGGTACACAGAAAAACTGAAAAATTGAAGAGCTGGAGGACCCGCAAATTCTAACTATTCAGCTACCTGCCCAGCAGAAAGAAAAAAAGAACAAACTTATGTGGCCAACTAACAAGGCTATGTTTATCTTTGTGGTACATTATTCTAAATTGGATGATGTAACTACATGAGATTGAAAAACAACTTTGTTCAAGGCATAACAGGAAAATCTTGCTAAAACCTGTAAAGATTACCATAACTAGACTCTGCAGTCCTCTCTACTAACCCCCCCCCCCCCCCCACTCCCTATGTAAATCCCCTAGACACTGTAACCCCATACTGATTTAATTTAAGGACTGTAGGAAACTCTCCTACAGTCATTTAACGTTCAAAAAAAAACTAGACTCCGCAGCGAATCACAATAAGCACAGAACCTAAAGAAAATGTTGAATATTAACCAGCTCCGAAATGCAGTGATAAATGAGGTAATCATAAGAGGGAGATGACTACAAAAGGAAGCCTAGAGAATCATGTAGAGGCTACAGTAATTTATCTACTACAAAACTTGGAGCAGCTGATACAGCATGATAACCCTGCA
Source organism: Triticum aestivum (assembly GCF_018294505.1). Classification (NCBI taxonomy): domain Eukaryota; kingdom Viridiplantae; phylum Streptophyta; class Magnoliopsida; order Poales; family Poaceae; genus Triticum; species Triticum aestivum. The sequence continues at coordinate 60,835,701 of NC_057808.1, read as the reverse complement.
CACCTGCATCTTCGACCTCAAGTGCATAAACAGCACCAGTACATTTAGAGAACCAATATTCAAACTTGTTCATGTTTGGATTAATATTGTGGCATCCCGTAGATTGAAATCAAAGAGAAGGTACAAGAGACCTTACAGTTTCAAGCATTTTGACTTCTTACAGCTACAACGCTTGCATGAAGTCCCATCACCATCATCAAACTTGTGTCTGCATGGTAATATTGCATTTCCATGATTTGTCCAATAAAATGGTGCCGGTGACATATAATGACGGGCATAGACATTGTACCTTTTCTTCTTGGGACTGCCCTGACCAGACTCATCAGCATTTGCAACCACGATTGCCTGAGAGGAATCTTCATTTGCAATATTTGATTCAGATGTTGAAGAACTGACAGCACAGGGGAAGTTGCTGGCTTGATTTATGGAAGATTGAGCAGCTTGGGGGACTATTTTGTCTGTTGATATTGGGGCAAGGGCATTCAGATGCAAGCCAATACCAGGCAATGCACATGGAGGGGTTCTCACAGGCTTATCACCAGAATTAGTTTTGCATCTGGGGGTAGTTGTATTTGCAGAATGGCGATCCGAGGTCTTCTTGGCAGCTTTGTTAACAGCCCCAGCCTTTTCATTAAAAAGGCAACGCCTGCGCATACCACGCATATTCTGTGACAAGGCCTGCCAGAACAGTAAGAGAAGTTATTCTGCTGTGATAACTGATAAGAACATTGACTCTTCAGCCAGATTAGTGACAGGTAGTAAAAGAACCAGCAATATGCAATGTATGCAAGATTAGATTTATTTTAAAAAATAAAGAGTGCAGAGAGCTAAACCTTAATGCTAAGGTTGTTAAGATATCAACAACAAATTGTCAAAGTGGAAGCAGGATCCGAATAAACTTTCGGTTCTGTTACATTTAATTGTCAATCTTGTAAGATGTAACATCCAGTGTAAATAACCATTATCTCATCCAGTTAGAAAACTAAACACCTAACTATTATTCATCTGTAAGCCAATATGAGGACCATGTCCAAAAAAAATCATAGCAGCAAAGAAGATATAAGTATACATACACTTTGGTCGATTGGTATGTGATCACTGGGCTCTTCAACTGCATTACAGATTTGATCATTTGACACTGACTGACTTTGACAAGCACCAGGGAGCAATTGGGGGGTATAATCTGTCGTGGGCCCTTCAACCGTTCCATCCCAGTAAAGATTTGGATCATGTGCAGCATTGTTGATGTAAGAGCCACTTGGCCCATCGGTCAGCAAGGAATTGCCAGAGAACACATTATCAGCGTTTAGTGTCTCATTCACTAACTGTGTATCTGCCTCACATGGTGGGGCTAATCTCAGCATATCCATACTTGATTCATGTGTAATCAAGTAATCCCCATCATATGCTGTAAATCCATCCTTTTGTTGTTCACATTGTTGGTTTTCATGAACGGTTCTTCCAGGTTGTGATGAGTCGATTTTATCTGGGCCAGTGTGATCAAGGAGGACGCCTTCTAGTTCTATGCTCTCCTGATCTCTAGCAAGATCTTTTTTACTATCAGCATTTTGATTCTTACCACATTCTGAACTGTCACCAACAAACTGGATGGTTTGAGGCAATTTACTTGTAGAGTTTGATCTATTGGCAGAAGAATCCATAGGTCCCTGATTTAGGTGGCAGGTGAAACTGCAATTCTCCGAAACAATGTTTTTGCATTTGATCAACCTAATAGCACTCCCTAATCGAGTTCTAACACTATTAGGAGAGTTTGAATCTTGAGAAAGTTGAACAGAATCATCCCTGGTTAATATGAAAAGACATAGTAAACCTTAAGCCTAAATGGATGAAACTACACACAGGTTACAAAAATAATACAAATTTACCTTATCAGAAGTTTAGATTCCTTTGGTGGATTGACATGGGGTGAGGCAAAGATTGAAGAAACAGGAGCCAAGTCAGACGACTTGAATAGGTGCACATTATGTGATGAGTCTTGAGGTTTAGGAGGTGGTATAGGAGATAGATTATTGATAAAATTGAAGACGGGGGAGTCCTGCAGGTAGGAAAAATCTTATTAGAAAATAAACTACTGGATTATCTTTCGGAGGATTTGAAAGTGCATATATTCATCTCCTCACAGGTATTAAAGTGAGCTCAGATGCACGAAAATGTACATGTTATCCAACTTCGTAAGGTTACAAAATCAACAAATGCAGAGGGTAGGCGAATCCTAAATGTATCAATTATGGATCAACCATAGATTACACTAGCAAACAAACAACTGTCCTTGACATACAGATTATAGACTAGTGTAAATATGCAAAATAACCCAATGCTGCCGAAGAAAATTAGCATGGAGCACTGGCACAATCAAATCCAAAATTTGTAGACCACTAGCACATCATTATTTAACAGAATTAGGAAAGGCCTGGTGAACAGAGTTCTCGATCACAATCAAATGAAATGAAGGGTGAAGAATGTGACAGACATCAGGGCTACAAGTTTCTAGCACCAGGCCAACCGTACACTGGTATCATCATTTCTTATTGGCACAACCATGTATGCAACTATGCACGATCAAGTAGTACGTCTAATAAAACTCTGTCCAAGCTGAAGGCAGAAGATCCCTAGTCGGAAGTATGAATAGCCAGCAAGAACTTCAATTTCCCATGGATATGCCACCAACAATGGAACTAAATCAGCAGGCATTGCTGTAAGGCACGGATCTGAACACCAATTTCCATACTAAACCTCTGTTTCTTAACAATGCACGCATAAGAGCATCTAATACTTGAGGAAAATGAAGAGGATAATCAAAGCAAACAATTAAACCCCGGTATCGGCAATCAAATCTGTTCATTTGATAAGAACGGGCAAAATCCCCAGGGAGGACGCCCATAACATCATGGGAGACGGCATGATTGTTCAGAAATGAAGTCAAACCCCAGCCCCTCTACCACCAGGAAAGGCCCCTAAATCTCACCAATCCAGCATACGCAGAGTGCTAACTACATGCCAGAATGAAAACCCTAATCGCACACCAAATGCATCCCCTTGGACCTAACCCACCCAACGAATCCAAGCACCCGGAACCCCCCGGAAACAAGGGGGGAGCCCACCGCGCTACCAAATCCACACATACGCATCCCCGGGTCGGAGGAGCGAACCGGCCGTCGACCCCCAGCACCCAAACCCGATCCCCCACGAATCGCTCCCCCCACCCCTAAATCCCCCAGAAACAAACAGGGCCCGGGCCGAGACGCGGACCTCGAATCCGGCGGCGGCGCCGGCGCGGGGCCTATCGGGCGTGTCCATCGCTTCTTCCTCCTCCTCCTCCGGCTGCGGCGACCCCCCGTGGGATCTCCCGCATCTGCCTCCCCGCCGCCCCCTCTCTCGCTCTCTCTCTCTCCCTACCCTACTCTACCGCCTCCTGCTAGTGACGAGAGGTGATGAGTGGCATGAGCACCACCGCTCCGCTGATGATGAAGAATTTTTACTGGGCCTTTGCGTTTGTTTTCTTCGACCTAGCTAGATATACTAGTGCTGTACCGCGGGTGGGTACTAGTGCCACTGGTCCGTCCGCGTGGTCGGGTGGGTTGCGTTTTGAGCGGGGGGCGCCCATGGGCGGGAACCCCATTTTTTCGCACTGACCGGTGGGGCGCCGCTGTCGGTGGGTCAAGATGAATGTGTTTCGGCTGGGAATGGGACGGGAACGGGGAACTGGGAGTGTGGGGCACACGACACTTGGCCAACTGGCAAAACAAGATTATTTACATGCAGCCCCCCCCCCCCCACCCCGTTTATTTACTTATAATATAATAATGTCACTGACATGGTTAATTTTCGCTAAAACCTACCAAATCAGTTATGTTGTCCAAAAATAATTTGCTGGCTTTTGGAAGATACGGCGCCGGCTGGCACCTGTGAATGCGAGGTGGACTCTAGCAAGGACGCACCTCTGAATGTGGGTGGACTCCAGCTGGGATGCACCTGCATCCAGCTGGGATGCACCTGCGAATGCGAAGTGCATTCTAGCTGGAAGATCGAGGGAGGCTTCGATCTAGACCATGATGGCGAGTCGTGAGTGGTTCTAACTTCTAATTTTAAGCCAAATATGCTCTTATTACCTTTACGGTGGCCACTTATCGCTTTTTGTTATGAACCCGTCATGGCCTGCGTACGTGATGACTAGGGTGGATGCTTCAAGAAGGCTTGTAGAGCATTGGAGACCTGAGCCCCCACCCCCACCCGGTCGTTTGGATGATATTTGAAAGGATGAGCGTCAAGATCCTTGTTGTAAGCCTTCCTGGTTTGGGCAGACATGTCCTACTCCTTCTAAGTTGACAAACTTGGCTTTTGCGGCATCATATCTGATTCAGATGGCTCGTGACACTCGATGATGATGAGGCAAACCCTGCAGCTCCATGATCGCTTTCCCGCAACAATGAGACCCCATGAGAACAATGAGAACAACGTGTTCCATCCAAGATGCCTTGGCTCAGTGGTTGGGAATGCGGTTGTTGTGCAGCCTAACGACCCGAGTTCAATTCCTAGAATTGACACGTGATACCCAGGGGGTTTTCCTCATTTATTGATGATCAAGCTTGGTGTGTGGTGGAACTACTCATTAAGAAATATCTTGATACTTATTTAAAAAATTCCGAGGACCATGTTTATCTTGGTACTCATATTAAAATGGTTATATGATGCAGAGGCCGGGAAGTGAAAATCTCTCCCATTTTTAAGGGAAGTGAGTTAAAATGGAAGTGAGTCTAGCTCAACTGGTTGGGAGAGTGGATGTACAAACCCAACACCTAAGTTCAAGTCCTCACGGAGACGAAATTAGGTTCCTATTTATTCTTGAGCACCGGCCTTTTCTGAGGCCGGGGAAGTGAAATTCTCCCCCAATTTTTAAGAAAACAACTCAGTTCATCAATGAACACAGTACAGACGTCGTTTCGTCCCGTCTCTCCTGCGAGAGATAGGGCGAAACCTAACGCGCCGCCACCCCAGCCCCCTCGCTTCTCCACCTTCCCCTCGCTGCCGTCGGGCGAAGCCCGGACGGCGTCGGCGGCGGCGGGGATCTCCTTCCTCCTCACGTGATATGCTACGACGCGGACTCGGCACCTTGGTGGGGAGGGCATGTTCTGGCGCAGGATGTGGTGGCGGGGCTGCGTATGTTCACGTCGGGGCGGGATTGGGGTGGCGGCTCTGCGGCGGCTGCGTGGCGGCGGCCAGGCCCGGCAAGCAGGCGGTGGCGTATGACGAGATGTCCAGCGGCGGTTGTTGGTTCTATATCCGGCGTATCTCGTAGTAGGGGTCCTAAGCTAGGCGTCTTGGAGCGATGGTAACATGGACACGGGGTTTTACCCAGCTTCGGGCTCTCTCGCAGAGATAATACCCTACATGCTGCTTTTGATTGTATTCATATGGGTGTAGTACAGAGTATATGTATCTACCACGAGATTGTACTAATGAATATGAGATATCTATTAACTAGCCTGGCCTCGGTTTATATAAGACACCGGAGGCCTAGGGTTTAGGAGAGTCCTTGTCTTGGGTGCCAAGTCTTGTGGAGTCTTCCTTGTATGCGGCAGGGGCTGTCCGAACTGGCCCATGAGTATGCGGCCATGGGGGTCCTCGGCCCAATCTAACTGATCAGGAGACGACGTGGTGAGTACCCCTTAGTCCAGGACACCGTCAGTAGCCCCCTGAACCGGTCTTCAAGTTGGGGACGCTCCTCGATTCTTCCGAACTGTTCTTCATCTTCGGTCGTCGGTCTTGAAAACTAGTTCAACAAATCTTTCCATCTATGATCTTAAGGATCGCCAAAGTGAATCCAAAGAGTTTACACGTCGGGTATCCGAGGAGCCCCTTTAAGTTTCCGGCCTTTATCAATGCCTTGTTATTTTTATGCCACACCTCGGGTTTGAAGTTGTTCCCGGGCGGCAGTGTCCTCTTGCGTCCGAGCTCCAACGCCGGACTGCATTCGAGGTATCTTTTGCAGCCGAGCACCAATGCCGGACCGCTTCCGAGCTCCAACGCCGGAATGTATCCGAGCTCCACCGTCGGACTGTATCCGAAGAGTATTGTTACAGCCGAGCTCCAACGCCGAACTGCATTCGAGGTGTCATAGATCACCTTGGTTCAAAAAAGTTGAAGGAGTTTAGCCGAGCTTAATGCCGGAAATGCCCTCTATGGAGCCAGCCACTGGCGCCCGAGCTTTATGCCGGACTGCTTCCGAGATGAAGCACCACCTTGGGCTTGGGCTGATTTGCGGATTTTATTTCCGATTGATGCAATTTAATTACTGACGAGACATGTAGCCGGTAGCCCTCAAGGTATGTGTCGGCCTAAAATTCCGAGATGCACTTTAGAGGAGATAGTGATCGGCGGACGGACCCTTGAGAGAGGGTTTTGAGAAGTCGTCGTAATATACCAGCTTGATGCCGGATAGGTCCATATGGTACCTATTGTTGTCCAAAGGCGCGTTTGCGCATAGTTCGGTCAAGCCGAACACTGAGCACTTTGAATTTTCTGCCTTGAATAGGCAATGCAGTAGCCCCCGAGACACTGGTCGGGTGGCAACACCGGATCAGGGGATCGATGTACTCCTTTAATATTTGTAAATGATAAGCACGAAGCCCAGTAGCCCCCGAGCCTTAATGTGGGCACGGGTGGCCGAATTAAGGATCGATATCCGAAGTAAAATCACAAATTATGTGTAATGATTCTATGTATCCAAGTACTTTACATCATTAATGCTCGGATCCGCATTGTACAAAACTTTGTTGACCGACCATCGGCTTCAACATCTTCGGCCAGTAGCCGAGGAGTGTTTTACTACTTTATAAAGCCGTTATAAGGGCAAAGATTTATGGAAAACAAGGCAATCCGGCCATACGGTTTTATAAACAAAGGTACACGGAGAGATATGTTATATTACGTTTTAACGTAAGAAACATCTTCCAAAGAAAATAGTCACGCTATCGGTTCCTTTCTTTGGGTCGTCATGCTTATCATGATCATGAAACCTTCACCTCCGATCAATGTGGGAGGAAAATATTGAGGATTTAGTTCAGGGAAAGTTCCCGAACCCTATGGTATTAATGAACCAAAATTTTCACTTCCGTTGTTGTCGACCAATGTGATCCTTTAAGATTGCTAGCTTTCGGCTTCACCCAGTCTGAGGTACTTACTCGGATGACCCGGTAGTAACAATCACAGAGGTGCTCCCTTTACCACCTAGCCGAACAATCGGGAACGTAGGGGTAAGCATAGGAGCCAGGCAACCCAGCTTGGCCAAAATCTTAAGTCAAATTGATGCATATTTATGGCTTTATAACGATGATTACGGAAGGCAGCCCTTGTATATTAAATATAAATGCCGATGATATGTTTATTTTGACTCCGTTGCGGCCGTTTATCAGTTGAAAGTGGCCCATCATCGGCTTCTACCCCTTTGTAGATACTACGCAGGGTGTTTCCGCAATAACAAGACAACCCTTAGCCGATGTCTCGGTGCCCGAAGGCGGCTGTGTTAGCGGAAATGAGGCAATCAGATATGCGGGCTTTATAACTTTCACTTAGTCATAGGAGCTTAAAGTTGGGAGGCCAGCTACTAGCCCCTGGTTAATGTTCGGCGACAACCGAGGTCAAGCCGTAAACACGTTGACCAATGTTATCAACGACCCGTCATTTAACACGGGTTGACCTCTATCGATCTTATAGTTCAATACAGTCATCGGATCGCTAACCAGTTTACGCTTATTGTGACAGTCAATTTTCGGCTTTCTCCACTGAGGTGCTTAACCATGCGAGCTGGAAGCACAATCGCAGTGGTTCTCCCTTTGCACACCTAGCCGAACAAAGCGGAACGTAGGAGGCAAGCACAGGAGCCGGGCAACCCAACTATTGACCGAAGACACAATTCGAAACCGATGCATATATAGTAATGTCCGAGAATGTTTTTGCCGAATATCTAAAGGTGTCCGGCGTTGCACTGCGAGACTTATGCTGGAAACACACAAATAGTTTAAAAGTGCCATAGGCTTGGAAAAACCAAAAAATTCAGTAAAAACTTGACGTCCGAACTAGATCAAGTGTTCGGTGCCAATCCGAAAATTGGTCTTTGGAGAGAAAAAAAATTGTGCTTCTGCCGTGCTTTAACATGACACATCCTATCTCAAAACTTCAAGCGGGTCAGCCTACGGCTTCAAGCTCCTGATCCCGAAGGCGGAGTGCTTCTCCGAGGCCGGATTAGCAAACTAAACTCGAGCGGCTGTAGAGAGAAGCTAGGCTATCCGGCTATTGACCATGCACTCGAGTCGAAAAAGGAGCGGTAGAAAAAGACTTTGCAACGACCAAGAAGAAAACACTTATTATAAAACAACTCATATAAATTTAAGAGCCCCCAAGTGACTTGGGTAAAAGAATTTTATGTATAATGATTATATGTACCGAAGTACTTATATCATATCTGTGTTCACCCGAACTTTAAACGCGTCTTAACCGACCGTCGGCTTCTCCCTCTTCGGTCAAGGACCGAAAAGTGTTATGTACTCCACCTATCGAGAATATCAACGGTGTTTCCGATAACCAGGCAATCAGGCCATAAGGCTGTAACAGACAAAGCGCGCTCCGGGAACTTATGCTATATTACTGACGAAGTGTAAGAAGCATCTTCGAAGAAAATAGTACCTCCACCGATACCTTTCTTCGGTTGCTCATTGTCACTATGAGACTTGTGCAATGGATTTTTTGTACTCATGAGTTCCGTTGTGTGCCGACCATGATTGAAAACAATAAGAGCGCTAGCTTTCGGCTTCACCCAGTCTGAGGTCCGAGCTCGAATGACCCGATCGTGATAATCGCAGAGGTGCTTCCTTTACTCCCTAACCGAACAATCGGGAACGTAGGGGTAAACACAGGAGCAAGGCAACCCAGCTTGCGGAACACTTAAGTCAATATGGTGCATTGGCGTAATACACGAACAAGAAACGAAGCCGTACAAGTATAATCATATGCAAAAGGAAAAGCTTCATAAAGGAAGCCACCAAGTAGACGGGGTATTTGAATTTGTGTGTCACAAACAAAGTTTTGACAAGGAAGTTTTTCACATACAACTTTTTGCCAAAAAAGTATAATGCTTTGGTCGAACCGAACAAAATTTAAAATTGAAAATTCTGAGCATACAAGCGACTTAGCTGGTTAATGTGCTTGGTGTCGATGCACGACCCGAGCTTACGGCAGGACAAGGTCCCAGGCCCCAAGCCGGTCCCGAGGTGGCGGGGCGAAGAGCTCGGCACTCTGAAGTGGCGACATAGCACGGCCAATGCAGGCCCGCAGTGTGACGCCGAAGTCCCCGTCGTGGGTTAATGAAGTGATGACGAAGCCCTCGGTCCAGCCGAGGTGACGTGGTACGTCGGTACGCAGAGATGACAGCGCTGCCCGATCCGGATCCTTTATCTGTGCACAGAAAATAGTGCAAGCCGGAGATAATAGGAATAATAATAAATTTTAAAAAATGTTGCATAATTAATAATTTATGCAAAGTGAGTAATAAAGACATATGGCCTGTGTGCCGAACACTCGATGAGGTAGAGCTCTCTCAACGATGCCGAAGTCCCCGAGGCAACAGAACACGTCGGTATGGCAACACGACCAACAAGGTGATCACGCGAGCCGATTTACGCTGATTGGGACGACGGCGTCGGCTTGCCGAAGAAACCACGTGACGTAGTCGAAGTCCATTACTGAACCACCATGTGACCGTCGTTAATGCGACCACCATTTGATAGACCTGCGTACAGATGAAGGAACAAACCAGAGTAATAATTCCTTGGGAAAAATAAACCCAAACAAGCAAAAATTACTAGGATAAATAGCACCTGGTTTATTTGTTGTAGCAATCCGAAGAAAGGTGAGTCCCAAAATTGGGACTCGATCCGCACACCCATTGCCTGATGGGCGATAAAGCGACGGCATGGCGATGCTGGAAAAGGTTGGCTTGCCGAGACAAAGCCCTCGGTCCAGCTAACGTGACGAAGCTGGTCGGCTGGTGACGCCGAAGTCACCGGAGTATGTTGATGAAGAAATAGCCGAGTCCCCGGTCCAGTCGAGGTGACGGAGTAGGTCGGTGAGGAGACATTGCAGCTGCCATGTCAGCCGAGGTGTCGAAGTAGGTCGGCGTGATGGACATCGGCTTGAAGAAGCAACAGTGCGGCCATGCAAACGCAGGTCGTGACTTGTGATGCGGTCAATGCCGGCTTGATGAAGTGATCATGCGGCGATGCCGGTGTGCCCGCTCCGTGTAATCCGTGGGGCAGCAATGTTGGTGATGATTTATCCTTCGCGATGCCGAACTCTTGTTCGGCTTTCCGAGATGATGATCGAAGAAGTTGAGCTCAGTCAACAAAGCGGCGACGTGTCTAGCGCAGGTCGGCAGCCGTGGAGCAATATTGCCGGATTGGTTTGACACCAGCGTGATGGTGAAGATTACCTCGAAGGAGGCTTAAAATTTTATGGGTACGTGTTTAAAAACAACGCACAATACCCTAGAAAAAAATTCCTTCAAAAGGGTTGTCCAATGTTCCGTTCATGAAGAAACATGAACTCGGGTTGGATTCGTATTCGCGCAAAAAACAGATCCAAAAATTTGTCCACTCATCGGAAGGTTCCCGGAGTTTGAACCGTCGGATCGAGCTGAAATTTGGAGGGGTGGTAGATATGGGAATTCCACAGCAGATGAACGGTTGGATCTTCCAAAGGACCTCCGAGCTGGGCTCTGGAGACCACACCCTAAACTCGTCCAGATTCCCGTCCGGATTTGACAGGGCTCCGGTATATCATAGATTGCCAGAGATTCCTCCATCGGAACTCGGCGAAATTTGGCATGGTTGTTGTACACTTAATCTCGCACAATTCCACTGAAGGAATTGTCAAAGCGATGCTCGAGGAGGTGGTGGCAGCGGATACAAGTTTGCTGTTCGGAAAAAACAGCACGGTCGCCCGAGGGCAATGTTGACGTTGAGCCCCCGAGCTCCATGGATGATTCTTCCATGATCATGATAGAGATCGGAGTTGATGTTGACGAAGGCCCTCGTCCGAACATGATGATCGGAGATAGGGCACAGTCCTTGGCTAAGCCAAGGTGACCAGTCGAGCCGGCGACAAAAGATGCCGACATCGACCATAAAGCTCGGCTCCGATGCGTAGATCGCGCCGGAGACGATCCGAATTCCCATCGCCCCGTGGCGACCGCCAGCAGGCTCTCAATGAAAGCACCAATGTCGGTTCTATATCCGACGTATCTCGTAGTAGGGGTCCTAAGCTAGGCGTCTTGGAGCGATGGTAACATGGACACGGGGTTTTACCCAGCTTCGGGCTCTCTCGCAGAGATAATACCCTACATGCTGCTTTTGATTGTATTCATATGGGTGTAGTACAGAGTACATGTATCTACCACGAGATTGTAGTAATGAATATGAGATATCTATTGACTAGCCTGGCCTCAGTTTATATAAGACACCGGAGGCCTAGGGTTTAGGAGAGTCCTTGTCTTGGGCGCCAAGTCTTGTGGAGTCTTCCTTGTATGCGGCAGGGGCTGTCCGAACTGGCCCATGAGTATGCGGCCATGGGGGTCCTCGGCCCAATCTAACTGATCAGGAGACGACGTGGTGAGTACCCCTTAGTCCAGGACACCGTCACTCAGTCCGCTGGAGAAGAAGCTTTTGTTCGGCTCAGCCGGACATGAGTGCTACGGTTAATTAATTATACCTCTAGCATGTTGATAGCATGCCTTCTACTATTTTGGAAGAGTGTCAACTTTAGAAAGTAATGATCCCACTATTTTGGAGGATGTTGAATCTTATAATATTTATGAAATTGGATTTGGAGAGGTCATGACTTTATTTAGTGATGAGTCCACTATCTTGGAAGAGGTTTCAATCGATTATGATGAGAACAAAGTTGCTACTTATGATGATTATTGTGATGAAACTTATGCCATAAAAAGTAGTGACGATTATATTTATACAACTTGTCATGATTATGATTACCCTTTTTCTGAACATTACTCTTTTAATGTGGAAACAATTTATAGTATTCAAGTCTCTTATGATACCCCCACTATTCCGAATGAGAATAAATTTGCTTATGTGGAGAGTAGTAAAATTTCTATGCAAGCAGATCATGAAAAGAATGCTTTAGGTGCTGGTTATATTGTTGAATTCATTCATGATCCTACTGAAAATTATTATAAGGGAGGAATATATGCTTGTAGGAATTGCAATAATATCAAGTTTCCTCTCTATGTGCTTAAAGTTTTAAAGTTATGCCTGTTTTGCCTTCCTATGCTAGTTGATTATTGTTCCCATAAGTTGTTTGCTCACAAAATCCCTATGCATAGGAAGTGGGTTAGACTTAAATGTGCTAGTCATATTCTTCATGACGCTCTCTTTATGTTTCAATTCTTATCTTTTATGTGAGCATCATTGAAATCATCATTCCTAGCTAGGGGCATTAAACGATAGCGCTTGTTGGGAGGCAACCCAATTTTATTTTAGTTTATTGCTTTTTGGTTATGTTTAGTAATAAATAATCCATATATCTTTGTTTATATGTGGTTTTATGTTTTAATTAGTGTTTGTGCCAAGTAGAACCTTTGGGAAGACTTGGGTGAAGTCTTTATGATCATGCTGTAAAAAACAGAAACTTTAGCGCTCACGAGATTAGCTAAAACTTTTTACTGGAGAGTGCTATTTAGTTTATTATTTTTTCATATGATTACTATACAAATTACTCAGTTCCACCAATTTATTTAAGAATTTTTGGAGTTCCAGAAGTATATGTTTGATACAGATTACTACAAACTGTTCTGTTTTTGATAGATTCTGTTTTTCGTGTGTTGTTTGCTTATTTTGATGAATCTATGGCTAGTAAAATAGTTTATAAACCATAGAGAAGTTGGAATACAGTAGGTTTAACACCAATATAAATAAAGAATGAGTTCATTACAGTACCTTGAAGTGGTGTTTTGTTTTCTTTCTCTAATGGAGCTCACGAGATTTTCTGTTAAGTTTTGTGTTGTGAAGTTTTCAAGTTTTGGTGAAAGATTTGATGGATTATGGAACAAGGAGTGGCAAGAGCCTAAGCTTGGGGATGCCCAAGGCACCCCCAAGATAATCTAAGGACACCAAAAAGCCAAAGCTTGGGGATGCCCCGGAAGGCATCCCCTCTTTCGTCTACTTCCATCGGTAACTTTACTTGGAGCTATATTTTTATTCACCACATGATATGTGTTTTGCTTGGAGCGTCTTGTATTATTTGAGTCTTTGCTTTTTAGTTTACCACAATCATCTTTGCTGTACACACCTTTTGAGAGAGACACACTTGATTCGGAAATTATTAGAATACTCTATGTGCTTCACTTATATCTTTTGAGTTATATAGTTTTTGCTCTAGTGCTTCACTTATATCTTTTAGAGCACGGTGGTGGATTTGTTTTATAGAAACTATTGTTCTCTCATGCTTCACTTAGATTATTTTGAGAGTCCTACAAAACAACATGGTAGTTTGCTTTAACAATAATAGGCATTCAAAGAAGAAAAATTCTTATGAGTGTGTTGAATACTATGAGAAGTTTGATGCTTGATAATTGTTTTGAGATATGAAGATGGTGATATTAGAGTCATGCTAGTTGAGTAGTTTTGAATTTGAGAAATACTTGTGTTAAAGTTTGTGATTCCCGTAGCATGCACGTATGGTGAACCGTTATGTGATGAAGTCAGAGCATGATTTATTTATTGATTGTCTTCCTTATGAGTGGCGGTCGGGGACGAGCGATGGTCTTTTCCTACCAATCTATCCCCCTAGGAGCATGCGCGTAATACTTTGCTTTGATAACTTGTAGATTTTTGCAATAAGTATATGAGTTCTTTATTACTAATGTTGAGTCCATGTATTATACGCACTTTTCCTCCTTCCACCATTGCTAGCCTCTCTAATACCGCGCACTTTTCGCCGGTATCATACACTCACCATATACCTTCCTCAAAACAGCCACCATACCTACCTATCATGGCATCTCCATAGCCATTACGAGATATATTGCCATGCAACTTACCACCGTTTCATTTACTATGACACGCTCCATCATTGTCATATTGCTTCGCATGATCATGTAGTTGACATTGTATTTGTGGTAAAGCCACCGTTCATAATTCTTTCATGCATGTCACTCTTGATTCATTGCATATCCCGGTACACCGCCGGAGGCATTCACATAGAGTCATATTTTGTTCTAAGTATTGAGTTGTAATTGTTGAGTTGTAAGTAAATAAAAGTGTGATGATCATCATTTTTAGAGCATTGTCCCAAGTGAGGAAAGGATGATGGAGACTATGATTCCCCCACAAGTCGGGATGAGACTCTGGACGAAAAAAAAGAAGAAGAAAGAGGCCATAAAAAAGAAGAAGAAAAGGCCCAAATAAAAAAACTGAGAGAAAAAAGAGAGAAGGGACAATGTTACTATCCTTTTACCACACTTGTGCTTCAAAGTAGCACCATTATCTTCATAATAGAGAGTCTCCTATGTTGTCACTTTCATATACTAGGGAATTTTACATTATAGAACTTGGCTTGTATATTCCAATGATGGGCTTCCTCAAAATGCCCTAGGTCTTCGTGAGCAAGCGAGTTGGATGCACACCCACTTAGTTTCTTTTATTGAACTTTCATACACTTATAGCTCTAGTGCATCCGTTGCATGGCAATCCCTACTCACTCACATTGATATCTATTGATAGGCATCTCCATAGCCCGTTGATACGCCTAGTTGGTGTGAGATTATCTTCTCCTTTTTGTCTTCTCCACAACCACCATTCTAATCCACCTATAGTGCTATGTCCATGGCTCACGCTCATGTATTTCGTGAAGATTGAAAAAGTTTGAGAACATCAAAAGTATGAAACAATTGCTTGGCTTGTCATCGGGGTTGTGCATGATTTAAATACTTTGTGTGGTGAAGATAGAGCATAGACAAACTATATGATTTTGTACGGATAACTTACTTTGGCCATGTTATTTTGAGAAGACATGATTGATTTGTTAGTATGCTTGAAGTATTATTGTTTTCATGTCAATATTAAACTTTTGTTTTGAATCTTATGGATCTGAATATTCTTGCCACAATAAAGAAGATTACATGGATAAATATGTTAGGTAGCATTCCACATCAAAAATTCTGTTTTTATCATTTACCTACTCGAGGACGAGCAGGAATTAAGCTTGGGGATGCTGATACGTCTCCAACGTATCTATAATTTTTGATTGTTCCATGCTAGTATATTATCTGTTTTGGATGTTTATGGGACTTATTAAACACTTTTATATTATTTTGGGACTAACCTATTAACCCAGAGCCCAGTGCCAGTTCCTGTTTTTTCCCTTGTTTCAGTGTTTCGCAGAAAAGGAATATCAAACGGAGTCCAAACGAATGAAACCTTCGGGAAAGTTATTTTTGGAACGGAAGCAATCAAGAAGACTTGGAGTATACATAAGGGAAGCAACGAGGAAGGCACGAGGCAGGGGGCGCGCCCACCCCCCTGGGCGCGCCCTCCACCCTCGTGGGCCCCTCGTGTCTTCCCTGATGTATTTCTTCCGCCTATATATATCCATATACCCTAATAACTTTGGGGAACATAATAGATCGGGAGTTCCGCCGCCGCAAGCCTCTGTAGCCACCACAAACCAATCGGGACCCTGTTCCGGCACCCTGCCGGAGGGGGGAACCCTCACCGGTGGCCATCTTCATCATCCCGGCGCTCTCCATGACGGGGAGGGAGTAGTTCACCCTCGGGGCTGAGGGTATGTACCAGTAGCTATGTGTTTGATCTCTCTCTCTCTTTCTCTCTCGTGTTCTTGAGGTGATACGATCTTGATGTATCGTGAGCTTTGCTATTATAGTTGGATCTTTATGATGTTTCTCCCCCTCTACTCTCTTGTAATGGATTGAGTTTTCCCTTTGAAGTCATCTTATCGGATTGAGTCTTTAAGGATTTGAGAACACTTGATGTATGTCTTGCCGTGCTTATCTGTGGTGACAATGGGATATCACGTGATCCACTTGATGTGTCTTTTGGTGATCAACTTGCGGGTTCCGCCCATGAACCTATGCATAGGGGTTGGCACACGTTTTCGTCTTGACTCTCTGGTAGAAACTTTGGGGCACTCTTTGAAGTACTTTGTGTTGGTTTGAATAGATGAATCTGAGATTGTGTGATGCATATCGTATAATCATACCCACGGATACTTGAGGTGACATTGGAGTATCTAGGTGACATTAGGGTTTTGGTTGATGTGTGTCTTAAGGTGTTATTCTAGTACGAACTCTAGGGCTGTTTGTGACACTTATAGGAATAGCCCAATGGATTGATTGGAAAGAATAACTTTGAGGTGGTTTCGTACCCTACAATAATCTCTTCGTTTGTTCTCCGCTATTAGTGACTTTGGAGTGACTCTTTGTTGCATGTTGAGGGATAGTTATATGATCCAATTATGTTATTATTGTTGAGAGAACTTGCACTAGTGAAAGTATGAACCCTAGGCCTTGTTTCCTAGCATTGCAATACCGTTTACGCTCACTTTTATTACGTGTTACCTTGCTGTTTTTATATTTTCAGATTACAAAAACCTATATCTACCATCCATATTGCACTTGTATCACCATCTCTTCGCCGAACTAGTGCACCTATACAATTTACCATTGTATTGGGTGTGTTGGGGACACAAGAGACTCTTTGTTATTTGGTTGCAGGGTTGTTTGAGAGAGACCATCTTCATCCTACGCCTCCCAAGGATTGATAAACCTTAGGTCATCCACTTGAGGGAAATTTGCTACTGTCCTACAAACCTCTGCACTTGGAGGCCCAACAACGTCTACAAGAAGAAGGTTGTGTAGTAGACATCAGTGTGTTCCGTGTGGGGCGTCGGAGATGGCAATGGGTGGGATGTGCTGTCAACATATAGTAGGCCTTTGCCCAGATACAACCTCCCCTCTCTCTAAAAAATAGAAAATACTACCTCCCCTAGAACGCGACCCCCTTTTTCTCGTTGATCCCACGCAACCTCTTCATCTCGCTCGCTCTCCCCTTTCTCCGTTGCCCCAGGCCGCCACATCCCCCTCCCGTCAGCGATGGAGGCCCTGCAACCCATGGGACAGTGACGGTGGCCTCACGGGGGTGGCCTCGTCGACAACCTCGACTGTGTGGATGAACCAACGTTGGTCGGTGTGCCCGGCGACAAGTTCCCGTAATTGTTGGTCATTGCTACCTAGACCAGATCGAAGCACGACAAGGTCGCCTGTCGACCAACACCTCCTACAGTCTAGATCCGCCACCACTAACCTTGCGTGCAGGGAGCTCCTTTCCTTTCTCACCCCTTGTATTTCTCTTCCTTTGTTTATTCTCCTCTGTTTCTGCCGTGGTGTAGCAGACCATGGAGGACTACTGGAAGCGCACTTCGTGCAGTCGCCGGCTTGCGCATGGACAAAGAGGACGGGATTAAGATGTCGGAGGCCATGGATGTTGGAGCCCACAATAGGTGCTTGGCTATACACTTCTTTTCTTCTCCTCCCTGCAAATGTGCTTATGTTATTTTGTTCTTCACTAGCAGAATGTTCATCTATAACAAGAATGAAGATAGTTCCCGCAAAAAAACAAGAATGAAGATAGTTCATCAGAAAATCAAGCGAGGACATTGAGAAAAGGGGATTCCTTCTCCTTTCTCCCTCTCTATCACTACTGATGATCACATGTTTCCCTCGATTTTTAGTTTATTTTGGTTATCCGTGTCATCGTGTGCTTTCAGTTATATTGTTTCCTAAACAAATAACAAAAGTTAGTAGGAGTTATGTCTGATCATATCTGTTTCATGTGTTTGTTGTTCACACTGGTGGAATTTTCTAATGTTGTTTGTCTCAGGTTGTTCATCTCAGATTGTGAATTTTATAATGTTGTTTGATAACAGATAAGTTTTCCCAGACAACTTCCATGGGCAGATTGTCATTGACTCACTTGGTTCTGCTACTTACTGGCATACTTTTACTACTTATTAAGTGCTAAGAACATTTTGAATTAACTGAAGGTAGCTTGCTTCTGTTTTATGGTACATGCATACTAATTTTAGCTGACAGAAAATGTGCTTTGTCAGCATGAAGGTAAAAGATGGGAAGGTATAATGCTCACGGGCCTCAGTGATACTATCATATAGTGATAACTGCTGCAAAGTTCATATAATGGTCCTTGTTTCTTTTATTGGAATATTGACATTGTTTTCAAAGATTCAATTTAGTTGGATTGAGTTTGTGTTTTAACTTTCTAACATGTGTATGCAGATGAACTAAGAATTAAAGGTAGTATTTATTTAAAGTTTCTTTTTCCATTGAAATGTGCAGTTTTACACATTTCTATGCCCCTTTTCCTATTTGTGTGCATCAAACAGTAGAAATCAATGTTAATATTCTTTATCTGCGAGCTAACTGAGAGGCATTTCCTTTTTATGTCTAGCTGAGAGTTTAATTGTCACAATGTAATCTAGGGAACTAAGCCAGGAGAATGGGATTTCACAGGGTAATTTAATTATAGCCTTTGCTTGCAGTTTCCTTCTCTACATTAGGAGTTTCAGTTCTGCAATTGTTTCTCTCTGGTTTCATAAAGTTGTGTATTTTCTAAATATACGATTGCTAGTTTCAGCAATATATCATGTGTCTACCACAACCCAGCAAGCAAGGGCTTTATCTATGTCTTTTATTTGTTGTATCATAAACATCATCTATGCTTAGTTTGCACATATTATGTTGGTACTTCAACGGCGTGGTATATCTCCCACACCATCAGCTCTTTCCTATAAGGATCCCAAAACATGGATTAGTGGTATGCAGCTGAAGGAGTTACACTTAGATCAGTTGTTGAAGGAAACCATATGTTATTGTTACACATTTCACCTGTGTTCATGAATAGAAACTAAAATGTGCATATATTGCAGTCTTATAATTGTTTTGCTGTCATCTAGACTGTACCAAATATGCAATTTTGGGAAAGGTCTAAATTCTATTAAAAATAGAAATGGTATGATGCATACTATTTAAACTTATAAATGAAGCAACAGATCTGCTTCATTTTCTTTTTTCCCCTTCTACAGCTCTACACTTGTATCCAGAAATTGATGATGTTACAGGAAATAGCCTCGAAATTTCTAGACTACCTGCTTCAATACAGAACTTTGGGTTAACGCTCGGATAGTTATTTTATTTATGCAGGGAAAATTACAATGCATGTCCTTTTTTTGTTGTCAGGAATTGTTTTGTTTTATGATATGGATTTGTGTGTATTTTATCTCATCCGATATCAAACTCATAATGATGAACATCTTATCTAAACTCGTCATACTTCTCTTTCTTGCTTCAGGTTGGGAAGCAGTCAATTGGTGACCATCAAACGTGTCGGAACTTCCAAGCAAATGTCTCTCTGTGGCTAAAATAAATCGGTTTTCCCCTCAAGTCACTAAACTGCAATGCGTAGTTGGTCGGTCACTGTCAATTGGATTCGGGAATTGAAATGTCTTGCCATTTTACAATTCTTGTTTTGCTTCACAATCTTCTCTATTAAATAAACCTGTTAGTATCTATGAAACAACACCTTTTAGTATCTATGAAACTAGTACGTTTGCTCTGCTTTATAAATGAACACTTATCTCCTGCAGTTTTTACCGTGTCTTATATTTGAAGTGCTATGCTCATCTGACAACTTTTTTTTGCTGAATTACACATGTTGTCATAAGACATTAACAAATACGAAAGCTTGATTGGTGCGCACAATTTTTCCTCAAGAGGCGCCACCACTAGTTATTACTGAGGTGGTAGGACTGCTGGATGTCCCACGCTTTCGGCGAAAGGAGGTACTACTAGATTACAATTTTCTCCATTCTCGGCGGAGGAGTGCGAGAGCAGTGAAAACACGCAGGCTCAGTGATTACATGGCCCACCTCACACTATCACCATATTTTCTGGACACCGTGCGACACCTAACTCTTTACATAGTACTAGTATAGTACGTACTGTAATTTATCAGCGAGATAAATTTGTACAATGCTATGAAGCTTCCAGCTTCTGTTTCATGTATCTTGCGTCCAAGGTTGCCCATTGCAACATTTCATCAAATACAAAGGAGACTAACATGCATGCTATTGCATCTCAATGATTGATAGATCATAGCCAATATGTCCCTCCATTCCAAAATAAGTGTCTCAACTTTATGCAAACTTTAGTACAAAGTTGTACTACTACTAAAGTTGACACTTATTTTGGAACAGAGACAACTAAAGAAAAAAACGATCCATGCAGTCCCTAGCCCTTGAACCGTAAACCCTAACCAGGCTTTAATTTGCTGGCAACGTTGCAGCTTCCGAAGAAATGAAGTTTGCAACCCTTTGACCATCGGATCATTTTGTGCAGTTTCACCAAAATCGAGATGAGCATCCCTGTGGCAAGGAAATTGAAGAAGCGTGATTAGAATAAGATTACTGGGACTAGTTGATGAGACAACTCATCACAAATACAGTATGTAGAAGCGAGTAGAGGTATGTGCGGGGCAAAGAAGTAGAGAAATATCCACATGGAGTGATGTGGGCAGCTGGAGCAGTGGTGCAAGCCGACTGTAAAGGGATTTGTACCTGAGGGATGTCGGGACGTAGCTCAACCTAGAGGAGGGCGGCGGGAGGAGGCAACTGCCCACGTCGCGGCAGTGAGCAATGGACGAAGGCGACCTCACCGGCTTTGTGAGAGAGAACGGCGGGGACCCCTGATCAGGACGTGCCAACAGTGGGTTTTCGCTGTCGGCAACGGCGACCGCATCTACACTAAGCATCCACCCCTTCCCCCAGCGGACGTGATCCGCCGGGATGTTAGAGATGTGGCCACAGTCGTTTTGTGCGAGAGAGTGTGAAGACTGAAGAGAGCAACCCCAGCAAGCAACCGTGTAGGCTCGTCCTGCCTATGTATATAGTGGAGCGGTTTCCTTTTCTCTCCATATGAACCTATTTATATTGCGTACGTGCGACTGAAGAAAAAAAACTTTATTTATAAATGACGCGACACCTACTACTCGTTCTCCTATAAACCTTGCGCTTGGCATCTCCAAAATATTAACCTTGTGATTGGCTCTTCGCCTCTTCGGGAAGTCAAGCAATAATCGTACTGCAGTATATATCGTTTTGGCTATATGAGACCGAATGAATTGCTGCACGTCCACCACGTGGGCGAGGGTCGAGGGGCGAGGGAGAGTGCGTACTATTACGTTCGTTTCAATATGGACTACATACGAAGCAAAATGAGTGAATCTACACTCTAAAATACATCTATACACTACAAAAAAATACACTTCCGTGATGATACGTGTTTGTCACGGTAGGTCGCTTTTTTTGTCATGCATGTACATCCATGACGATTTTATGATAGAATCAAGATAATCATACCTGTGCTGTCGTAAAAGTGTTCCATGACATTACCAAAATTATCATCACGGAAGTGTCCACTTCCATGACGATAAATCGCGCGTCACAGAAGTGCTTTCGTCAACGGTGAACGACACGTGGCATCCACCGTAACAGAACGCCGTTAAGCTATCGGGTCGGGTTTTGGATCCGGTAACCCGTTAACAGCCCCGACCAATGGGAAATTTCCACGTGTAAAATTCTTATTGGCCGGACGAAACACGTGTCAGCTCGTCAGTGGGTCAGATAGGCGCCTATGATATGTCGACACGTGCCACGACCCACCACTGGCCCATTTAGCTTACAAAGCCGGCCCGTTTGACTTGGTCAAAATTTAACGGCTGGCCCATGAAAAGCCTGTTAACGGTCTCTTCGCAAATAGCCCATTTTTACGGCCCGTTAACTCATGGCCCGTTAGGCCCTAAAGGAAATCGGCCCAACAATGTCATGTGGGCCGTCAAATATAACACCAGCCCATTTCACTTTCGGCCCATGTATGGCCCACAACGTCTTTTGGCCCATATGAGGCCTTCCTATCTTTCGGCCCTTTACAGGCCCACGGTGACTCTAGCCCATAATGAACAGTAATTTTCTTTATACCCGTTAACGGCCCGTGATTTACATGGGCTGTTTCCAGCCCGTGTTAGCTTTCGGCCTATTGACGGCCCATACGTTCTTGGGCTCCTTTTCGGCCCTCGATTACTTCCGGCCCGTTACTGGCCTGTTCCCCTAATGGGCCAAATTCGGCCCATGGCAAGAGTCGGCCCATTACTGGCCTGTTCCCCTAATGGGCCAAATTCGGCCCATGGCAAGAGTCGGCTCGTTACTGGCCTGTTACCCTAATGGGCCAAATTCGGCCCATGGCAAGAGTCGGCCCGTTTCTGGCCTGTTAACCCGTTGCGCCGTTTCCAGCCCGTCCTATATTCTGGCCCATTAACGACCCGTTATGCCTGTGACAGAATTAAGCCTTTGCTGTCCTACGGCCTGTTAACGGCCTGTTACCGTGCTGGGCCGACACCAATTACGCCCGATTACGGCCCATGTAGACCCATTTATCCGACGGCCCGAGGCCCACCGATTACAGGCCCATTTATCGACGGCCCGTAGGAGACCCATGGATCCTACGGCCCGTATATGGCCCATGGTAGTTGCGGCCACTAGCAAACCAGGGAAAAAGAAGACTAGGAAATAAATAAGGCCGAAACTAACGCTAGGCTATTAAGGCGATTGCACAGATTACATCCACTCGGCATCAAAGATCGCCACCAGTGCAAATATAGGGAACACCCTACACTATACAAAAATGGCTTGCTGTTTTCTTCAGCCGGTGGCTGCACGTTAAGAATAAATTTTGTATCGCACCAAAACAAATTACAACTATATAACAAAAGGAAGGTTGGCATAAAACTTAACAGTCTAGCAGATAAATGCACCACCAGAAGTTCAGAAGCTCAGTTCATTTGACCTGACTGTTACGTTTTCATGTTGTATTGTCCGATGGAGCACCATAACCCTCCCCTTCATTTCCCCTAGGCTCCTGAACAACATAGCAAATGTCTGATAGTCTGGTTTCAAAACCATGCATATCTTGACGACATTGAGCAATGTTTCTCCTTGTTTCACAAAGGGTCTCTGTTAGGGAATGGACTTGTGTCTGGAGCGCAGATACAACATTGCTTTGAGCTTGCATATCTTGATCATGAGGCAGTTTGGACGATATTGCCTTAACAATCAACCCAGTATTACGCAGGAACGTGCTTTTGGCACTATTAGTGGACAGGTACTGACCCACTGCAGCAAGAGCTGACATCGCGGTTATAGTTGCCTCGCCACCTTCAGAAGGTGGCGGTTCCACCATTTTTTCATAGCTCGCTGAAAAGTTGAGGTTTTACATTAGTAGTACCAGAACAGAAGATATTAAGGAGGCAGCAAAACCAAACAAAATAGCTTTGGTCTATATACAGAACTTATTCTGGTGAACCCATGTAAAATATTAGTTGTATTTTATTGCAAAGTACATAATAAAACCAGGTTCCAAACATATGACCATGTACCATCGCTAATTTATTGTCTATTTCTTCACATTGTATTGAGGGCTAACGATAAAGAGACGAAGTTTATAATACGATAAGCATAGTATGACATCATTCATATCACAAAACAACTGAGAACAGACAAACAGGCAATTGTAACATTGTGTGGGCAAGTCCAACACGGAACTAGATTACGGGTCAAGATCAAAGGAACATCACTCCTCTCTTTTAAACCTTGTAAGGTGCAATGATACGCTAAGACAATTGTGTATAAAATTGAAAAGAGTAATAGACATTGGCTGCAAACCATGCAGTTCAAGGCACAAGTCAGAGTAAGTAGTAGTTAAAAGGCATGAGGATTAAGGACTTACAACAGCGGCTTTGACTGGTGTAGTCATGCCCTTCTTCTTGCTGGTGTGACGGTCCTTGAAGATTTCCACAACATTTGGTTCAGGTACTTTTTGGTCCTTGCGGGCTTTCCTCTACATTTCGAACAAGTCAATATAGATCTGATAATATGGTACAGTGAAAAGAGTGAAACAGCAGCTAATTACAAGAGCCTCGCAGTGTGCAATATAGCTACGAGATCCTGTCGTCTGTTGGAATTTCACTTTCATACGGTTGGCCTTGTTCTTTGAACAGTTCACCTACAAGAAGATAGATTTGTGTGGCACATGCGTAAATAGGACTTCAATATGTGATCTAATCACATATATATAATGTACCTGATACTTCGGATCAGACCAGTGTTTAACAAGGCCCCTCCAGTCTTCATCCGATATATTTTCCACTGGAGATGTTTGGGAAAGTTCACTATTAGCCTTGCCTTCAAAGTGAGTTTTCCTCAAGTTATACCGATACTGTCGCAGAGCAGACTTGAAAACATGGGTGCAAGCTTGTCTGGTTGCATCATCTTGGCTATCCAACTTGAACCTCATCTATTGAAAATTATGGGAGTCTCATTATCAGCAACCTAGAAAGTATGGGACAGAGAAAGACGATATTACTAGTTTCCATACATAACCATACTTACAGATAAATGGTCGAGGAAGGTGTTGAACTGGGTTTCGTCTTTGTCATTCCTGTACTGAATCCATGTTGGGAGGATACGTACATGACACCTAACGACAACCCCTGCCTCTGATACTAACTTGGCTGACTCTGTAGCATCACGTGGCCTTTTTAAACCTGCCTCAAAACGGATCTCCATTCTTCCTCCTCTAGATTTAGTTAACCTATCGAGCATTATCCCTGATGTTTGTTTCCTCTTGCGCCTAGGTGCTAGTCCAACAACGAACATAGGAAGTGTTAGTGTACATCAAACTGTGAGACTACATATAAAGAAGCATGCAACTGTAACTTGACTCCAGCAACTACCTTCTTGCTGTTGAAGCTCACAAGGTTCATCTGATATTGCCAACTCGTCTTGTGTCAAGAGTGCTTGGGAAGTAGTGTCAGGTGGCAAGGGAGCTTGGGAACGTGCTGCTAGCTCAGTTGACGCACGAGTAAGTCGTGCAGCTGGTAGTACTGTGGTAGGTGTTGCAAGAACTAGGGCTGTCTCTGCTTGTTTGGTGGCAGCTATTTGTTTCTGTTTGGCTTTTTTTGCAACTCGTGTAGCATGGGATGCCGTGTTTGTAGAATTTTCTGCTGGACTTTGACCTTCTATTGCACCATCAGTACCAGCAGAATCTGCAGGATTCATCCGCTTCTCATTCCCTGCCATTCTGTGTTTCTTCCTCTTTCTCTGTACCATGTTAAGTCAAGCCGACAAGAAAAATGAATAACAATTTAGTTCTTCAGAACAAATTGATGCGTGATGCAGACGGACTAAACTTTGATGTTAGACAACCACATGATAGGAGGATGTAATATGTATGAAAAACAGGACGGAAGAGATAACCAGAACTATGATGTGTAAACTAAGAAGAAGACATTTCACCAAATTAGAAGCAATGCAATGGAAGGTAGACACCATATGAAAGATTCTACAAATATCGCTCTGCCAAGTTAACAATGTCTCATCATAAATGGCGTTTAAACAAATGTGAAGCAGTACAAGAAATAAATCATATGCAAGATGCAAACAACATCACACTACCATGTTAAAGGTCTCTCGTCATTAGTGCCATTGCATATTCACAGCATTGCATATTCATAGCTTATGATGTGTAAACTAAGGAGAAGGCATTTCAACAAATTAGAAGCAATGAAAGCTAGACACCATATGAAAGATGCAACGAATATCACTCTACCAAGTTAAAACTGTCTCGTCATAAGTGCGATTTCAACAAATTAGTAGTACAAGCTAGAAAAGAATGTGAGATGTAACCTATATCACACTCCGAAGTCAAACGTGTCTTATGATAAGTGATTGTTGCAGGTTACACAACAGTAGTAATTTGATGTAAGAACATGGTGTGATAGACAGATATTGTATGTTCTAGAAACAGGAACACGTGTCTTATTCAAGTATAATGTGTAAAGTAAGCAGATGGAATTCAACAAAATTAGAAGCAATACAAGCTAGACATCACGCATAACATGCAACCACATATAACAGTGCCAAGTTAGAGGGAGCACCGGTGATGTTGCACTAGGGGAGACGTGCTCATCATAAACACAGTTTGTTGAGTGTCTATGCATGTGTTGTCTTGGAAATCATCTTGGGGGTGTGGAGGAGTAGAAACTGTAGAGGCCCTCCGTTCGGAAGGAGCACCTTTATCCGCTGCCTTGCTAACTTCCTTCCGCTTTATTGATTTTGAATTGTCAAGTAAAACCGACAAGAAAAAGCAATAAAAGTCTCTCTTCAGAACTCATTCATGCATGATACTGACAATCACTACTTTGATGTAAGGCAAACACATGATACCAGGATGGAATATGTACGAAAAACAGGACGACATGGCATGTTCACAACTGTTTGTGTAAACTAAGCAGAAACCATTCCAGCAAATAAGAAGCAATGCAAGCTAGACACCACATAAAAGATGCAACCAATATGACTCTGCCAAGTTAAAAGCGTCCCATCATAAATGGAATTTCAACAAATTAGAAGCAGCACATGCTATAAATCATATGAAAGATGCAACTAATATCGCACTACATATACTAAAGGTGTCTCATCATGTTGATTGATGCGGGATACAAAAAAACAATAGTTTTATGTAAGGACATGCTGACAGGTGTACTATGTACTAAATACAGGAAGACATGTCACATTAACAGGTATAATGTATAAGCTAAGCAGACTAGCACATGCAGTTTAACCAGATTGGAAGAATTATAATCTAGACACCATATGCAACATGCAACCACATATCACGCTGCCAACTTAGAGCAAGCACCTGCGATGCTAGTGTAGGGGAAATGCTGTAATCAACTACAGAGCTACGTTCACTATCTTCATCTAGCATTTCTGTTTCTTGAGAATCATGTCGGGAGGCTGACGCTGCATTTTTTAAATGAGGAGTAGTCCCCTTGCCTGCCTGCCTTGTCATAAGTGATTGATGAGGGATACACAAGAACATTAGTTTGATGTAAGATACACAGATGTACTAGTATGTACCAAAAACAGAAAGGCATGTCATATTCAAAGGTATAATGTGTAAGCTAAGCAGATGCAATTTAACCAAATTGGAAGCAATACAAGCTAGACATCTGGCTGGAGTGGTGAGCATGATCATCTAGGACCTGAGAGCCTGGTGGGAGGCGTGCTGCTTCGCCACCATCGCAGCTTTTTAGTTGGCTTCCAGGTGATGCCTATCTTTGCTGGGCTTGTCACTGGCTCGGCCAGTGCCCTGACTAGCTATTTGTCTTCTGGTGCTCACGGGATGGTGGTTCATGTAAAAAAATATCTTTCCTTATCTTACCGACTTCGGCCTTTCGAATACAAGCTAGACACCATATGGAACATGCAACCACATATGACACCGCGAAGTTAAAGCAAGCACCTGGGATGGTGGTTCATTGCGAGCGAGGTCATCAACTCCAGAGCTACGTTTACCGTCTCCATCTGCTGACACTGCACCCTTTATAGCGTTGTAACGTGTCTTGCCTACCCGTACACGAAGCTGGAGCGAATTCTCTCTTTTCTTTTTGGCTTCTCTCATGGCAGCAGAGTCTAAAATACCCTTGCATAAAAACACAATAGTGATAGTAAGGGTGAAGTGTGTGCAGAACTAGTGCACTGTAAAAGTAGCAGATAGCAGGTGGCTGAAAAATAAATGACAGGAGACATATGATAGCTCTACAACATTGCATGGCAAACAAAATTAGATTCTACTCCGTATGATTTTGTAATATATGAGCACAGGAAATGCAGGTACTCCTCCATCACACCACCACATGTAGTCATATCTAAGATAACAGTCGACTGAAAATAAATAGGTCAGTCGATTTTTTTTATGAACCGTCCGATCTATAAGGAACGGGCAGATGGCCTTCGCCTACCTCCCGCCAGTCACTGTTGACGATCTTTCTCGAACCGCCAGCGACCACCGGCCCAGACCCCTGCCTCCGCCGCCCCGCCCTCCCATCGACCTCACACCACCGCCGTGCTTGGCAGCGCCCCCATGCCATCCCTTTAATCCCGGCCGACCTCCAGATCGGGCGCCAGTAGCTCTAGGCCGCACACGCCCCTAAGATAAACACGAAGGCGCTGCTTCCCCGGCGTAATAGGCGTACTAGCGCCTGTTACGCCGGGGAATGCTTCCGTTAATTGGGAATCAACTGGCTAGAAATTGAAATTCAGGGGGGCGACGGACCTCTAGCTAAGGTGAAATAGTATATGAGGAGAAACCTTGTGCATCGCGAGTTACTAGGAACATCTAGTATCAAGAAGAAGCGGTCAACTAGTGTCTTCTGTGGGATGAATACCGTGCAAGCAGAGACGTAAGATTTGCACGAATAAGGGAAGAGGAGTACCTTTTTCGGTTGCCGGTGTGGTCACCTCCACATGTCGCGCCGATCTTCTTCTTTTTGCCGGGGAAACCGATGTTCTGGAGGGTGCAGGCTTGGACGAACCCATGGCCAAATTGTTGACTGTGTTGCCGTGGCCGTATGTCGGCGGAGGGGAAGCAGATCCGAGGCGGCGAAGGACGGCGTAGCAGGAACAGCTCCGGTGCGGTGGAGGGTGGCGAAGTTGGAGCGGCAGCGGTGAGGCGCAGGACGGCGTGGTTGAACTGGCTCGGGTACGGACGGCTCGGCCTCGACTTCAACTACTAGCCGTGGAGGGCGTTGGGGTTGAGGTTGCGGTGGACGACGACGTCGGGGTATCGGCTCCGGCGTGATGGAGGAGGGCGGCGGTTGATGGGTGGGATGGGGTGGCGGACGGAGGACGCCGGGGTTTCGCGGCTGGTGGAGAGGTAGTTTTGGCGCCCACGGAGTACGAATGGGGAATCGGACGGGTGGGGGGAACCATGTTTCGGTCTGGGACGCGCTTGTTTTTGGCTTTTTTGAACAGAAGATGGGATGCGCTTGTTTGAAATTTGGGGAAAGTACAAACTTTGCACCCCTCTTAAATTTTGGACCTACTGTGGGTCGGGGGTAGGATGGTAATTCCAGGTGTCCCAAATAGTGGGCGGGAGCGATTTCGGCCGCGTGCATGTGTGCTTAGGCGGCCATTGTGTATGAATGTTTTTCGGATGCGGTTGCGTGGCGTCTAGATGAAGCTACAAACCTACCCCGGTTTAGACCTTTGGACGTCGGGCCGGTAGGTTTCACGGGTCGGAGTTATTAGAAAAGTAATTTCCTTGTACTACCAAACATTGGTCTCACGCGGTTTCGGGCGAGTAGAGGCTCTTTTGGCGCTTCGTTTGAAATTTTGAAACACAAGCATTCACGTTTAGAGTACTCTTGAACTATGAGGATTGACCTAAATAGACAATGTTATATTTGACCTTGTATGTTTGAAAACCTCATTAAATTATCCGCTTCTTTTTGAAATTTTGACACTTGAAAATCCTATAACTACGATTATTTTGGAATGGAGGAGCTAAATTTGAATCTATTTTGTACACGACTACATATGCTATTATGTACAAAATCAGAGCAAAGATTGGTGCCCCCATAATTTAGGTATGGTTTACAAATGCCATGATATCAAATTCAAATAATTGAATGGACTTCATGTTGAATTCAATTTTTTTAAACCACCTTAAGTTGAATTCAAATGTATGCTAGTTCATAGGTAGCTATTTATAATGTCCATTGTGTAACTTTCGTATGTATAATGTGCTTTACACACACAACATGTACTATACTCACGTTTATATTCGATTGCTAAAGCGATGCATTGTCTGGAGTTCAAAATACTAACTATGTGGATCAATTGTGTCGAATAATAACATAGACATGCTCAAATTCGATAGAATCTAGATGTCTGATGGATCAATGACCGCTCCTTACGCGAATTGCAAATATCATGATCCCATCCTAATATTTGGATACAATTTATATCTTTAATCAATGTGTAGAGCAGTCTTTTACGTGTAGTTTCACTCTCCATCGGTGGTCTCTCACACATGCTCACACACTCTCTCCCGAGGTGTCTTTCTCGCACACATGCTCTAGATATAACCCTCCCTCCCTCTCATAACCATTTACAACTGTTTTCACTAACCTTTATCACAAGCACTCTTCCTCTCGCAAACATACACACGCACAATCCTCATCGACCCTTTCTATATACATGGACCTGCCTACGTGTCTCATGTACGCACATTATCTTTACGCCTGTCTCTCACGCATTGTCTCACACCTCTCTTCCTAATCGACGAGTATGATTCTAGCAGAGCATTCTGTAGGATGCCCCTTAAAGTTAGGTTGGATGAATAGTAATATCAGAGATAAAGGGGTTACCTTAGTCCGAGAACCTAGGGTTACAAATCCTAGCCGGCTTTGTCAGTGGACACAGAGTCCTTCACAATTCTGCTATCTTTGTCTTGTACGACTAGTCATCCATGGGTCTTCCTAAATGCGTCACGGGCCGACCAATGTGGTGCAGGTCGGAACCGAACGAAGGGCCTCACCTCGACCCACCGGACCTCACGCGGTGACACACCCTCTGCCCCCACGTCTCATTATCTTCTCACACCCACACATACCAACACAAACACCACACACACAGAAAATTTCTCCTGGTGCCTCTATTCCCTCCCCCCTTGCATATACACACTCAAGGGAATGGAATCTCTTGTCGTGACGTCATATTCGTCTCTCTCTCTCTAGACCACTCTCATTTCTCGTGCTATCTCTCCCACGCCCCCCGTCGGCCCCTCTATCCTTGCCTCTCTCGAATACGTAATACACACACATACCTCTCTAGGCCCCGCCAAATGCATCAACTACACATTCACACATGTTACATCACGTACCCCATTGATCTAAAAAGCCCTCTCTTCACGTTTATTTCGCGTACAACATTCCTTTTGAATAAAGTGTGGCCAAAAAATTATTTTAGAGTTTCTACATATATACAACATTACAAAGTTATATGGAGGAGTACGAACGCTAATTTGCATTGCATGGTGCCCACAATGATATTTATTCCGCACTGTGAATTTGTATATTTTTATACTATATACAAAGTTAGTCATAATAAAGAGAAACGAAGAGCATCTCTCTCTCCATCGCATACCCCCCTGTACGCCCCTTTCACGTATGCACACAAAACTATCTCCAGGTCCTCTAAAAGTAAGCCCCCAGAAAATTCACGCATGTTTCATCTTTCTCTCACGATATATGCAATGACGATCATTGTATTTGAAGCGAAAGCACAATACATACATTGGACTTCAGAATCCACTCATTACGGTCACCATTTATGTTTAGTGGTTATTATACAGTCACGGGCTCACCGTACAACTCTGTATTTGCTCATGACATGACTAGTTGACCAGTTAAACGCTCCACGTGGCACCTCTAGTGTTGCATCACATTATATCACTACCATCGTGCCCACCTGTCGACTTGTATCTACTCTACATCTACACTCTTATAAAATACATAAAATACACTCTTATAAAAAACAAAGTTGGTGATGATGGTGTGCCTGCCATCCTGCAATATAGGCCGTCCGATTTATATCTGACGGATAGGAAAGAAACTATGGCAATTTTGCAAAAAGGTACCCACACACCTCTCCACATTTGCAAATAAGGCCTTCCCTCGTTCATCCTTTTCTCTCACAAGATAAACAAGTCATACAAATGCATCCTGATGTTACGTGCGACGCACGGGCATCTTGCTAGTAAGAATGAAAACAAATGACAAAAAAAATATTTGGACGGTGGTTCGAAGTCATGACCGCGGGCACAGCGGACAAGGTGGCCTTGTATTGGTATGCTGAGCCGTCTGTTTTAACACACATGAGCTGGTGTGGTGATTATACACACACGCACGCATGCACACAAACTGCATCCACGCAACACTCACACAAACACATGCACCCACGCACGCACGCAACACTCACACGTACACACGCAGCCACGCACGCACGCAACACTCACACGCACACACGCACGCATGCATGCACACACCAGTACACCACATGACCAACACACACTCTCACGCTCAAGTGCTCAACCTACACGTGCATGCGCACACATCAGGCCGTGACAGACACATACACAACCAGGTGATTCCTGCGCACGGGTTGGAGCCTTGTCGCACCTGCGTAAATTTGTGTTCATCTGACCTTTTGCCTATGCGAACTAATAGGTGGGACCCACAAGGAACATGGTCAATTTAGCTAGTCAACATGGCGCCACGCGGACTATTTGGCCGGTCAACAGAGTGCAATCCGATGATGAACTGTGAGCAAGTGACCGTATAATCACCGCAAAACGTATATAGTGACCGTAATCAGCTTATTCTGAAGTTTGGTGACCGTATTACGCTTTTCTCTCTGTAGGCCCTCCAAAACTACATCTCTACACGTTCTCGCATGTTACATCTAACAACTATGCAATACAACACTACTACTACACTCTAACACAATAAATCATATGTGTTTTTAGTTTTACTAGATATCATATTGTTACTTATAATTATTCAGTTTGCATACATTAAAATTGCCTTTGAAATGTATGGCCAGTATCATCTACTGCGCGGGAAAAATCCTGCCCTTTCCTGTTTAATCGGGTTTGTATCGATGGATCGTGCGAAACAGCAAAACTATAATACTCTACAGTACTACAAGTGACAGTTCACTGGGCCGTCGTGTCGTCTACTCCTCTGTCGTAAGAGTGGAGCGCTCGCTTTCATAAATCTTCTAGTCCCTTTCGCCGACATGTGGGACATCAAGCTACCGGGTCCACGTGCCATACCGGAATACAGTGCAGAGCAGCCGGGGTGAAGCACCCCAGTCATGGCGCCGGCGTAGTAATGAGCAATGAGGCGTCAAATCACAGGCTGCACCTTTCCCGCAGTTAAGTTGGAGGGACGAAGCAACCATCATTTCACTCGTTGCGGAATCCGCTTCTCCCTCATCTTCTTCAACTTAACCACGTGTTGCTTCTGCCATTGTTCTACCTCATGTGGGACGCGGATCGGCTTGGTAAAGCACTGACACGTGGGACCGCATGTTAGCAAACCGCCAGGACAACGTCCTCCGAAAATAAGAAGCCTAATCCTAGACTTACAAAGGGCTTCGTAGCTGCTACGTATACTTTCCATCTAATCTATATATGCCCCCCCTGATTTTCAGGTGGGGTGGGCCTAATCCTCTCCTTTAATCCAATCAAATAGTCCCACATCACATCAGTTCGTAACTTTACATAAACCATTATGTGGATGTAGCATTGCTCAAATAAGAAACCTCCCCCGCCATCCGCGCGGCAAAATCACGTCCTTTTTACTAATCTTGATTCTATAATTTTTTAGATCAATATAATTGAGATTTGTATAGATAGCACACAGGAGCAAAACCAAGTGGTACGGTTAAGGGCATCCACAATGTGTAGCCAAATGTGAAAATAGCTTTTGGCATCGTGGGAACCATTCTGGACGGTGTTGCCAAAGCCAAAAAGATGGAACCGAAGCTCCCTGATTGATTGATTGAAGGAATAGAAAAATGCAACGTCTCTCCTCTTTCTCCTATGCTTGGACGCATGTAGGACAGTATAGAGCACAGAGTCTACTCCCCTCTCCCTTCTATCACAAATCACAAAGCAGTGAGGTGTCAAATCACAAAAGCACGGACGAAGCAACCATCATTTCACTCTTCGCTGACTCCGCTTCTCCATCGACTTCTTAGAGAAACCATCTCACCACACTAGTACTCCTAGTAGTACTAGTAAAGGACTTCCTGGATGCAAATAAGGCGGTTGTCTCGGCTTGCAGTCGGCACTTGCGAACGACTTACCGTGGTCTCCCTCAATGGTGTTCTCCGTCGAACGCACTTCGCCAAACCACCAAAAAAAGATATCGTCGACGTCACCGCAATGGGGAAGGAAGCCAAATATAGTTACTACCTCCATTTTTTTGTACACAAGGCCAGTATATCAAAATTACAATTAGCAAAGGGCCACTAACACTAATCGAGGCAAAATTGATGGGGTTAGCAACCAAGGACATTAATATCCCCTGCATGCATGCGGAAGTGAGAAGGTTGGTTTGCATGGCGCTGCATTAATCAAGCGATGAGGAGTGAGATGGTTAGCTCTTTGGTCTTTGGAGAAAAAAATACGCATTAATTGACACGTGAAACGAGGATTTGTATCGATTAAATCCCGCGAAGGAAAACCCCGCCTTTATTTTTTAACACTAGTACTCCTAGTACGTATGTACTTATCCTGTTTGGGTCTAGGCCTTGCATTGCCAAACTTCGCCACACATTTTTGCCAAGCTTGCCTAAAGTTTTCAAAATGAGGAGGTACACTTGCGTGCGGCTGTCACAGTCGCACCGCACCCTCACACGGTCGCTCCTGCACGCCGCGGTCGCATCGCACCCTCACATAGTCGCTCCTGCACGCCGCAAACCCATCCAAGGGAACGCACCCTCACTGACACGTGTTGTCGCATGTGAACAAACCAAACTCAGCCATCCTATCGCTGACACATAATTTTCGTTCATAGAGTATGTTTATCCAACCGCATGTTGGGGAGTATCCGTACGGCCCGTGCGGTGGTCTGTTGGGGAAGAAGAAGAGGTGAGGAAGAAGGAAAGAAGGGTTAGGAGACGTAGGATATTCATCCAACTGCTTGAAATGGTAGACTGACCCAAGTCAGGCGACTTGCATAACAAATATATGTTTTTACACAGCAAAAGATCTATAAAAACAAAAACATAAAGAAAAACTATCACTGCTCATGGAAAGAGACGGCCTCATCGTCTTTGGCTGCCGGCGCGAACCAGCCGTCGCTGCCGACGTGTGTCTCCGCACCGTGGTTGTCCTCGGCCTCCAGCTACTCATTCAAGCGGAGCGTGCGGGCGCTCTGCATGGACGAGAGCACAACCCAGTTCAAGTCGAGGACGTCCGGTTCCGCCTGCAGGAGGGCCTCGATGGCAGCGGCATCCGCGCGCTCCGCGTCGAGTCGAGCCTCCGTCGCCCGGTTCAAGTCCAGGACGTCCGGTTCCGCCTGCAGGAGGGCGTCGATGAGAGCGGCATCCGCGTGCTCTGCGTCGAGTCGAGCCTCTGCCGCCCGGTTCA